>NC_065584.1:17583606-17883606 GCF_024542745.1 Macaca thibetana thibetana
AAAAAGAGAGACAATTTTGGATATGATAGCCCATTTCAACCAAACATTATGTACAGTTTGCAGAGAGTTTGTAGAACTCACTGTATAAAAATACCTCAAAATACTTCCAACATTGCTATAGTAACAGGCTGCCTGGAGTAAGAAGAAATAAAAGCTGCTTTCATGTATAATGAAAGTGTTCCAATATAATGTGACAGAAGTATAAAAATGAAAATTCTTTAAGACCTATCAAAATGGAAGGTTTATTCCAAGAACTCTAGAATAGGGTATTAATTTTAGATCTTAATCAGGGTGGAAGTGGAGGTTCTATATCTAGGCTGATGTTCACACTGCCACTTCCTTCCAACACAGGGCCTGCCGCAGTGCAGGTGCTTACCACATGACCGATGTGCCCCCTTGTGCTTCCATACATTGACCATCTCCTGCCCCTTTGTGGATTATCCTGGCATTCTGCTTGTCTGTCTGTCTCTCATTCCTTCTGTCCACCCATCCACACACATATCCACCCTTCAGATCCTCAATACGCACATACCCAACAGTGCTGATGTCTTAGGAACCCATAAAAAGAACAAAGACTGAGGTTCTTAGTCCCTGTAACTGTGCAACTTAGCAAGCGGAGGCTGGTCATGGGCGGTGTCAGAGAACACGGGGAGGTCCATGTTGACTGGGCTTCAGAAAATCTGGGTTCTAGCCTTTCCTCTGGCATTTACTAAGCTGAGTAAATAGCTGATGTCTGCACATTCGTTCATTTGACACTTTATTTCTCAAGTCCCTCTTCTGGGTCAGGCATGGTGCCAGGCACTGAGTGTGTAAGAGTTAACATAAACATCAACATCCTTGTCCTCATGGAGTATACAGTCTGATGGAGGGACATCAAATACATCTATAAAAGTAAAATAAAAATTACTATTTGTGTTAAGTGTTGCTAAGAAAAGCAAAAGAGTGCCATAAGAGACTAGCAGGCCTATTTTAGACTCGGCAGCAGGGGGTGATCAGTGGAAGACTCTCTGAAAGAAGCAACACCTTTATTAAACTCTGAAAGATGAGTAGAGCTTGGTCAGGTTGGAGAGGAAAGAATTATGTTGCAGGTGGAGGGAATAGCATCTGCAAAGGCCCAGAGGTGGCAAAGAGCCTGGCAAGCCCCAGGGACTAAAACAGATGTTCAGTGGGACAGCTGGCCACTTTTATTAGGTTTCTTTTTTTTTTTGGAGACAGAGTCTCACTTTGTCACCCAGGCTGGAGTGCAGTGGTGTGATCTCGGCTCACTGCAGCCTCTGTCGCCCAGGTTCAAGCAGTTCTCATGCCTCAGCCTCCTGAGTAACTGGGATTACAGGCGTGTGCCACCATGCCTGGCGGATTTTTGTAATTTTAGTGGAGATGGGGTTTCACCATGTTGTTCAGGCTGGTCTTGAACTCCTGGCCTCAAGTGATCCACCCACCTCAGGCTCTTAAAGTGCTGGGATTACAGGTGTGAGCCACTGCACCTGGCCTAGGTTTCAATTTCTGTGTTTGTAAAAGTGGGATAGGCTGGATGTGGTGGCTCATGCCTGTAATCCCAGCACTTTGGGAGGTCGAGGCAGGCAGATCACTTGAGGTCAGGAGTTCAAGATCAGCCTGGACAACATGGTGAAACCCCATCTCTGATTAAAAAAAATAATAATAATAACCAGGAGTGGTAGTGTGTGCCTGTAATCTCAGTTATTTGGGAGGCTGAGTCAGGAGAATAGCTTGAACCCAGAAGGCAGAGGCTGCAGTGAGACAAAATTATGCCACTGCACTCCAGGATGGGTGACAAAGTGAAACTCCACCTCAGATTAAAAAAAAAAAAAAAAAAAAGTAAAAGTGGGATAATCAAGGTTCTGGAGACATTACCATTTCTAACGTTAGCACCTAGCACAAAGTCCTGGTGCATAGTAGGTGTTCAAGAAATAGTGATCTGTAGAAATGGGACTAAAGTTCCTTTCCTGCTTATTTTATAAGCTTCTGCACAAGAGCAAATAGCACAACCTGTATGAAAGCATTTTGTGTATGTCAAGACCTACAGAAAGGTATGGGTTACAGCACTGATGAAGATGGTGACCAGTAATACAGTGAAAGGCAGGAGGTGGCAAACTCTACACAAAATAGGAAGAAATGCCCTTCTTCCAGTCATTTTCCTTATCCAAGAAGGATAAGGAAAGGCTTTGTAGAGGATATTTTAGCTAGGGCTTGAAAAATTGGTATAATTTTAATAAACAGAGAGATGATGGGAAGAATACCAAGCGTGAGAACAGGATAATCAAAGGCAGGGTGGGTGAAGCACAAAGCAGGCACGTCCCAGGAGGGCAAGGGCCCTGACACAGAGGAGGGGGACAGGGAAGACATGGAGGGCGGGCAGGCCAGCTCAGCAGCACCTGCCCCCAGGTGTCCCTGCTCACCTGACACCTTTGACACACTCTGGATCTGAGGAAGCCCTTAATTATCTCTTGCTTTTGCAGACTGCTTACTTGCTGTATGGTTCTAAGCAAGTTACTTAGCCTTTCTGTGCCTTGGTTTCCTAGCACCTAACTCATAGGGCTACTGTGAAGATATATAAGTTATTTAACAATGACTGGCCCATGGTACATATTCCAGGAAACAAATGAGTATAATTGTAAGTATTTTCAGAGCAATTCTCTGTGATGTAATCACTCCTATTTTACAGAGGAGGAAACATATTTGGAGGTTAAATAGTTGCCCAAGGCCATACAGCTATTAAAAGTGGCAAGGCTGGGCACAATGGCTCACACCTGTAATCCCAGCACTTTGGGAGGTCGAGGTGGGTGGATCACCTGAGGTCAGGAGTTCGAGACCACCCTGGCCAACATGGTGAAACCCTGTCTCTACTAAAAATACAAAAATTAGCCAGGCATGGAGGACTATGCCTGTAATCCCAGCTACTTGGGAGGCTGAGACAGGAGAATCGCTGGAACCCAGGAGGCGGAGGTTGCAGTGAGCTGAGATCACGCCACTGTACTCCAGACTGGATGACAGTGACAAAACCAAAACTCTGCCCTCCCCCCACCCAAGAAAAAGAAAAAAAACAAAACAAAACAACCTGGGCACGGTGGCTCATGCCTGTAATCCCAGCACTTTGTGAGGCCGAGGTGGGCAGATCACCTGAGGTCAGGAGTTTGAGACCAGCCTGGCCAACATGGAGAAACCCTGTCTCTACTAAAAATACAAAAAATTAGCCAGGTGTGGTGGTGGACACCTGTAATCCCACCTACTTGGGAGGCGGAAGCAGGAGAATCGCTTGAACCCGGAAGGCGGAGGTTGCAGTGAGCCAGGATGGCACCACTGCACTCCAGCCTGGGTGACAAAGCGAGACTCTGTCCCAAAAAAAAAAAAAAAAAAAAAAAAAAAAAAAGTTGGCGGGGCTGGAAATCATACCATGTCTGATTCTTGGTCTTACATTCCTTCCACCAAGCAAACAAATGGTCTCACATTCACCACCAGGAACTGTGACAAAGGAAGAATTCCTTGAAAATTTAAGGCAGGCAGGGTCAAGATGAGCCGAATTCTAGAAACCCTGGTATTTGGACATTTTAAAAAATAAAGAGGCCAGTGGTTGGGAAGTGATAACAAGTTAATGATTATTAAATACTTTTTTGGAGTTTCAGGTAAAATATGACTTCTCTCTTATTTAGCTCCTATTAGTACTGATATTTTCAAATGTATCATGGCCACAGGTTATGGCTCTTTATGGCCTGGGTGCAGATCTGAGGCTGTGTGCTCAACCCATGATTCCATTTTGTGATATTTGACTTCAGATGTGAGAAGGTTTGAACTATCCCTTTCTGACAGAAACCAATATGCTTTTATTTTGAATGCCATTTATGATCCAAATTCTAGGTTATTACAAAAAAGTACTACTTTTCCCCTTCAATCTGAATGTCAAATAATTTGAGGCTGTCTTCTAATGATCATTATTTCTATATCACAGTGGTATCACTTGGCATTTTGCGAAACAGAGGAAGGCACCCTCCCAGGCATAGATACTTAGAAGACAGTTAAGACAATAAGTTTATAAAACACCAGGTGAGAGGGTGGACATATATCACATATAAGAAATTGCTGGCTTTTCCTTTCTTCAGCTTTGGGAGTGAAAGAGCTGATTATCGCTGTGATGATTTAGGTTTAGCAGCTTAGCTCAATCATGGGGAACAGGAGGCATGCTTCAGTTTCAGTTAGAGATGTAATTTATGTTTTTATCTGCATCTATCTGAGTAGCAACCTCAAGTGGTAAAACCCTACACAAGGCATCAGGCTTTCCTGGATAAAACAGTGACAGCAGTTGAACTTCCCAGAAGGGGCACACTTAGTCAAAGATCAACTAATTGGCAAGGAAATAAATTACAGGAAGGTGGTGGCATCTTTCCTGCAAGGCATGATCACGACTGAAAGTGCTTCCAGCTAGGGGCTTAGGAAAAGCTTTGTGGAGAAGTGTAAACCTAACGGGATTTTGAAGGATGGGTTTTTGATAAGCAAAGGGGCTGTTTGTGTGGGGCTGGGGGAATGCAGTTCAGAAGGAAAGAAAAGAGTGCAACATCACAGAAGTGACATCAAGATTCTGATTTGACTGAAAACCCACAGAGTATCAGCCCCTGCTTTCAATCTTCTGTTGAACTGTGTGGCTTATACGCGATTGCTGCTACCGCTAATATCAACTGCAACCTTTACTGAGCACTTGGTAAGTACCAGGCACTGCTGTAAACACTTAGTAGGTTATAACTCTTGATCTCACATGAGATCCTATGAGTTACATTGTTTCCATTGTACAAGGAGAAAAAGGGGCCTACAGAAGTAGAGTAAGGGGGCCAAGTCTAACACAGCTTGTAAGCAGGATCCCAGCTCCTCTCTGTCTCACTTCAAAGTTCATTCTCTTTCTCTCATTTTGGCTCCTAGAGATCTGAGGTCCCTAAGGGATCTGTTCAATGTGTTCTCCCATATTCTCTTACCAAGTTACTTCAGAGTTTCTGAGGCAAAGAGCAGTAGAGCCCAGGATCACACTACTAGTAAAAAGGGGCCATTGCTGCTACAGCCTACGTGCCTTAATGTGCTAATACTTGTAGGTGGCTGCAGCCTGGGGGACATGCTGTTCCAGCTCACAGTGGACCTTGATGTCACACAAAGGAGTCTGGACATCATCTCGTGGGCCAAAGACTGCTGCTGCGGATTTAGGGGCAGAGGAACACAGACATTGACATGTGGGTAGAAACCCAGCAGTAGGCTGAAATGGGGAAAACAGGCAGGGAAGGGTCCATTCATCCAGGGGAGAGAGAAGGTGACGACCAGTAGGAACAGGCAGAGAAGTTCTCGCCAGGGCAGATGGTATAGGATGTGGACAGGTGAGAGGAAGGAGTAGAACGCAAGAGCTGTGGCTTTATTTGCTGGATGCGAGAATATCAGTGGGTACCAAGATACGCCATGTCAAATTGCTGCCCCTCTGTGGCCTCCTGGGAAACCCTGGGGGCCCACAACAGACGGGCTGGGCCCAAGGCAGGTAGGCAGGGCTAGTGTTGGAGGGAAGACAAAGAGAGGGTGAAGGTGGTGGCTTTTGTAAACTGTATTAGTTCTTCCAGCCAGAGTCACATCATAAGAGTGCATGTACTTGTGGTACACACCGTGTTCACAATGAAGAAGTTTAAACAGAACAGAGAAAAGAGAAACTAAAGACTTGACTTTTTGGAACCCACTAGCACAGGACCAAGTGACACTGGGGCTCAGAAGAGGCTGAGATCAGCACAGGGACACCTGGGCCACCTTCATCCGGAAGGAAGCAGTACTGGACCCTGATGCAGGCTTCTCAGATACCTATGTGCAATATTATTCCCAGAGGCAGGAGGAATTCTAGCCACAGTGCGCTAGACAGGCTCCAGTCCAGGGCCTACTCAGTGCCTGACAGAGTATGTGTTCAATAAACACCAAAGGAATGAGGTCCAAAGAGAGAAGTACTGGTACCTCCCTGATACATGCTCAGAGGCCTTCGGGTTTGGAATACAGCTACTGATCTTTGAAATAATCACAGCTTTCCTATATTGAGACTTTCTGAACCGTAGTCTAATTTAAAAGTTAAATACACTTAAAGGGACAACCCAGAAAACATTATATAATTGATAAATTGATTTTAGACCTGAAAAGAATAAAGTCTTTGATTTAAATTAACGAAGTTTTGTTAAGCGACTACTATATACCAAGCATCACTAAGTGTTGGACATACAAAGTCAAATGTACCTTGATGTGACTCTCCAAAGCTCTTGAAAGCATTCTTAGTCAAAGGGAAAGCTACTGACAACATACTGTACAAGTAAGGTTGCTCTTAAAAGGATGTATTTCCAGATTTATTCACTTAAAAGAACAAGAAAAAAATAGGAACACGTGGTACCAGGGACTTACAGCCTACAGATCAATCCCAGGGTTCAAATGGCATCTTTATCATGAATGGGAAACGCTGGTTCTCCACCTGCTGTATTTTTAGTTCACAGTAGTGTCACATCACATGGCAACTTGGTTCCAGAGTGACAGGCCCTAATCATGGCTGTGGGGAAGTAGAGAACTGCAGGATTCCTTTTCTAGGTGAGGCCTCTGCAGTGTGTGACACTGTGCCATTCTGGGCACTAAGCTTGACTATCGGCAACAATGGCTCCAAATGAGCCTCCCAGAACAGAGCAAGTGACACGGCCTACTGGTGAAGGACAAAAGTGGCAACTCTGGCTGCTGATAACTCAGACACGTGGGTGATGTGGACACAGAGTTCTACCAAGAGATATGAAGGAGGGCTGATCTCAAGGAAGTAAATTCTGGATGACGTCCAGCCTGAAGGATGTCTAAAAAATTCTGTATTAAGTAAGTCTATTTGGCAAACATGAAGCCAAAAACACTAAAAGGCATGTCTTGCTGGTACTGAACAGGGAAACCTAAAAAAAGATATTAATGCCTGGCCTCATTTTATGATAAACTGCATTCTTGTCAGTAAACATTTTAGGATTATGATACAGAAATCTTTTTTTATTTTTATCATTTTTTATTATTATTATACTTTAAGTTCTAAGGTACATGTGCACAAAGTGCAGGTTTGTTACATATGTATACATGTGCCATGTTGGTGTGCTGCACCCATTAACTGGTCGTTTACATTAGGTATATCTCCTAATGCTACCCCTCCCCGTCTCCCCACCCCACAACAGGCCCCATTGTGTGATGTTCCCCACCCTGTATCCAAGTGTTCTCATTGTTCAATTCCGACCTATGAGTGAGAACATGTGGTGTTTGGTTTTCTGTCCTTGCGATAGTTTGCTCAGAAGATACAGAAATCTTTAAGATATTTATTAAGTTAATTTATAGGGATTGGCATTTGTAAGTACTGCAGTGGACTCCTAAGTGTATGTGTATTTTAATTTCAAGACAGCTACAGATGAGCTATTCCATATTGCAAATTGCTTTACAACACAATTTGTGAACAGATTTAAGCACCTACTGCACACAATACCCACTGGACCAAAATCACAGTCTCCATACTGTTTCACACAATTCTCACATTGTTCGGTATGGGTCAATTTAAAGGAAACAACTTCAACTAACAGACACTTAGGAAAAGCCTCCCACATGACCCATTCAGCTCACTCTGGTCCAGAAGACACGAGTCGGTGGTCACAATGCAAAGTGGGATATGTGCTGAGCCCCAGGTTCTAGAAAGTTGTGGATGCAGAGGAGGGGTGCCTGGAGTGAATACAGGTGCAGCAGGCAGAGGTGGGGTGTAAAGGTGTCATTCTCAGTACAGATTATGGCTGGCTAGCAGGGTGGATCTGGCTTGTAGTGAGAGCCATGAGTTCTGCACAGCAGAAACAGTAAGTACCAGGAAGGAGACATTAGGAGTCGGAGCACGAAGGGGAAAAGCAGCCCCACTAAGGAGCCTGGATTCTGCCTTACAGGATCTCCAGCAGGTAACATAACCAGATCTGTGGTCTACAAGGCCCATTCCCACAGCATGGGTGTGGCCCAGGGAGGTGAAGTGGGGGCCATGGCAGTAACAGCTGACTCACCCAACATGTGATGTTGCGGGGGTAGTTCAGGGGGAACAAATTATCAAGCAGCATTAAGGAGTGAGAAATGACAAGATCTTTTGGGAGGCTGAGAAGGATCACTTGAGCCCAGCAGTTCAAGACCAGTCTGAGCAACATGGCAAAAAAATTAACAAGTCAGCTGGGCGTAGTAGCACACAGTTGTAGTCCCAGCTACTCAGGAGGCTAAAGTGAGAGGACTGCTTGAGCCTGGGAGGTCGAGACTGCAGTGAGCTATGATGGCACCACTGTACTCCAGCCTGGGCAACTGGGCAAGAGTCTGTCTTAAAGGAAAAAAAACAAAAAGAAAAGACATGCCAAGAGAGTGAGGTGAATGGTAACAGTGACTCATTAATAATCAGGTTTGTTCAACAGTGTGGCTTACGTGGCTAAGATGATGATTTTGATAATACATGCAATGTGCTATATCCTCGAGTACATTTTAAATAGTATAAATCATAATCCTAATTTCAGAGTTATATTTTATAAGATTCAAATTCTCTGAAAACTGGCCTGAGACCACTAGCCCTGCTTAAAAAAATGATGCCTTTCTACTATCCACGTGGAATCAAGGCCAGTGGTGTGTTCTGTTCTCCGGTCTCCTTCAGATTGGAATTCCAGCCTCTCACACCCACGCCCCATCCCCATTCCAGGCACACAGAACTGTTGGCTCTTTCCCACACACAGCCTGCACTATTATCTCTGTCTGGAAGCCTCCTCTTCCCTGACAGCAGGTTAAGCTCATACTCCTTTCTCAAGAGTGAGATCGAATGCCATCTCCTTAACAAAGCCTTTCCTAAGCCCCCCAGGCAGACTACATGGTCCCCCTTCTCAGAGCCCCTGTATTTTGAATGCCCCACACCCTACTTCTTGTCACATATTGTAATCACCGGTGTCTGTTTCCTCAACTTATCCATGCGTTTCCCGAGAACGAAGCCTCCACCTCATCCTTTATTCTCTCTGCAGGGGCCTGGAAGACAGCAGACACAGGGTGTGTGTGGGACTGAAGTGAGTGTGAAGGAGGGCAGTCCCAGGCCACTGGAACATTCAGGTAGGAGCCTGGGGTATGTTTTGAGGAGGGAACTGTCGAGCTGTTCCATTGGACAGCCTCTCTTTCACAAGCTAAGCGTCTCATTCCTGTACACGTATAAACTCAGCGAAATGACAAACTACCTCATGGCACAAATCCCTGGGTCATCCTCAAGGTCAAAACCATCAATGTTAATTTTGTGAAGGCCGAGCAAAGGTCTACTTTTTTTCCAGAAGCTTCACATATCAGTAGACAACATAGATGTTGTGATACAGACACTTCAAGTCTCCTGTATCAAAAAAACCCAACCCTTTTCACAGACTGACGAGACGCACATCAACTCACTTATGGGTGAAACCCCCTGGTAGTATCTACCCCTCAGGGTGACTTCCTCGCCCACATCCATCCTCCCTTCTCTGGAAACAGGCTCATTCTCTGGGGACAGAGCTGGGAGAGTCCTGAGTCATGGAGGGCAGATCTAGGCCTGAGGTGTCACTAGGAGGTGGAATGGCCAGCACCGGGCTGCACAGTCATGCTAGCTGCAGTAACCTAGGGAGAAGGGCCGCTGCTGAGTCCCCTAAGAGGGCCTGGCCCTGTCACTTCCAAGTCTCAGCTGCTCAGCAACTCCTCTGATCCCATGACATCCACCCCAGCATCTTTTCAGTAAACTCCTTTCATCTGTGGGCTTCTGTGGGCACAAATTGGTTTCTGTAACACACAACAAAGTCCTCTGGCTCTGCTCACTCAGGTAGGCACCTCCCTCAGGTCTCAGCCCCCGGCTCTCCCCCAGGAAGGATGTCTCTGCCTCATTGCTTAGGTGTATCAGGTGGCCATCTGACTCTATGACCACCCTGGCCAACTACCCTATGAGCTCCCTGGGAGGGGAAGGGTAAAGCCATTCTGTGTACCATCCACAATGCCTGATTAGAGCGCTCTGCCCAAGTCATTTGTGATTCACTGAAGGACACAGACAGCCCAACCAAAGGGACAATGGCTGATGAGAAGACAGGTACAGTGAGTGGGGCCTCACCAGGTTCATGATGGAAGCCTGCTGGAAAGCACTGTTCCAGGCTTTGTTTTTTGAGATGTGCTAACAAACTCTTGGAAAATCAGTTACAATCTTAGACTGTTAATTACGATGTCACCCTAATCGGGGCCTAGCTCTTGAATCTGTTGGCATAGTCTAGAAGGGGTGGAATCTGTTTTATATTCTTGTCTGACGGTCTTTATAAATAATGCAACCTCTATTTTACCCAGAATGTGCTATAATGGGGCTCTTTCTTACTCCAAAATATAGAAGAGCCCACCTATACAGTCAGTTTAGGCATTCCAAATGATTATTTCTTTTTCTCCATTAGCCTGCATTAATGGATAGTCAGAGAAAGAATACCTGGGGTAAAAAATGAACAGCTCAGAAGGGTTTAGAGGACCTGGAAGGGCAATACATTTCTTCCTATTAGCATTTTCATGATCAGCATTTTCATGGGCAGAACAGTTACAAAGGACCAGACTTTTGTAAATGCTGACAACAGAAGCCAAACAGGAGTGATGTGGAATTTATTCCAGTACTTATTATTGGGCGAGAACTCCAGCCTCAGTTATTATAAAAGCCACAGTCACTACAATCATACCTCCTACTGTTGTGACTTCATCGTTACCCAGAAGTTGTGTGATAAAGCTGAAATCTTATAACTAAAAGAGGTTATATAGTTTTGTAGTGAAACTGAGATGGAAAGAGAAAGAATGGATAGATTGGTGAGAAGAGGGGAGAGAAAGGGAGAAAAGAGCTCTTCACCTTAGCATGGGGTGAGAAACAGTGAGCAACGCTGGGGTGGGCTGGGAAGGTGGGTGCTCTCCAGCGTGCCTTAAGACTGGATTAGGCGGTGGCTCACACCTGTAATCCCACTTTGGGATGCTGAGGCAGGCAGATCACTTGAGGCCAGGAATTGGAGACCTGGCCAACATGGTGAAACCCCGTGTCTATCAAAAATACAAGAATTAGCTGGGCGTGGTGGCAGGCGCCTGTAGCCCCAGCTACTGGGGAGGCTGATGCAGGAAGATCGCTTGAATCCTGTAGGTGGAGGTTGCAGTGAGTTGAGATTGTGCCACTGCATTCCAGCCTGGGCAACAGAGTGAGACTCTGTCTTAAAAAACAAAAACAAAAACAAAAAAAACCGGATTAGTCCAGATTGAAGTCTGAGGACAAGCACACACCAACTCCTCAGCTAAATCTTCTGGTCCAGTCACAGTCGTCCACAATGGCGCTCTGTCATGGGTGTTTGTCATAAATTCAACTATAGCCAGTTGAGGGTGGTGGGGGGGAAGGGAAGGGAAGAACGGAGGGAGGGAGGGAGGGAAGAAGGGAAGGAAGGAAGGAGGAAAGGAAGGAGGGAGGGAGGGAGGGAGGGAGGGAGGGAGGGAAGGAAGGAAGGAAGGAAGGAAGGAAGGAAGGAAGGAAGGAAGGAAGGAAGGAAGGAAGGAAAAGGCATTAGCCATCTCATTGTGTGGGTGAAGCATCAGCCATCTCATTGTGTGGGTGATTCTAAGTGTGTGCCCACAGTGACAGGAAGGGAAGAAGGGAGGAAGAAAGGGAGGGAGAGAGGGAGGAAGGAAGGAAGAAGCATCAGCCATCTCATCGTGTGGGCGATTCTGTGTGTGTGTGCGCACGGTGAGTATGAGGAAGTGACATGGGAGATCTTAGTCCATGTGCCTCTTATGGTGGGAATGTCTCTCTGGGTCAAGTGTGATTCTAGCATTTAGAGATAACAGATGGCTTATACACCCCAGTCCCTATGTGCAAGCCACTCCTTCTGGTGTTTGGACACAGAAACCTCAAGTGGCTCCAGAGCTGGGAGACAAGCTGGCTGTGCTGGACATCTCGAGAGACCACTTCGACATGGTGCTTTTCTAGGGGGCTTACTGGGCCAGAGGCATATGTCCTTTGTGCCACCCCCTGGCCCCGCCTGGCCAAACTCTAGACGATGATGTGAACCAATTTCTGCTTCCCAGTTTGTGCTACTACTAATTCCTTTCCAACAGTGATGCCATTCCCACCTCTCTTTATACAGCCTATATCCTAAGCATCTTTCAAATACTCTGCCAAGCTCTCCTGCTTCCCAACTTCATCATCCAGTCACCCCTACCTAAAACATCTTGTGATTGATTGGGCCATTCCTTTGGTGACTTGTCATCTACCACCTTGAGATAAATCTTCACATTGTAGTTTGCAATATTTATTTTAAATGTTATTAATTTTGCTGGAAGCACACAGTCAATTCCTAATCAAGTACATGCCTTGAGAGCAGGTATTCCGCTGCGCCCAGACTGGTGAGTGTTCAGTAAGCTCAGAGGTACAGACCAGTGGTTAAGAGTGCAGGCTCTGGGTAAGAATCCTGACTGTTTCCTGCTAACCTTAGGCAAGCTGTTGTGACTAAAGGAAGAGAACACAAAACCCAAATCATTTCACATGTGACCCACTGTGCGTTGCAAGTGTAAACTTACAAATGCTGAAGGGAGGAAAAGGACCCCAAGCTCGTAGGAGCGGATCATCAGCTGGGTGCCATTCTTCTCCAGTGCTCCCCAGGCGGCCTTGGACAGATTCGCGCTGCAGAGGCAAGGACACAGAAAGGGCTGACTCAGGGAGGCATCTCAGTGTGGGTCAAACTTCCACAGCTGCAAGAGCACTGGTCAAAAAAATATATAGCTGCAATCACATTCATTCATTTTCTAGCAGAGCTGCTGCATTTTTGAAAAGAGAATTTAAATCCTGCTGTTCTCTAATCCTCAAGATTTATCTAATTGCTAATTTGGGATAGCTTCACCCTCATCTGCATTTTCCTGAGGGCAGCTATTAAAATAATTATCTTTCCTTAGATTTTATTTTTTTCTTTCTAAAGCCCCTTTTCTTTTCACGATCCTGGAGTAGCCAGGATTTCTGGTTTTGTTGTATATAAAACCAGCATTTAAGAAAAAAGTTAATATTATCTTATGCAGTAATATCTTAAGCTTCATATTTCCTTTTTCAGTTTTTTTGCCAGGTAGTGCTAATTTCTACTTTCAATGTGAAGAAAACAGCTCTGAGAGCAATAGACTGTTATTTGTATCTAGAAAGAAATGGTACATTCAGAATGATGTTTTATATGTTCAAAGAGTTGTAGCTAAAAAATCACGGTACAAGTCAGGCATAGTGGCTCACTCCTGTAATCCCAGCATTTTGGGAGGCCGAGGTGGGCAGACCACTTAAACCCAGGATCAGCCTGGGAAAGATGGCAAAACCACATTTGTACAAAACATTAGCCAGGCATGGTGACGCGAACCTACAGTCCTAGCTACTTGGAAGGCTGAGGTGGGAGGATCGCTTCAGCCTGGGAGGTGGAGGTTGCAGCGAGTGGAGATCGTACCACCACACTCCAGCCTGGAAGACAGTAAGACCTCGTCTCAAGAAAAAGAAAAAAAAATCAAGCAATGTGTCAGAGATTAACATAAACCCACAATAAACATTTTTTTCAGTTAGGTTCACCCAAGTTCTATTTTATTTTTAAAACTTATAAACCTCAGCTATTCAGAAAACTCTTTACAGCCTGACTTTGTGGATGACTGGGACTTTTTCAAGATTCACTCACTGGTGCACCAAGTATGTTTTCTGAGTTATGTGCTGGAACTATTGTCTGCTGGAATTGGAGAGTCAAACAAAAACAATGACCAAGTAAGATAAAAAGAGTAATGTTTGTTAAGGGTTCTATGGGAACAGAGAAAGAAGAAGGTGGAAATCAGAGCTAAGGAAAAATCTTGAAGCGATTAGGCTGACTTAAGAAAACAGAGCATTATTTACAAACTTTCCTGGCTTCCTAAATGAACCATATTGAGGACAGGAAACCTTTGCACAAGGACCACGATCATAAACATCACTGTCTGTGACGTCGTTGAGACATTAAGTGAAGAGGAAGCTGATGTTTATGATAAAGTGGTATTATGATTCTAGGAAAAAACCTTTTTTTAAAAGTCCAAGATGACATCTTGCTTTTAGGTCTTTGACCTGTTAGTAAAACCAGGTCATCTCCTTGGCAAAGAGAAAAGTCTAAAGGCAAAACCAACCAGTGGGTCTAAGGTGTTTTTCTCACTTTTTAGATGATCACTTTCTAGCCAACTCTTGACTATCAGTATCATGACAACACAGAGGTATCTTCTGGAAGGCTGTTCTCATTCTTTCCCGATGAGTTGTGTTTTCTTAGCATTCCAAGATTTGAGGGCTTATTCCAAAGTAAAGTTCAAAAGAGATCACAAGGACAGCCTTTCAGATGGCTTCCTCCAATCCCTCCTTGTATTTGGCTTCTAACAGATTTCTAAGCATCTGGAACCTTAGAAACTCTACCGTGAACACTGAGAACCTGAAAGTCACTTGCAGGTTGTCTAGGTGATAAATCAACATTCCGTGACATATCTTTAACAACTTTTTACATTCTGGGTAATACTTTGAATCACTGGCACCTGGGGCAGCCAGGAACATGGGGTATTTCCAAACTCTTGTGGGGTGGGGGGGCAGGGGGTGGGGTGTGTGTGTGTGCGCACACGTGGGCGTCATGTACAGCAAAAGCACCATGTCTTTCATGAGGCACAGCGACACCATAGGACTCTCTTGCTCCCATAACTCCAAAGGAGTTCTAGCTTCTGTTCTCCACATGGAATCCATCGTCCATTGCCTGTCCTGGCTTCTGTTGAGAACTTGTTTTCACCATTTTGTTCCCCCTGCCCTCGTTCTTCCATTGTTCTTTTGTCTACTGGACTGGGCAGCTTTCTCTCCCAAGTGCTATGGTTTATGTTGTTGTTGGATACTGAGGGATGCTTCATCACTAAAGAGGGGTGGGGCATTTAATTTACTTTAGATCCTTAGGGTAGAACTCTGGAGGTCCCATGGTCTACCATTCCACCAGAAACACTACCCACCAAACACTTAATAAAGTCATGATGAATAAGACAGTAGCTTCTGGGGGTGTATCAGTCAGGGTTCAATCACAGAAACATAACTAGGAAATTGTGTGTGTGTATATATATATATGTATATATATGTGTGTGTGTGTGTGTGTGTATTTCTTACAGGAATTTATTATCATGTAATTGTAGGAGCTGGTTAAAGTCTTTATAAGGCTGTTATCTTTGTCCTGATGCTGGAGCTAGAAGTCTACAGGGCAGGCAGAAGCCAGAGGAGGATAAGCATAAAGTGGAGAATAACTAGCTGGAGCCACAGGCATGGACTGAAGACTGTGAGGACTGAAAACCACGTAGTTTTTGTGCCTCTGGCACTGCAGGTGTGGATGTCTTGCAAAAGAGAGGACCTTCATCACAGAAAAAATACACACGTGGTGAGGGCCAGGAGTTAGAAAAGCTGAAGGAGGACGTGAGGGGATGTGAGGTCCAGCTTCTGCTGGACACAGTGACAACGCTGAGTTATAAAAATGGCTGCTGTCTCAGCTGGGCGCAGTGGCTCACGCCTGTAATCCCAGCACTTTGGGAGGCCGAAGCAGCAGATCATCTGAGGTTGAGAGTTTGAGACTAGCTTGACCAACATGGAGAAACCCTGTCTCCACTAAAAATACAAAATTAGCCAGGTGTGGTGGTACATACCCGTAATCCCAGCTACTCAGGAGGCTGAGGCAGGAGAATCGCTTGAACCCTGGAGGAGGAGGTTGCTGTGGGGCAAGATCGCACCACTGCACTCTAGCCTGGGCAATAAAGGCGAAACTCCATCTCAAAAAAATAAAAAATAAAAAATAAAAAGGCTGCTGTATCACATTTGCTCTCCAAATATAAGAATCTCCCTTGGGGCCCACCTAATTGAAAACATACAAGAAAGGGAATTCTGGAAATTGTGGTTGAGGGTAGACAAGTTGACCATTACTAAGTGTTAGGGACTGAATGTTTTGTCCTTCAGAATTCATATGTTGAAATCCTAACCCCCAATGTGATGGTGTCAGGAGCAGAGGCTTTGGGTTAGTTATGTCATGAGGATGGGGTCCTCATGAATGAGACTGGTGCCCTTATAAAGGAGACCCCAGAGAGCTGCCTTGCCCGCTTTCTACCTTGTGAGGACACAGTGAGAGCTCAGCAGGCTGCAGCCCAGAAGAGGGCCCTCACTGGTACCTGGCCATGCTGACACCCTGACATTGAACTTTCATTCTCTAGAACTATGAAATATATTTATAAGCTGCTCTGTATAGCAGTCTGAGCTGAATGAGGCACCAAG
The DNA here is from genome assembly GCF_024542745.1 of Macaca thibetana thibetana. Classification (NCBI taxonomy): domain Eukaryota; kingdom Metazoa; phylum Chordata; class Mammalia; order Primates; family Cercopithecidae; genus Macaca; species Macaca thibetana. The sequence continues at coordinate 17,599,958 of NC_065584.1, forward strand.
CCACCACAGCTAAGTTGACCAATGATCTGTTGCTCAATTAGGCAGTTTATCATCCCCTTGCCTACAAGGAGTGCAAATGGTGGTAGAATGCCCTGCCACGGGGCTTGTGAGGTGTGACTGTTTATCACAGGTTTGACCTCAGTCCCCAATATGAATATTTTGTCCCAAACATTACATTTTTAAGAGTAAACTTGATAAGGTATGACAAAAAAATTCCTACAGGAAATCTCAGGAGAGCACAGGAATGGCATGTGAGGCACATGGAGAAGGCAGGCAGGCACATGCTGAGAAGAGAGCCCTGGACCCTGAATCAGGAGCAGTTTGTGTCTCGGCTTCCCCACTCACTGTGACTCCTTAAGCCACTCCTCTCCTCCCTGGGCTTTAGGTTCCTGTCTCCAGAATGAGGGCTGTCAGCCTGTGAGACCGAAAATCCCTTTCCAGGCTAGAGTTTACAATGATGAGAGACACCCATGCTCACGTGAACTACAGTGTTCCCCTCCAGTGATGCAGTCTCACCCTAAGGTAAAATCTCTGAGTTTCACTGGAGGTTTACCACTGGGGAGTACTTGTTGCATGTTCATGATAACACATGGGGGAAACAACTGCCTAAGAAAGGAAGTGGGGAGCTATGAAGATGACCTCTGGGCCAAACCCTGCTCCACGCATTTTTCAAAACCTGAACTTTGGTAACGGGAACAGTTGCCATCACCAATGCCTGCTTAAACACCAATTAGAGTGGCTGATTAGATTCACTTTTAAGTTTTTTTTTTTAGAAGATGTACAAGTCCCCAAGGATGACTGCTGTTATGGGAACATATGTCCACTGATAAAATATTTCTTTTCATCATTAATTACTTAACAGTCTAGGCAGCAGCAGCAGCACAAAGAGTACAGAGACAATGTACAGACTGAGGCTTTGGCCACCACACTTCTAGAGGACCAGGGATGAGGGGACAAACATGTTCACGGACAGCTGCAATAAAACAGAATGTTAACAGCGGGTGCTGGAGAAGATGGAGACCAAGCAGCTGTACGGATGTGGACGGGAAACCATGACTCCAGCCAATGCTGCTGTTGTCCCTTTCCTAAAACTCCACAGCAGTGTGTGTGCCACAAACACAGACATTGTAGGTTTCCTTCCATTTTGCATTCTCTGTAGGTTTTCTTGTATCACTCTTAGGTTCTGTTTTATGGATTGAAAAGACATTTCACCAGTGATGTGTAAAGATATTCTCACTGTAAAAGATTCAAGTTGTATGCAGGTATACACAGGGACATAATCTTTAATTTTGATAGATTCTGTCCAATTTCTGTCTCAAGCATCTATCCTATTTAGATTATTAGCAATAGTGTATAGAAGTATGCTTTTCTCAGACTCTTGAGAACACTAGGTGGATAGTATCTATTAAAAGTTTTACAAGTCTAATAGGTAAAATATGTCTAATTTAAATTTGACATCTCTGATTACTAAACAATATTAAATACTGTATTAGTCTGTTCTCATGTAGCCAATAAAGACATACCCAAGACTGGGTAATTTATAAAGGAAAGAGGTTTAATGGACTCGCAGTTCCAACATGGCTAGAGAGGCCTTGCAATCATGGCAGAAGGCAAGGAGGAACAAGTCACATCTGATAAGGATGGTAGCAGGCAAAGAGAGAAAATGAGAGCCAAGTAAAAGAGGTTTCCTCTTATAAAACCATCAGATCTCATGAGACTTACTCAGTACCATGAGAACAGTATGGGGGAAACTGCCCCCACTGTGTCCCCCTCACAACATGTGAGAATTGTGGGAGCTACAATTCAAAATGAGATTTGGGTGGGGACACAGCCAAACCATATCAAGTATTTTTAACTGTATCTACTTGTATTAGTCTGTTCTCTCACTGCTAATGAAGAAATACCCGAGGCTGGATAATTTACAAAGGAAAGGAGGTTTAATGGACTCACAGTTGCACATGGCTGAGGAGGCCTCACAATCATAGCAGAAGGCAAAGGAGGAGCAAAGGCACATCTTACATGGTGGCAGGCAAGAGAGCGTGTGCAGGGGAACTGCCTTTTATAAAACCATCAGATCTCGTGAGACCTATTCACTATCACGAGAACTGCCTGGGAAAACCCACCCCTGTGATTCAATTACCTCCCACCAGGTCCCTCCCATGACACATGGGAATTATGGAAGCTACAGTTCAAGATGAGATTTGGGTGAAGACACAGAGCCAAACCATATCATGCCACCCTTTACCCCTCCCAAATCTCATGTTCTCACATTTCAAAACCAATCATGCCTTCCCAACAGCCTCCCAAAGTTTAAACTCATTTCAGCATTAATTCAAAAGTCCATAGTCTGAAGACTCATCTGAGACAAAGTACATCCCTTCTGCCTATGACCCTGTAAAACCAACAGCAAGTTAGTTACTTCCTAAATACAATGTGGGTACAGGCATTGGGTAAATACAGCCATTCTAAATGGGAGAAATTCGCCAAAACACAGGGGCTACAGGCCCCATGCAAGTCCAAAATCTGGCAGGGCAGTCAAATCTTAAAGCTCCAAAATGATCTCCTTTGACTCCATGTCTCATATCCAGGTCACGCTGATGCAAGAGGTAGGCTACCACGGCCTTGGACAGGCTCTGCCCCTGTAACTTTGCAGGGCATAGCCCCCCTTCTTGGCTGCTTTCAGGGGCTGGCATTGAGTGTCTGCTGCTTTTCCAGGCCCACCATGCAAGCTGTGGGCTCCTACCCCACATTTCCCTTCTGCACTGCCCTAGCAGAGGTTCTCCATGAGGGTTCCACCCCTGCAGCACACCTCTGAAGCAATGGCCTTGCAGGTACACAGAAGTTAAGAATTGAAGTTTGGGAACCTCTACCTACATTTCAGAGGATGTAGGGAAACGCCTGGATGTCCAGGCAGAAGTTTGCTGCAGGGATGGGGCCCTCATGGAGAACCTCTGCTATGGCAGTGTAGAAGGAAATTATGGGGTCAGAGGCCCCACAGAGTCCCCATTGGGGCACTGCCTACTGGAGCTGTGAGAAGAGTCACCATCCTTCAGATCGCAGAATTGTAGATCCACTGACAGCTTGCACCATGTGCCTGGAAAAGCCATAAACACTTAATGCCATGTTTTAATGCCATGGAGTCCCCTATGCTCCAGTTCCCAAAAAGTTTCTCATCTCCCTCTAGGAATATGTTAGCCTAGACTTCATTGTCCATATCACTATCAGCATTTTGGTCAAAGTCATTCAACAAGTCTTTAGGAAGTTCCAAACTTTCCCACATCTTCCTGTCTTCCGAGCCCTCCAAGTCTCTAGGAAGTTGCCACTTTCTCACATTTTCCTGTCTTCTTCTGAGCCCTCCAAACTGTTCCAACCTCTGCCTGTTACCCAGTTCCAAAGTTGCTTCCACATTTTTGGGTATCCTTATAGCAGCACTCCACTCTACTGGTAGCAATTTACTATAACATCTGTTCTCTCACTGCTAATAAAGACATACCCAAGACTGGGTAATTTATAAACGAAAGGAGGTTTAATGGACTCACGGTTCCACATGGCTGGGGATGCTTCACAATCATGGCAGGAGGAGGAGGAGCAAAGGCATGCCTTACATGGTGGCAGGCAAGAGTGTGTGTGCAGAGAAACTGCCCTTTATAAAACCATCAGATCTCATGAGACATATTCACTATCATGAGAACAGCACAGGGAAACCCACCCCCATGACTGAATTACCTCCTACCAGATCCCCTCCATGACACGTGGGGATTATGGGTGCTACAATTCAAGATGAGATTTGGGTGGGGATACAGTCAGCCCATATCACTACTGAATGCTGATGTTTACTTCTGTGGAGTATTAATTTTTAAACTATGATACTGTTTTTTTCTCTTGATATGCAGTGCCCATTAGTTTCCTGCTGCTGCTCTAACAAAATGCCACAAATTTAATGACTTAAAACAAAGATTCATTATCTTACACAAAGTAAAGTAAAATTAAAGTGTTAGGAGTGTTGTGTTTCTTCTGGAGGCCCTCAGGAAGAATTCATTTCCTTGCCTTTTCTAGTTCTAGAGGCTGCCTGCATTCCCCTTGGAATGTCTGTGTTCCTTCATCTTCAAGGCCAATGAGGTCAGCTGAGTCCTTTTCATGCAGTGCTCTCTCTCTCTCTCTCTCTCTCTCTCTCGACTTGTCCGTCTTCTAGTAAGTATCTTTGTGATTATACTGGGTCCTCCCCCAATAACCACTCCATTTTAAGCTCAGTTGATTAGCAAACCTAATCCCACCTGCCACCTTAATTCCCCTTTGCCAGGTAATTTAACAGTCACAGCCCCTGAGGATTTACACAAAGACATCTTTGGGGGGCCATTATTCTGCCCACCACACAGTGCTTTCATATATTACAATTATGTTGTAAATGTTTGCCCAGTTATAACTGTTTATGAAAACTTTTATAGTTCATAGGTCTTTTTTGCTTGCTTTCTTCCATTTTGGGGTGAGGAAGGAAGTTATCCAAGGTGCAGTTTTTTACTTTATAACATCTGAGTGTGAGGTCTTATTTAGAAAAACCTTTCCTCCATCCCAAAATGGTGGCTTTTGACAAAGTAAAGTTTTAAAATATTTTGAAGTCCAAACATGTGTAAATCTTTTCTTGCAAGTGCATTTTATGTCTTATGTACTAAATCTTGCCTACTTCAAGGTTATAGGATATTCTTGTTCTAGGCTTTATAGCTTTAGCTTTCTCACTTGGGTATATCATACATCTGAAGTTAATTTTGTCTATGGCCTAAGATAGGCTAAGGTTTTTTTTTTCCTGCATTGATATCCAATTGCTTTAGCACTATTTATTGAAAAGAACATCCTTCGTCCACTGAATTACATTGATGCCTTTGTCAAAAATGTTTGATGATATATGTGTTTATTTCTGGACTCTGTTCTATTGATCAATTTATCTATTCTTATGCTGATATCACAGTCTTACCCTGCTTTTATAGTGAATCTTGAAATCATGTTTAAACTACTTGGGGTTTTTCAAATGCACAATCATATCTTCTGAAAATATAGTTTTACTTCTTCCTTAACAATCTTTATGTCTTTTTTTTTTTGCCTTATTGCACTGGCTATAACTTCCAGTACAACACTGCAGAGAATCCCACTTACCTTTCAATCTATTATGTGCTTTCAATAAGACTTTTCCCCAAACCACTATCCTGAAACCACTGAAAGTCACTGAAAACCTCCACACTGCCATATCCAATGGAAACTTCTTTAATCTCATCTTAATCTCTCCGTAGCATGAGAATTCTACCATCAGTGCCTCCTATCCCCTGGCATAATTGAAACATTAATGTAATATTTTTTCCTTGTTTTCTGCTATACTTTGTGGCTTCCTTTCTGCTTTCAACCTCTCTGGTCACTCCTTTTCTTCTACCTGATCTCTCAAATATTGAAATGCTAGGTATCTGCCCCTACCTTACATCAAGATATTAACATAGACATTGTTTCCAGGTTCTTGAAGAGACCGGCAGAAACAAAATCTCTCTGGAGGTACAGAGGTCTGTCCACTCAAGTCACAGATAATTTTTATAGTTAAAGCTTCAGTGAAGACACAAATTGTAAAATAAAAGTGAAAATAATCCAAATCCATCATAAGCAAGACAACAGAAAATATAATTAGACCTTCAGGAACTTCAGATGATTGGCCGATTAGATGACAAGTTAAAAATAAGTATACTTAAAATGATTTGAGCTGGGCATGGTGGCTCATGCCTGTAATCCCAGTGCTTTGGGAAGCCAAGACAGAAGGTTTGAGGCCAGAAGCTCGAGACCAGCCAGGGCAACAAAGCAAGATCCCATATCAAAATAAAATGCAAAAATTAGCCAGGCAGGGTGGTGTGCACCTGCAGTCCCAGTTACTTGCGAGACTGAGATGGGAGAATCACTTGAGCCCAGGAGCTACGATCACGTGCCACTGCACTCCAGTCTGGGTGACACAGCAAGACCCCACCTCAAAAAACAAAAACAAGCAAACAAAAGATTTCAAAGTAAACAACATACAAAAGAAATAATGAAACCAGCATAAAACAAATTTGCTAATAACGGCAGCTAATATGCAGCATCTATTAACTGTGAAACATTGTTTTAATACCTTCATATAATCTAATTATTTTCATTCTTAACTATTAGATACCTATTCTATTACTATCCTTATTTAACAGATAAGGAAATGGAAGTCATTTGCCCAAGATTTCAACAGGTACTAGATGATAGAGTAAGAATTTGAACTCAGGCAGTGTGACTATGGTCTGAACTCTAAACCATGAAATATATGGTATCTAAGAAGGTCCAAAAGTAAAATAAAGTCACTAGAATTAAAAACTCTACTGTTGAATTAAATACCACGAGTCACAGCTGAAAACAAAACTAATGAAACAGAAGAAAGATCTAAAGAAATTAGGTAGACTGCAACTCAGAGGCAAAGAGGTAGAAAGTAAGAAACTGAAGATCGAATGAGAGGGTCCAACAAGCATCTAATAAGAGTTGCAAGAAGGAAGTAAGAGAAGGTGAGAGTCAATATGCTTAATGATAGCCAATAAATTTTACTGAACTGTTGAAAAATCAGCTCTTTAGAGTGAAGAAATACAACAAACTCTGCTGAGACTAAATAAAAACAAATCCATACCTACTTATCCATCAGAGCTAAATTGAAGAATACCAAAGGTAAAGAAAATCTTAAAAGCAGCCAAAGAGAAAAGACAGCTTTTCCACAAGGAGCAATAATTAGATGGCAACTTCTCAATTCTAACAACTGAGCTCAAAAGTCAATGGAAAAAAATATTTAAGGAACTTGGAGGAAGACCAGGCATGGTGGTTCCCGCCTATAATCCCAGTATTTTGGGAGGCTGAGGCAGAACGACTGCTTGAACTAAGGAGTGTGAGACCAGCAACATAGTGAGACTCCATCTCTAAAAAAGAAAAAAATTAGCCAGGTGTGGTGGTGCATGCCTGTAGTCCCAGCTACTTGGGAGGCTGAGGTGGAAGGATGACTTGAGCCCAGGAAGTGGAGGTTATAGTGAGCCAAGCCTAGGTGACAGAGCAAAACTCTGTCTTAAAAGGAAAAAAAAAAAAAATCTTAGTTGGCAGTTACTTTGTCCCAGGTTCCCCCCCCTCCTACAACAAGACAGGGTCTTGCTCTATTGTCCAGGTTGGAATGCAGTGGAGCGATCTCAGCTCACTGCCACCTCCGCTTCCTGGGTTCAAGCGATTTTTGTGCCTCAGCCACCTAAGTAGCTGGGATTACAGGTGTGAGCCACCATGCCCAGCTAATATATTTTTAGTAGAGACAAAGAGTTTCGCCATGTTGCCCAGACTGGTCTTGAACTCCTGGTCTCAAGTGATCCACTGACCTCAGCCTCCTAAAGTGCTGGGATTACAGGCGTGAGCCACCACGTCTGGCCAGAGAATTTTAAATTCAGTTAAATTATCACTCAAAAATGAGGGTTAAAATAAAGGAAGTTTTAGATAAATCAGAGCTTATTGCCAGTAAGAAGGCATCAATGAAATAACTACAAAAGATACAGTTCAGGAATAAAACTGAATTTATTTGAAAGGACAGGGCTACCAGGAAGAAAAAGGTACAAAGAAATGAGTAAACTTGTGGGTAACTGTAAACAAGAAGTGACTGTAAAATAATAATGACAATGACTAATTTTGAAAGCCAAAAAAGGGTGGAATGAAAATATTGGTGAATAAAGAGGAAGAGGAGCTGGGCATGGTGGCTCACACCTGTAACCTCAGCACTTTGGGAGGCCAAGGCAGACAGAGAATTTTGAGCTCAGAAATTCAAGACCAACCTAAGCAACATTGCAAAACCCCTTCTCTACAAAAAATACAAAAATTAGCCAGGCATAGGCCGGGCACGGTGCCTCATGCCTGTAATCCCAGCACTTTGGGAGGCTGAGGTGGGCGGATCACCTGAGGTCAGGAGTTGGAGACCAGCCTGGCCAACATGGTGAAACCTCATCTCTACTAAAAACATAAAAAAATTAGCCAGGCTTGGTGGCAGGTGCCTGTAATCCCAGCTACTTGGGAGGCTGAGGCAGGAGAATTGCTTGAACCCGGGAGGCAGAGGTTGCAGTTAGCTGAGATCACGCCATTGCACTCCAGCCTGGGTGACAGGGCAAGACTCCGTCTCAAAAAAAAAATTAGCCAGGCATGGTGGCATACACCTGTAGTCCCAGCTACTTGGGAGGCTGAGAAGGGAGGAGCACCTGAGCCTAGGAGGTCAAGGCTGCAGTGAGCAGTGATCATGCCATTGCACTGCAGCCCGGGTGACAGAGTGAAATCCTGTCTCAAAATTCTGCAGATGTTGAAGAATCTTGGGAGATTAACTACTAGGAAGATGCAACACATCAGCTGTGTTTCCAGGGTAGATATCAGGTCTTACAGATACAGTGTATTAACAAAGAAACGCCAGCAGGAAAAGAAAAATGAAAATGATTATGATGCATATTTTCAAGCAGATAAGAGCAGAACACTAAAGGAGATTAGATACTTGCCTGTGGGGTTTTTCAAGTGTAAAGTCTGACAAACCACCAAATAGATTCGGACAAATCTACTTGCAACCTCACTTTGTTCCTCAGTCGTGGGCCTATCATGACCCTCCCCCTGCCAAGCAGTGTTTCACAGCCATGTTGGACTCTAAATGGAGGCTTTGGTGCCCGATGGCATAGTCTAGCCTACCTACTGACCTAGTCTTTAAAAGGATCCATCTATCCTTGATCCCACAGATGGAATTAGAAGTCATCACATCAATAATCCAAAACGCCAAAAATTACTGCCAAGAAGGATAAAAAAATTGCTTTTCAAATTTCAGGTCAAAATTGGTATTTAGAATACTATACCAAATAATTTGAGTACATATTTAATAGTAACCCATGTGATAATCAAAAACTGCTTACTGTTTTATTTTCTAATGAAATGTTCCAATGTTTTAGTCTGCCTCCTATAATGGAAAGGCAGTAAATACAAGGACTTGAAAAGAGCAACAGACTTGTAAGATTTGAGTTTGCTTTTGGCTAGCTGTGTTACCTTGTGGTTATGTACTTAGGTCACCAATTTCTTCACTTACAATACGGACTTAACACCATCTGCTCATTGCACTGGGTTATAATGAGGAATGAATGAAATAATCTAGGTGCAAGTGCTTAGTAAATTTTAATGCACGTCACAAAGGTAAGGTTTGGAAATGGTTAATGCTTTTAATAGAACTATGAAATGTTTGTTAGAATGGGCCCTGGGAGATGATCTATTATAATGATTTTTTTAAATTTTCTTTTTAAACCTGGAGAACCCTTTGTTCAAAGGAAACATTTTAAGCAAACAGGGGCAAGTATCTCTGGATGAATTACCTGCACTTGTCTCTCTCTGCCCACTGTTGTGGTGGTTTCCGAAAGGGGTTTCCAGAGCCCACAGGGCTCCAAGGAACACAGTATAAAATCCACTGATTTAGCCCAACCCCTGGTTTTACAGATGGGGAAATGGGCCTAGAGAGCAGAAGCAAATGTCTTAAGAGTGTGGCTGCAGAGTGGATGGACTATTCACATGGCCAGTAAGACTGAATAGTCCAATATATGGTCAGCATTTGGTCAAGGTCCTTGGAGACCTTGAAAAGCTCTCTGAAGATGATTCCTCTATAAAGTGTGTGAAGGCTGGTGCCTTACCTTGGTTTTCCTGAGTCCCACAGTGCACAGTGTCCTGGGAATTATTCTTGTCTTTTTGGAGCCTGAAATATTGGTGCTGCATAGCACAAGGAAGGTTCCCACTAAGACCTGAGATAGCTGGAGGAGCAGCCTCCTTGGGGCTGATGATCAGCTCCACAAAGCCTAACAGCATGTTTAACTCTCCCAGAGAGCTGTGCTCACAACCTTATAGGCAACCTGCTTCCTCCCTTCCTTCTCTCGGCCTGTCACCATCCTGCTGACTCTCCTGTAATAATGTTTCTGTGCCAATCCCAAAGCAGAGGCGATAGGTCTACATCAATTAGAAGGCAAGTTCCATGAAAGCAGGGACCATACCTGTCTTGTCCATCATCTATAACTAAAACCTAGGACAGCACCTGGCACATAAACAAGAAATAGTCACACCAGACTACCTGGGTCTAAATCCTAGCTCTTCCTGCTTCCCAACTGGGTCACCTGGGGGCATGCTATTTAAGCTCTCTATGCTTTAGTTTTCATATCTCTAAAATGGGGATAGTAACAGCACCTAGCTCCTAATTTGGAGGATTAAATGAGCTAGTGTAAAAAAGCTCTGGGCCAGCATACAGTAAGCACTATACAAGTATTTGCTATATTACTTGAGAGAGGCTTTCTTTGGAGGCCAGTCCCTGGTGGGAAATTCCAGGTAGCACCTCCTCATCTCAAGCCAGATGTGCACTTAGTGACTAGCAATGCCAGTGTGCAAAGGGTCTAGAGGCACTGAGTCAGGGGTCTCAAGCTTTTTTCCATCGTGATGATGTTCACGAGACTTTAGTAAGGGGTATGCTGTCTTCAGTCTGCTTGTACCAGAATGCAGGCAGGGGAGGGTAGTAATATGACCTTGAATCATCTCTATTGTATAAAGGAAGTCACTTGTAGGCGTTAGTACTGATAACCAACATTTGTAACAAAGCACATGAAGCATACCAGCTAATCCCAATATCTTAGAGCCACAGGGCCAGGCAACCAAGTCTACCCAATGACATCTGTAAGTATTTTCTTGTGTAATCCAATTTTATTTTCACCAAAATACTCAGACAAAGGAGAACAAAAAGAGATGATTTGTTTCAGAATCAAAGCAACAGACATTAGAGAACGAGTACTGCATAGTAATATTGAAAAACAGAGGAGAGAGAATGTCTTTTATGTTTCCTCAAAAAGCCAGTGATTTTTCAGTCAAGCACTTGTCTCGTTTTCTCCTGAAGTGGCAGCACCAACATTTCTGCTCATCCCTGACTATCCGCATTGCCTGTCAGTTGCTAGGCAACTCTAACAGTGATCCAGCATGTGTTAGGTACCCACCTTGCTTCTGACCACCCACAATACACAACTTTCGTAACTGTTCTCATTGGGTTTGCCAATTACACCTAGGCACTAACCAAGGCTTCTCTTAAACCTCATCTTCCTCCTGCTTAGTCCTGTGGTAAAATTTAAATACCACAGTTGTCATCATGTCCCAATAATTTCCCTAACAACCGGCTGCCCATCAAACATGGGATGATTTTATGGTAGGATCAAAACAGATGGGAGGAAAATCTTATTAAAAACCATAAATATCTCTCCATAAAAGCAAGTAACCAATCAAAAGAGGAAATCGCCAGCTAATATAACATCCTAATAAGTTCAAGTGAACTGTTAATTTTGAGTTTCTCTGAATGTATAAATGTGGCTGACTGTACTTGTCCTGATTAAAGAGAGTAATTGTGAGCAATTTAAAAATTAACCACATATGTCTGGGCGCAGTGGCTTACGCCTGTAATCCCAGCACTTTGGGAGGCCAAGGCAGGCGGATCACGAGGTCAGGAGTTCAAGACCAGCCTGGACAATACAGTGAAACCCCGTCTCTTCTAAAAATACAAAAATTAGCTGGGCATGGTGGCATGCACCTGTAGTCCCAGTTACTCGGGAGGCTGAGGCAGAAGAATCCCTTGAACCCGGGAGGCGGAGGTTGCAGTGAGCCGAAATCACGCCACTGCACCCCAGCCTGTGCGACACAGCGAGACTCTGTCTCAAAAAAAAAAAGTAAAAATAAAAATAACCACATATTTGGTTTAGAAAAGGCTATATATCTCTGAAAAGATCTTTTTTGGAGACAGGATCTCGCTCCGTTGCCTAGGCTGGAGTACAGTGGTGCCATCATGACCCACTGCAGCCTCAATCTCCCAGGCTCAAGTTATCTTCCCATCTCAGCCTCCCGAGTACCTGGGACTGCAGGTGCACACCACCATGCCCCCTCCCCTTTTTTTAAAATAAATTTTTTGGTAGAGATGGGGTTTTACCATGTTGCTCAGGCTGATCTCGAATTCCTGAGTTCAGGTGATCCGATCACCTTGGCCTCCCAAAGTGCTGGGATTACATGTGTGAGCCACTGCACCCAGCCTGAATATGTCTTAAGGTCATATATGTTATACGGATGTGTTACACAGGCAAAACAGATAAAGGCTTTATAAGGTGCTTTCTTAAATCCTAAGAGGCCTAATGAATATGAGAGACATGAAAAATCAAGCAGTGAACTAATATTAAACACAGCATACTGTTTAATAGGAAACAACCACATGTTTTCTATCATCATCCTTGGGATTCCATAAATCAGATAAAAGCCAAGGGTATAAATGCGTTTTCCAAAATTTAAGTGGCAAGGCTAGTAAGTGGCAATCTCAAATTAGGACTTGGATCTTTGGACTCTATCTCAGGTTATTTCCTCCATAATATGCTAGATGACTGGGTAACGTCATCATTTGTGGACCCTGGGTTTAAAAATGTTGATGGGTTACAGCTATTAAACCCAAGCAACTAGTAGTAGTGGTTTCCAGATGAGGAGCAGGCTGGGGAACGGGAATGGGAAGACATACCTTCTTTATATACCATTTATATATTGTGTATGTTACCTATTTGAAAAAAATAATTTAAAAGGGCACTGATTGAGATATTTTTTGGTCACTACCCATGTGCCATGCAGTGTTAGATGCTAAGCAGAAAAAGATGAGTAAGATCAGGCACCTTGCTCACCCGAAGCTCATGATACAGGGAAGCAAAGGGATCCAGAAAGAAGCAATCAGGTCGATGCCTACAGAAGCAGTGAGAAAAGATATTCAAAAAAAAAAAAAAAAAAAAGGAATCAACTGGGAAGATGTAAAAAGGACCAAGTAAAAAGCGCCATGAAAACACAAAGGAAAAAATAATGTCTGCTGAGCTACAAAAAGTTTCACTTTAAGGGGAGCATTTGAATTAGAACTTGAAAGAAAAGTATGGTTATTCTAGACAGTACAGAAAAAAATAAAACCTGAGAAGCAGTCTGAAAATAAACTGCAGTTAGATTAAGGGGGATACCATTCATTCAGTTTGGAGCCACTACAGGCCAGGTACCGAACTAGGCACTATATTAGCCAATCTGCCAGAAAGCACAAACACTAAAGAATAATTACCAAAGATCACAATGAGTATTCTGGTAGGCAATGAAGCCTGATAATTATAAACTCATTTTCTCTACAGTAAAAGGAAACTTCTAATGCAGATAGTTCAGCAGAAACTTCATTAAAAAAGGTTTTGGTGCAGATTTTATGATTCCTGGTGATGTGGTTACTATGGCAACTATATACTAAAACATGACCCAGGGTCTATGAAAAATGCTTTCAGTCAGAACCTCAGTCACAACACATAATGAAAGAGAGGAAATGAAAACTGTTATTTATATTTAAAATAATAAAAGGGAAGATTAAAAACTATATTAAGGCTAGCATTTGTATAAGATTCCAACTCCTGACCTTCTGTAGCCAGTTTTCACATTTGTGAAATGTCAACTGGATGAAACAAAGTCCAAATGATCAGGAAGTCAACATCCTCTACTTATGATGGGTAGAGACATAACAGGCAATAAGATATGTAGTATCTTATTGTAGACCCAATAGGAACCATACAAAATACATTTTCTAAGGGGATGAGATTTTTTAAGATTAGGAAATCAGATCTTTTGTGATTCTACGAATCTTTTATAGGACTATTGTTTTTAACAACTCTGCATACCCAAGTAAATATGGTTCTCCAAAGCAGTCATGCTGCGGGGTTGGTCCCTCACTCCAGTACAGCTGCCTCTTTTGGCTCCACGAAAGTATAGAACTTCACTTCTCAAAGAGCTTTGGAGCCGGAGGTTCAGTCTTTCGAGTGTGTACAAGGGTACTTTTGCTTAACTATAGAAAACAAACTCCAATTTTGGAAACAGTAAAAAATTAATTCCAGCCAAGATTGGAGAATAAGAGGGTAAATCGAACTAGGAAAGAAATATCAGTGGGTTAGGCACAGTGGTTCATGCCTATAATCCCAGCACTTTGGAAGGCCGAGGTGGGCGGATCATCTGAGGTCGGGAGTTCGAGACGAGCCCGACCAACATGGAGAAACCCCATTTCTACTGAAAATACAAAATTAGCCGTGGTGTGGTGGTGCATGCCTGTAATCCCAGCTACTCAGGAGGCTGAGGCAGGAGAATCGCTTGAACCCAGGAGGCGGATGTTGCAGTGAGCCAAGATCGTGACATTGCACTTCAGCCTGTGCAATAAGAGCGAAACTCCATCTCAGAAAAAAAAAAAATTCAGTGAAGTCTGTGGAAAGCAGAATTGAAAGATGGCCCCTGGTGCACACGCCTGTATATCCCCTTTCCTTGAGGATGAGCCAGAATTGTGAATATGATGGAGTTTCACTTGCATAATTCGGTTATCAATTAATTAACTAAGTTACTCAAAAGGGAAATAATCTTGGGTGGGCTTGGGTTGGGTCCTTTCTGAGATAGATCATCCTGCCGGTTTCCAAGAAGCACCCCATGAGGAATGCGGCAGAACACCACGGGAAGCACCTAGGAGCTGAGAATACCTGGCTGACAGCCGACAAGAAAGCAGGAACCTCAGGCTCACAGCCACAAGCAACCGTGAGCTTGAAAGAGGACCCCAAGCTTCAGATGAGATCACAGCTGGGTTGACACCTTGATTTTAGCCTGGCGAGACACTGAGCAGAGGGCTCAGCTGATCCACGCCCAGACTCTTGACCCACGGGAACCATGGAATAGTAAATTTGTATTGTTTTAAGCCCTCTTAGTTTGTGATCATATATTACAAAGGAACAGAAAACTAATGCAAGGCTGAAAACAAAGAGTGTCTGTTAAGAAACAATACTTATTTGCTAACGTGTCATGTCAACTCATTTTGAAAGAACTTGGAAGAGTGGCAAGAAAACTTGAGCAATGGCAATGTTTTTGGCCAAAGCACCTACTTTCAAACACTTATTTGGATATGTAGCTCTAGATTATTTTTCAAAGTCTATCATGTTAAAAGTCAAAATTCATACTGCCTATCATTCACTGTGCTTATTACCCCTATAATTTTTTCTGGGGAATTTAATTTTATTGTACTTAATAAAGAGGAGTTGGTTATTCATTCCAAACCCAAACATTAGTATGGATCAGTAGTAATAATAAAGTAGAAAAATATCAAAAGTTAAATTTATGTAGCTTTTGACGTATTTACCTTTGACTAAAATCCAATTCTTAAAATCTAGTATGTCTGCTACTTTGCTGACACAGCATTAGATTTGCTGGGCATGAGCACTTCATTTGGACTAGAATCCAGTGCTCTCTACAGTCTTGCCTCACTATTCTAAAGCAAGTAAATATATTAAATGAAAGGATATATTATATCCGTTGTTCATAAACTTTTGAATTTATTCTCAAGGATGATGATATTGTCCATCAGAGCATAAAATCTAGGGAATATTTAGAAATGTATAAGGCTTTTTTTTTTTTCAGCTTTCACCAGGACTTGGCAGTTAGTATGTGAGGGCCAGGTTATTAAATAACTTATAATGCATGGGACAATCTTGTATAACAAAAAATTATCTTGACCAAAATAACAATAGTGTCCTGTTGAGAGACACCCTATTTGAGTATAAGCTAAAGTCAGCTATTTAAAATCACATCTTATTCTACAAAATCTCATGGAACAAGCATTTAGAAAAGCACTCAATTATTCCAATCAATTCAAATTATAACATTCATTGAACTGCTTTCCATAGACCCACAACTAATGAAGCCTCAGGCAACCCAGGAGGCATCAAAGAAACAGTAATATCTGAAAGCAGGTAAAAAGGCAAAGTCTGGCTACCCACTACTGCTCTGAACTCACCTACCCATCCATTCTATTGACTCTAGTAACACTTACTTTGCTGTTAATCAAACACAGCAAGCATATTCCCACTCCCCACCCCACACAGGAATGCTTTCCCTCAGCGACCCATCCACATGGCTCTTCTCTTACTTCTTTCAGGTCTCTGCATGAATGTCACCACATCAGGAGGCCTTCTCTGACCCTCTTCTTTAAGGAGCAGCCTCCCTCCCCAACCCGGGCACTCATACCCTACAGGACAGTGTTTGAGGGTGGGGACTCTGGGTTCTTGGGTACCGTGTTTAACCTCTGTGCTTCAGTTCTTCCATCTGAAAAGGGGATTCATGGATACACTGTAGAATGGCTATGAGGATTACATGAATTAATATATATATAAAATGTGCTTGGAACTGTGCCTGGAACTACTGGTTAAGAACTACATGTTAGCTCTGAAAATTTAAAAACAACTACCTAAACCAAATTTCAAATAAAGCATTTAACTCATTTCATTTGATAGCAAAACTTGATCTTAACTCAATGGGCAACAAAAGTTGAACTAAGATGACATGAGGCTACCTGTGATCTTTGCTTCCAAAATGTTTTATTATAAAGTGTTGGTCCAGATACTACTAGGCATATTAACAGACAGTATAGGTACCATATTATCTTTCTAAAATCCAAATATTGAACTACATATGGTACCAAGAATTTAGAATTAAAGACTGTGCACCTAAATTATCATTCCATTTTTTCTGTATAGCACTTACCACCATTTGCATATATAAACATACTTCTTTGCTTTTTGTATAATTCCCAGCACCAGAACATAAAGTCAAGATGTTTTATTGTTTATTGCATTCTTAGCACCTAGAAAAGTGTGTGGTCCACAGTAGGTGCTCAGAAGTTATGTGCTGGATAAAAATGGTTAAATCTGATACCCAAAACAGAATATATATATAACATTTTTCTTAGTAGAAGAAAGGTTATTTCATGGAGAATGTGTGACCAGTTGCTCTTCAACCCAGGAGGGATGGCTTGAATCCAATTCATTTGCTTGGCAATGCAACACCTGGTAGGCATGAAAAGCCCACCTGATATGTATTTCTTGTATGTTCTTCAGTGCCCAGGCATTGATCTGCTATATTCTCCTCAGGAAGTCACAAAGGATTATGGTGTCAACAATCAGTACTAACCCAAACTCCAAAACATACTATATGTACACCACAGTTTTAAGTTCATCTCCAACAAACAATTCCACCTGAAGTCCCCACCATGATAAATGAATCTGCAATCAAATTCACCATCATCCCACTGTGGGAGGCCAATTCCATTCCCTGACTTCTATACTGATATCAGTGACAATCCCCATCTCCACATCCCAAACTCAGGAATCATCTTTGAGGGCCCTCCCATGTTCCATTATGCAGTCTAGGCAGTGCTTTCACAGTTACCACTTCCATCCTAGCCTTCGTCAGCCTTCACACGTCAGGCACCTGGCCAGTCACCAGGGTATGCTGAACAAGACAGGCATGGACTTGGCCTCAGAGTCTACAGGGGAAGCCAGATAATTACACAAGCAACCACAGTGAATAGAGAAAGAACACTGACAATGCAGGAATCTAGGGCATTATGGAAGCCACCAGGCTCCAGAAGTGATGTTTTGGCTGAAAGACTGAAAATTAAGGTCTTATTGGGTAAAAACCCACCTATGTAGAATAGTCAAAAAGCATTACAAGTGCAATTAACTAATATGTATACAATGAATTCTTTGGTAAATCTCTTTCATGCAAATGTAAATTCTATGAGAACCTCATCTTAATTACTCTCTTCTTGCCACAGTGGCCAATACATATTTGCTGAGTAATGGGTAGAACTGCCTCAACTCTGCTGCCTTATTCCTCATTGAGCGGAGGGAGGGGATAATGCCACCTCACAGCTCTTGTGGGGACTGAAAGAGACTACTATGTAGGTAAAGCATCAGAAGTGTCTGCCACATGGTGGCTACTTAATGCAGGTCAATTCTCTCCCCTGCCCCCTTCTTCTTACTCCCACAGGTCACCATGGTTGGCACCTCAAACCTTCATAGTTGCTGTGCAGATGAGAAGTCTGAGGCTCAGAGAGATTAAGAAACTTGTCCACGGCAAGACTTGTTCAATAGTAGACATGACCATCTCATCTAGTACTGTCTGACAATGCTAAAGCTCATGCTTGAGAGACAAAATAGTGAGGTGTAGGAGCTGTGAGCTCCACTGGCGGCACATGGATCTAAGGATCTGGACAGGGAGGGACCAGCAGAGGCTGAAAGAGGCTCCAGGAGGAGATGGGACCTGAACACAACTCTTAAAAGATGAGTAGCAACTGAAGAAACAGAGAAAAGGGATGAAAGGATCAGGAGAGGAAACTACATGGGCTCCTGGCTGGATGACTTCAGGGGCAAAGGAGGCTAGCCTGGCTTCTTCTCAAAGTTCCTGTTGGGTATTAATGGGTAAGAATGGTGAAAATGGTGTGGCTGGGGCATGACTTCCAAACTGAGGAATCTGTACTTTAGCCTACAGGACATGGGGAATTCTGAACACAGGACAATGAGGAAACTCTACGTTTCAGAAAGGTGAAGGGGCATGGGCAACCAGGATGAGTGGCCTGTGAAGAACACCCACGTGATGGCACAACAGATAGGAAACCCTTTCAGAAGTCCAGGTGATAAGTTTCTGACCTGGTAATTGCAAGGACTGGTATAGGAAACTTTTGAAACATTTCAAAGATGAATAGGCTTTGATAGCTATTTCCAAAGCATCCACGTGCCCACCTCAAGCACAGAATTGGTCTCTTCCTATTGTAATTATTTCTGTGTCTGGCTCCTCACATCAGAGACTGTGAGCATCTAAAAGGCACTATCTAGATCTTCTGTTTTATCCTGAGTGCCAGGCATCCACAGGAGGACCTCAGTAAATGTTTGCCCAACATTTGAAGGAAGAGTGAAAGAGGACATTCAGGCTTTAAACCTGGTAATAAGAGACAGGTGCCACAAGGGCAAACAAGAATGTTGGGAAAAGAAATCTCCATCTACATATGATGAGTTCGGTTTGGGAACATTCTTTCTGGCAGATTCAGAAAAAGTGACAGACAGACAAAATGTCCAAACCTAATCAAGGGAGCTGCTTACTGGGAGATGCCACTTATATTGGGAATCTACACTTTCCTTGGTTATGGAAGGGCTGAGAGAGTGGGCTCTATGTATCTAAGTTGTTATTTATGTTTCTTAGAAATCTTGCAATCATATTGGAATGCCCAATGTCCCTTTCCTCTTTTATACAACAATCAAAGTAAAGCCTGACACAATTTCTTCGGAATTAACTAGTCTTTGTAGAAAACAGGCACACCAGCCAGGCGCGGTGGCTCACGCCTGTAATCCCAGCACTTTGGGAGGCCGAGACGGGTGGATCACGAGGTCAGGAGATCGAGACCATCCTGGCTAACACTGTGAAACCCCATCTCTACTAAAAATACAAAAAATTAGCTGGGCGCGGTGGCGGGCGCCTGTAGTCTCAGCTACATGGGAGGCTGAGGCAGGAGAATGGCGTGAACTCAGGGGGCAGAGCTTGCAGTGAGTGGAGATCACACCACTGCACTGCAGCCTGGGTGACAGAGCAAGACTCTGTCTCAAAAAAAAAAAGAAAACAGGTACACTAAACCTGTACGTGGATTAAGAGGGGCATCAGACAGTAGAGAAGAGGCGTGCTGCTGTCTGGGTTCCACCACTTATTACTGCATGATACTAGGCAGCTTATTAATCACTCTGTGCCTCCTGGTCATCATAGAGCTGTTGTGAGAATTAAATAAGTAAATACACATGACTGCTCACCCAGAACAATCTGGCGTATTGAAATTGCTGAATGAATGTTGTTGCTATTAATCTTTAAACATTTAGGAAGTAGATATAGCTTTCAGTCCAGTTATTACAGAATAAAACTAGAAGCTACAAATCCATAATGACAAATTTCAAGTTCTTACAATAAACTTCAAATAACTATAATTTGCTTAATTTAGTAACAGCCATTCAACATTAAAGCAGATATTCACAGTACAAAACTGACAAGATACTAAATGAGTAAACTGACAGTGGATGTTTTCTGACTTAATTTTAGAAAATACATGCTAAAGGTATCTGAACCTGTGTTTCCTTTTACATAGCCTCATGGAATCACTCGGCTGTTCCTTGAAAACCCCGTGTATTTTCCCACCTCCATGGCCTTTGTCTTCACTAGTTCCTTCTAATCCATCTGGGTTTTCTCTCAGGCTTACTTCTAGGCCTCCTTACAACAGCACCTCTTTACTTAGTTTAGCTGATCTCTCATTTGATCCTGCCTCTGCCCCAGCAAGGCAATACATTTCTAAGAGTGCTTACAATACAGTGCTTACAAAGGTAGACACCTAGGATACAGGGTCACATGCATGGCAGGGCTCATACTTCCTGGCTCTTTGTGTTCCCACAGTGAAGCACACACTACCATTGAACTGAACTACAAAAACTTTGCCTTTAGAAAAAGATTACTCACAGGGTTACTTTAATCTCCACTTCCCTTAATACCCTTGAAACAGAATCAATAATACGCAATTTCTGTGAAGTACATCACCTTTTTATTACACTTTGAGGGAAAACAACACCCAAACAGACATTAAATTAAACTTTTCCAATAAAGTAGAAAGAAACTCAAGATTGCAACACCAAGTCTTACTAAATCTCCAAGCTGCTGGTTTGCCCTATGGATTTTGGACTTGCCAGCCCCCACAACTGCATGAGCCAGTTCCTTAAAATAAATCTTTCTCTTTCTCCAAGAAGATGTAAGTGGCTCTTTTGTTTAAAAGTTTGTTCATGAGTGCTGTTCCTCTCTTAAAGAAATAATTCTACTCTGTGATACTTTAATTAGTTGCTATTGACATTAATTATGTTACTGAATAATGAAGAGATGCCTAATCGTTCGGTTCAGCCTGGGAGTCAGGAACTAAAGTTCTAGTTTTCAAAGGGCATAGCAATTTATCTTCCTATAAAAATAGACACAAAAATGCCAACAGGTAGGTGGTTTCTTATAGGGGTGATGAAAATATTCTAAATTTAGATTATGGCAATGGTTACATAATTCTGTGACTATACTAAACCATTAAATAGTAGAGACTAAATGGGCAGGTTTTATGGTATGTGAATTACATCTTAAAGATGTTTTAGAAAAGGACACATAAGAGATTTGAATGCCTCGGGTTTTAATTACTTAAGGAGAAACTAAGAAAAAAATATTAATTTTAACATTTCATTATTCTTCTGTACTTACCCCAAATGTCAATTTGCATAACCCCTATTGAGGTATTAAATAATAGAAGTAAATGTTAACTTTATGCAAATCTTATAAACATCCAGACTTATAAGCAAAAGCAGGTGACGATCATATATACTTTACAAAGGGATTAGTCATGGGATGCCTTTAAATAAGGCTCATGTAACATAAACATACTGAAAACTAATGACAACTCGCTAATCACTTTTTAGAAACCCATTCAACATTCAGAGCAAGAATTATGAACACATTAAAAAGATTTCTCCCATCAGGAATGTAAGGACTGTTTACCTTGTGACAAGGAACCAAGCAATTTTACTGAAGTCTGGAGAAGGCCTCATATATGTCTTAATATGTGGCATGGCATTGCTGCGGCCAGAAGTCTCAGCTGACCATTTGCTAGTGACAGAAAAGACACAAGTCACTAATTACAAAATAAAACAAATTGATCTTAATCCTAATATTAGGAAACTGCATGAAAAGAAAAAGCCTATTATCTAAAAATTAACAGTGGCTACACGACTCTGTGACCTGTGATATTTTATACAACTGCGTTCAAATAACGCATGCCCATTTTAGAATTACAAACTTCCCACTTCTCACAAGAACTGTAACCTTTCAGCATATAGCCTTTCCATTTTTGCCATGAACATACATACACGCATACATATTATTTCTGGTTTTTTTTTTTTTTTTTAGAGACAGAGTCTTGCTCTGTTGCCCAGGCTGGAGTGCAGTGGCGCAATCTCGGCTCACTGCAAGCTCCACCTCCTGGATTCATGCCATTCTCCTGCCGCAGCCTCCCGAGTAGCTGGGACTACAGGTGCCCGCCACCACGCCCAGCTAATTTTTTGTATTTTTAATGGAGACAGGGTTTCACCATGTTGGCCAGGATGGTCTCGATCTCCTGACCTCGTGATCTGCCCGCCTCGGCCTCCCAAAGTGCTGGGATTACAGGTGTGAGCTACGGCACCTGGCCCTTCTGTTGTGCTTTTAACAGCATGTGTGCATATGTCTCCTGCCTGAACTGTGAGCTCCTTAAAGGGAAGAATCATGCTCCCATGGAGTGTTACGATACAGGCTCAGCAAAAGCTTGTTGAATGAAACAAAATACAAAAAAGACAAAATACAAACAGTATATGAAAAAAATGAATGCTGAAAAGCGAGGGCAGAAACACTTTAGTCAAATGCTGACATTCACAAATCTGAGTTTGGTTTCTAAGTTTCCAATACTGTAGACTATGGTTCTATGGGAACCTATATAATGAAGCAACAATCCTTACTTATAGGAGGATGGTCCCCCCAGATTACCAGATCGTCTGTGAAAACAGAATCAGGCTTAGGTAGGTACCATCACTGTCTTCATTCATGTGAATTTAATAATATAATACTGAAAGGAGTTCAATATAAAAAAATGTCCTCTGTAAGGAAAAACCTCTCAAGAAAGCATTAAAGAAAAGCTTCAGGATAACACACTGAATTACAGCTGAAAGCTATAATTCAAAGTAATTCTACTTTCATTTCTGGCTAACCAGCACAGCAAACACCTGTTGAGACAAGCATGAAACAGACTGGCCTTGCATATGCAGGCTGTGCAACTGCTGTGGCTGGAGAAGGATGAAGCACATTCCCTTCACTTGTCCACTCAGCATTTACTGAACTCTTGACAACATGCCAGATACTATCCTGTATCCTCAGGAAACAGCAGCATAGAATCTGCCCTCACCAAGCTTGCAGCTGCACATATGATGGTACAGACAGAATAATGATACTTTATATTTTGGAAAAATGAACTAAAATACTGCTTATGTAAATTCTAAACTACCCAGCATGATCTTTTATTTATCTTTCTTGGCATGCCAATATTTAAATAGAAACCTCACAGCAATAAATTTTCCTCTTTGGTATTAAGAACCTATTCCAAAAAAAAATTCAAAACCTTGTTTTAAATTATTTCTATCACTAACATATGTAGATGAAAGAATATAGCTATATTACATAAAGTTCCTTTTTAAAAAAAACAAACCAGTGACATAAATAACATTCTAATTCCTAAAGAAGCAATAGCAGCAGTCTAAACCAATTACTTACTGAAAATAGGAATGCAGCCAATTCTGTTTTTCAGCTGTCTGGATGCTATAGGGAAGAGAGCCCCCAGCTTTTAAAAGAAAAATAAAACAATAAAAATTATGAAATATAATTTGAGGAGCCCTCATTAAGAGGAAAATCTATAATAAACAGCAAGAAGGTAACAGGAAAAAAACTACTTCTATTACTTCATCTTACAGAACAGTTATTTGAAAGAATATCTCTATACTTGCATTAGATATGTTCTCTTAATGAGATTTCCTTCCTTCAGTTTTAACTTTATACAAATCTTATAAACATCCAGACTTATAAGCAAAAGTAAGTGATGATCATATACTTTACAAAGTATAGTCATGGGATGCCTTTAAATAAGGCTCATGTAACACAAACATAGTGAAAACTAATGACAACTTGCTAATCACTTTTTAGAAACCCATTCAACATTCAGAGCAGGAATTATGAACACATTAAAAAGATTTCTCCCATCAGGAATGTAAGGACTATTTACAATTCTTCTCCTGTGTCGAGAATAAAAGTAAATTACCTCATTGAGGACGAGAACTCACCAAGTAAAGCGGAACAGAGCTTTTTCCTGCAAAAGCTTCAACTGCAAATAACTAAAACCATTCAGTTTCAAAACTTCAACTGCAAATAACTAAAACCATTCAGTTTCAAAGCCAGTTATAAAACAGCTTTGTTAAAAATACCACGCTTTTCCCCATTAAAAGTACACTTTGAAAAGAAAAAATTATAATTGAATTACTTGGTGATGGTAATTTAACATCTATAACTGCATAGATCTGAGGTGTTAGAATCCTGGCCCATCCTACTCTCCTTATGCAAATAAGACACAGCTGGACAGCCTCTGTTTTTGCCCAAGACCGTGACACTTGGGGAGGAAATCTAGGACGAGATGTCAGTGCTCCTTCTACTTCACCTTTACACACTATTTCCAAACAGACTTTGTACTGGCTGAACAGATTCTGACAAACAGAAAAGAATGGCTAAAAAACAAAACATTCAGTAAACAGTTCAGTTTGAAAAAAGGAATTCTAAAAGCCTTATTCTTGCAAAGAGAATAAAGAAAGTTCCAAGTGGAAATACAATTAGAAGTCAATGCTTGCTCATTTTTGAAACGAAGAAAACTCCACAGTGGATTTATCAGTGACTTTCCAAACACATGCTGGAACTTCTCCACACTGATCTATACCCAAAGAGATCTATATCCAAACATCTCTGACATATCAAATAGGGCATGTCCTGTCTTCAACTTCAAATAACTAAAAACATTCAGTTTCAAAGCCAGTTATAAAACAGCTTTGTTAAAAATACCATGTTGTTCCCCATTAAACATATACTTTGAATGAATCTAGCCTATTAGAGGCGCAAAAAGAGGATCAAAGAAAAACCACTACTGTATCCCTGAGTCTCAGTGAAGTAATTTTGGTTTTTCCATTAAAAAGCAAAAAAATGGGCAAATACACTCCAAACTCTAGCGAGATTTTTCTGGCAGATTTTTCTTATTGAGCCTGATAAGCAATAAATGGACTAATTCAGCACATTCTGCTCTAGCCATCAGCAAATGCCAATGCCAATTAGACTTTGCTTTTTCCAGAGACAGCCACTATTTGGGTTTTCGGTTAACACCTCCTGATTACACTAACTAGGGGGCTGCTGAATTCCGAACAAAGGTTTAGTGCCTGGTATGAGTATAAGGGAAATGGACAAGGTTGACGGATGCCTACAAAAAATCTTAGGCATTTGCAGGTGAAGCCCTTGACAGAATAGACACATCAACAATGTTACACCAAAGGCAAAATTTTAAAAATTCCAGACCTTAAATATATCTGTATCAGGCATTTAAAAGGCACATGGTACCTCAAACACAGGAAGGGAGGATGTGGAAAGAGATGAGAGGAAGGTATGCTGGATAAGCTCTGAAAAGGCACTGAAGAGTAAGGGGAAGTTGATTTTATTTGGCTATCTTGTCTGGACAACTAACCTGCTGGTTACCTTACCAGTAAAAATGAAAACCATTGTGCAGAGGGTTTCTGTGAGGATTAATAACACACCCAAACTGAGGGGTATCATCTGCAGAACGTAGAGCTTGATATTGCCTATTTTCATGATCCTTATACAGTTAAGTGAAAACCATCTCCAAATTTCTAACCAATACTGGTAAAATTTTACCAGGACATTCATGAAATATACATAAAACACAACTGACACAGTCTCCCCAAGAATTACCAGGATATCCTTCTAAACTGGTCCGCACATTTTCCACAGAAGGATAGATCTAAAAATAAGAGAAAAACAATAAAACTCAGAAGGTACCATGTTGAAAAAAAAGAATGATAATCAGCTTTTAAGAAAATGAAAATCTGTTAAAAATACTTTTAAATTAGAGAATATACTTTAAATTTTTAAAAGTTCTCATCTTACAAAAAAATGAATTAGTAATGAAACAAGAACCATATTTGATGTAAAATTATACTTCAATTTGAATATTTTTTCCTTTGAAATTCAAGTTAACATTGAATGGAAAATTAACTATTAATTCACAGGTCTCTAAATAATTAAAATGCCCCTAATTCTGCTGGCTATGCTACATCAAATATTTTCTTCCTTGGTGCAGCAACCTGAAAGAAAGGATAGAAAAATCACAGGCCAGTCTGTGTTTGCAATGGAGCTCCTGAATAAATCAGCAAGCTCTTAGCACTGGATATTAAGGCAACTTGATTACAAATGACGATGCTAATGTACTGCTCTTTCTGTACCCCGCCCCCTCCCACGCCAAAAAAAAAAAAAAAAAAAAAAAAAAATCACAGAATAAAACATCTCTCCATTACAAAGAGGACCAATTTTCAATTCTCCTGTGTAGAGAATAAAAGTAAATGACCTCAATGAGAACGAGAACTCACCAAGTAAAGAGGGACAGAGCTTTTTCCTGGAGTCTTGCTTTCCTTCCCCAGTGTCAGCATGCTCTCTTTAAACTCAGAACATAACCACTTTGATTCATCAGCTCCCAAGGAGCCAATGCTTGAAAACTGACCCACGACAGGCCAGGACTCTGCGTTAGGTATGGATGAGGCATGGTCTTTCAGAAGCTGGGAAAGAACAAAAATGAATGTTAACGTGACTCAAATAATCTTAACAGAAAGGCTGTAATACCTGAAAACAGTTTTCTGCTCTTGGAATGCCTAATTAACAAGAAAAGCTGAAAATACTAATGATCAATTTCATACCCACACATATACATTTTTTCTTCTTTGGGAAATTTTTTTTAAATACTAAAAACATATTTTTAATGGAGTAGATGGACAGAAGTTCTCCTTTCCAAAATTCTTTGATTTGTGCTAAAAGCAAAAACAGATTTAAAAAGTTTAAAAAGGCCCATTTCAGTAGAAATTTCAGATAAACCACCAACTTGTCATATGAAATTAGATTTTTTACTTGAAATCATAATTGTTTAATGCACCTTTGATACTATGAAATATGTATTTGGTCTTCATCCCTGTTTCCTGGCATGCAACTACTAAAATCCTTGGGATTTCCAATGTGATGTCTTTCTGTATATTAATGAGACTGATGGCAGGCAGACCCTAGGTAACTTCAGGATGGGGGCTGGTCACGATAAAGACCAAGGCATGATTAGAAGACTGGGACTTTTGGCACCACCCCCCAACCTCCAGGGATAGGAGGGGCTAAAGGTTGAGCTGATCACCAGTGGCCAGTGATGTAATCAACCATGCCTATATAATGAAGCCTCCATTAAAAACCCAAAAGGACAGGGTTTAGGGAGCTTTCTGACAGCTGAACACCTGCAGGCTGCTGGACAGTGGTGGTGCACCCAGAGAGGGCATGAAAGCTCTGTGCCCCTTCCCTATACCTTGCTCTATGCATCTCTTCATCTGTATCCTTTATAATAAGCCAGTAAACATTACGTGTTTCCCCGAGTTCAGTGAGCTGCTCTAGCAAATTAATCAAACCCAAAGAGAAGATCACGGGAACCTCAACTTGAAGCTGGTCAGCCAGAAGTTCTGGAGGCCCAGACTTGCAACTGGTGTCTGAGGGAGAGGGACAGTCTTGTGGGACGGAGCCCTTAATCTATGGGATCTGAGGCTACCCCCATATTTCTTTAAAAAAAAAAAAAAAAGTATTTTTTCAATTATTTTTTCCCTACTTTTCTCTTTTCACTGTTCCCCCCAACTCCTTCCCCACTTCCTACTTAGCCCTTTAGAAATGCAATTATAACCTTTTACTTTTCCTTTAGCAGCCACTCCCTACAGGGCAAGTTCATCTAACTTTGTGCTTAGAAGCTCCAGAGCAGAACTTTCTCCCACCAGGGCACTGCCTTGAGGGACAGCAGTAAATTTACAACCCAAAGTATGCCCACTAAGAAACTCTCCCACCTGGAGAGTTTCGGCCATCTTTACAACCTAGTTCTGCCCAGGAAGAGACCAAATGGACTGCCTGGTAGAGAAGGCAGAAAGTAAGGAAGTATCCACCTGCTTGCTTCCTCCTCTGCGTGCCATTCATGCTAGGCCCCCTTTTAAAACTGTCCACTTTCTGGGCCAAGAGCAAAGCAGTGCCCTTAAGACAGGAAGCCTGTACTTATTCCTCTAAGCCAGCTTTGGAATAAAAAGTCACTTTCTTTATACCATCACTTTCTTTAAAGTGACTTTCTTTATACATCTCCAGGAAGACAGCATAAGAATTGAAGTGAACTAGAGGACACCCAGCTGGTGTCCCCTGCTTTGTGTATGAGGAAAACCCCACACATATTTGGTCACAGTTTTCTGTGTTGACTGTTGTAGTGTGACAGCAGAGGAAACAAAGTGAGTTTTTTGCTACTGACATTTAAACCATACCTAGAAGGATTACATATTTTGACTCCTATCATTTGAAAGAGGTTTAACATTCATAGTTTAACACTTGAGCTCCAGGCAGCTGTGATGGTCTAAACATAAAAGAGAATATTTACATACACATACCAGCTAAAACACTGCAGAAGACTGATCTGCATTTCCTGCTTTGGTAATTATGCAAAGCTGCAGAAACAATTCAGAAAATATTTGGAAACCTTATCCACTTAAATATGTGCTGAATGCCTACCTAGAGGGCTGGAGAGAGCAGAAAAATAAACTGTAGCTCATATTCTGACTGATGTGTTGTTTAATATGTATTATTTTCCTTAACACAGCTTAGGCATTAATACTTACACATACACTTCCCAAAAAGCCCAAAGTTTCCATGTCCACCTTGGGTACATCATGGTGTAGGGAAGAGAGCTGAACCGACAACTTACAACACCCAGTTTCTATTGCAGTGCTCAGTCCCTGAAGGGCCACCCTATCCTGGACAAGTCTCGGGCTTAGATTTACACTTCAGTGGAAACAGGCACCTAATCACCAGCCTGCCTTCCTGGAAGAAAGCTGTGGCGCAACATAAGCAACTGCGTGTAAAAAGTGGTTTGAAAACTCTTTAACATATAGTTGAACTTTCAGTATCAGATGGTGATCACACACAATACGTGCTATTATCTAGCCTATCTAAACCATTAGACATTAGGCCACAAACAACCGTGTATGTGCACTGAAGACTTACCATGTACCCTGTACTGTTTTATATTCATCATTTCATTTAACCCTCACAGTCACCAGAGGGAAGTACTATTATTATGTCCACTTTATAGATGACAAGTGATGTATGTTAAGGAACAAGTCAAGGTCACATGGCTTGTAGATAACAAAGTAGGGTTTGAACCCAGCTATGAATACCTGCCTCCAAGGCTGGGCACAGGCCAATGTGCTCAACTTCCTCTCTAGGCCAAGACATAAAAGATGTCTTCACAAGATCCTGCCTGCTTTAAGTTGTGATCTCATTTCACAAAAGGAAATTAAAATAAAAAGTTTCATTAATCAAGGGAAAATTCTTACATTTTAAATAGTTTACAGAATAAGAGGTTAAGGCTTTAAAGAAAGCTACTTTAGGGAACTTATTTATTTTTTTGAGACGGAGTCTCGCTCTATCGCCCAGGCTGGAGTGCAATGGCGCAGTCTCAGCTCACTGCAATCTCCGCCTCCTGGGTTCAAGTGATTCTTCTGCCTCGGCCTCCCGAGTAGCTGGGATTACAGGTGCTCGCCACCATGCCCGGCTAATTTTTGTATTTTTAGTGGAGACGGGGTTTCATCACGTTGGCCAGGCTGGTCTCAAACTCCTGACGGGCTGTGATCTGCCTGTCTCAGCCTCCCAAAATGCTGGGATTACAGACATGAGCCACCACGCCTGGCCAGGGAATTTATTAAGGTCAGTAAACCACCTAAAAAGAGATGAAAAAAACTTTAATCTTCAACTTATTTTATTTTATGACCTTTGTGTATTTTCATATCAGCAGCAAGTATTATTTTTGTAATTAGTTTTATTAAGGGCACTGGTTTAATAATCAAAATATAGCTCAGTTGTAGTCTTTACTCATTTTCTGTTTGTTGAATTTATATCTTAAAACTTGATATGCTGAATAATCAAAAGCTATAATATGTGTATGAATAGGAAGCCTCTATCTTTATTACAAATAAAAACTAGAGTATATTTATGCCATTAATAGCCTATAGCTATAAAAGAGGCAAAACACATTAAAAAGCAGTAATTACTAAGAACTATAATTATCAATTTATCAAGTACCTATTTGCCCAGAATTGTGCAGAAATATTGTGAAGCTGCATCAAAATATAAAATTATTTTAAAAGAAAGAATATACATTAAATTTTTAAAGAATGTTAAAATAGTAAAAGTTCTGTTACCTTCCTAAGTCTAAAATGTCCCCAATTATCTTTTTGACTTCCTTGAAAGCGTCCTGGGGTTGAACCAATAAGATAAACACTAAAAGACATAAAAACACAAGTTATAAAACATAGTGATGTCCTTTGGGCACCAAAAAAAAAAAAAAAAAAAAAAAAAAGACAAAATACACATGAAAATTAATATAATCAAGAAATGATCCAAGAGCCAACCCATTTTCTTGAATTGACTCTCAAATTCATTTTTCAAGCAAATCAACTAATGATGGAACACCTACAAGATGTAAAGTATCAGACAAAGAACTCAATAATTGTGAGAGTACCCCAGTGGGAGGCTAAGGTAAACATGAAGATTCACTGGCTGTCACTTTCATGCCTGAGAACCACGAGATACAGATGTGATAGAATCTGTTCATCCCCTCATCACGTCCTGAAGCTTGGCTAGATTTCACCCCATCTCTTTCCAGGCCCCTGCATTCCAGACCTCATGAGGCTCGCAAGGTATGAACCTATCATAAGCGCCCCAAATTGGTAAGTTGGTACATACTTCGTTTCGGAGAGATCGTGCTCGTGGATGGTATCTATCCACTCCTTGAGAGAAGGGGCATTATAAGCCATCAAGTAACTGATGAGATCAGCTTTAAAATGTGTTGCTGACTCTCCAGATTCGTGGGTTCCATCAACAATTCGTGGGTATAAGGGGCTCAACCATATTCTGGAATTAAAAAAAATAACCTTTAACAGTCAGGCACACAACTGATGACAGTGATCTCTGTATCGATTATGCCTTCATTCTAAGAAAGAGGTGAATTCTCGGTGTCTCCACATGGTAAGTAATTTTAGGAAACACAAAACATAAATGTGAGCACACTACTCCAATGGCTTCCCATCACATTCAGAATTATTCCTGAATGCCTTGCCATGAATTTAAGATTCAGTAAGACCTGGGCTCTGCCCACTTCTTCCAACCCACATCCCTCCACGCTCCCTCTCACTCGCCAAACCTTCCTTATTCCTCCTATTACCTCTGCACCTATATATTGCTTTCTAAGACTTGATGGTAAGAGTTAAGAATTCTACTCTTAACAGTTAGAGCAAATTCATGCTACTAGTGGTAATCCCAGCAAGAATTTGCCCTTGTCTGCACCAGTGCAGCTCTTCAGCCAAATGTGAAATAAGAATTGTGTTATCTATACCAAAAGTGTATGTGAAAAATCTATTTTCAATCAACAAACCCATTTTCATAATGTAGGTGCTATAGCAGCATATTTTTATGTCTTATACTTCCTGGTGCCTGGATTAAGTATCACATTCAGTGACATTACAATAACCTCAAACTTTCAAACACTTAATTCACTGAAGCAGCATAATAGACATCTTTCATTTCATTCTTTTTCCCCAGAGGAAAACAGTGCTCTTTGCCAAAACTTCTACATTATATCCGTAAATAGAAAACAACCATATCTAATCCCAATCCTTCTATAAACTGCTTCACAGTAGATTACTAAAATGGCTTCAAACCTTTTGTGCTTCAGGTTCTTCAAATGCAAAAAAGTGGGGTTAACAGGGCTGCCTCACTGGGCTGTTGCAAAGCAATGACTTCCAGGAGCAGTCAAAAGTATCAGGTGTTACATTTTTCCCCTTTTGTGGCTACTCCCCTTTTCCCCACCCTGGGTTCTATCTATTAAGCTGAAAGAGAAACTGCCTAATTTCTCTTTCGCCTGGCAGCCCCTGAAGGAGACTGGCAAGATGCAGGCCAACAGGGCAGAAGTCATCCAGAACTGCAAAGACTCTTGGCAGCGCATCTTCTGCAAGTTTCTAGCAAGGGGCACTTCATACCCCTGCTTCCCACCCTGGGGAGGCACTTAGCACAGGAGGTAGCATGGTGTGACGAGGGCTGGAGCCCAGGTTCTGGACACAGATTGGCTAGCTGACTATACCATTTTGGGTAAGCCCTGTGACTTCTCTGGGCCTTTGCCTCCATGTGTAAAATGACCAGGTTGGGCTGGATAGACGTGGAGGACCTCCCCCTTGCAATAGCACCTCAAAGTTTCCACGCGAGTGAGGCTCCCCCGGGATCAGAGATTCACTCACAGGTGAGTTCAGGATGAGAAAGAAGACAAATGACTTTCTAAACTAAGATGATGAGATATGAGGCATTTTTAACACGTCACAAAATAAGATGAGAAAATTATTATAATGAGCCAAATAATTTTATTTTATTTTTTTACTGTGAGCTTTGAATGCAACTCTCGTTCTAATTTTGAAAGTGAGAAATCAACAGGTGAACCATCAGGCAGCTGAAGGGGATTAGCAGAACCACGGACCAATTATGAAGTGAGATTATACACAAAAACTGCCTTCAAAAGTTTTAAAATTACCCTAAACAACATGAAATGCAAAGTATTAGAGAGTAGAATATAGACCAAGCATGAAATAATAGGATCCCACACGAGGATGGCTGCTAGAGGAAGATTTCACAGTCTTGGTACTTTCTGAGTTTTGAACCGTTCCTACCTAGTCAGTAAGTTTTCTAAAATTTTAAATTAAAAAATATTTTTTTAAATAAAAGGAACACCCAAGCCCTTACCTCTGCCTCTTCCCTCCTAGCAACCACCCCAGAGAATCCCAAAAAGGTACCACTGCCTGTAAGCTAAGCTTCCAACTTCAGAACGAGCTGGAGGCCCAGGGTGGGATTCTTGGAAGCATGTGAGGCTGAGTGCTAACTTGAGAAATCCCTTTAGTAACATTAATTATTGTTTCATGGGAACAAGCTACATTAATCTCATTTCCTTTTGTTAGGGCTACATGAATCTCCACACCCAATCTGGCAGCTCAGCAGAGCTGGCTTAGAAGCTCTTGGGGTATCAAAGGCATAGTTAACCATAAATTTAGTAGATCAAGAAAGTGCTACAGCTGAGACTTAGAGACAGAGCAGCTATCCCCTCAACCCTGGACCAGTCAGAGCCACACTTCATTCTGAAAAGCATATTTTAAGTGGGATACTGAAAAACTGTAACGTGTTTATAGAAAAACTACCAGGAATTACGGCTAGGGGGCTCAAAGCCACATGCTATGGTGGGGCAAGGGAGTGGGGAGGGAACAAGAGATGTGAGGCTCACAGACAAGACTCCCGTTCAAACTCTGAAGGACTGCCTTAAGGGAAAGAGATTACATTTGTCCTGCGCAGCGCACTCAGGTTGAAGCAAGACCTGTTGAAGGAAGCTGGAAAGTTATTTTAGCTCACACTAAGATGTAATTTGGGGCCGGGCACAGTGGTTCACGCCTATAATCTCAGCACTTTGGGAGGCTGAGGCGGGCGGATCACTTGAGCCCAGAAGTTCGAGACCAGCCTGGTCAACTAGGCAAAACCTTGTCTCTACAAAAAATACAGAAAGTTAGCCAGGTGTGGTGGTGCATGCCTGCAGTCCCCGTTACCCAGAAGGCTGAGGTGGGAGGATCACCTGGGCCCAGGAGATTGAGGCTGCAGTGAGCCGTGATCATATCACAGCATTCTAACCCGGGTGACAGAGTGAGACCGTCTCAAACAAACAATGTAACCTGGGCTCAGCAGAGCTTAGCTAAACGTAATACACTCCAATTAGAGTTCTAGCCCAAGCTAGGCAATGATATGGGGCAGGGTGAGGCAGAGGAGGATGACAGAGAAAATGTGAACCCAGATATGATGCTAGACAAAAGTCCGAGTTTCTCCCAACGCAGAAGGCTGTTTGTTAACCAGCTCTTCTCTAGGACAGGAAGAGATGTGCAAAATGGCTTCAATAAAAGAAAATTAAAGTTAGTCATAATCAAGAATAGCTGAACTTGATTTGAGCAAATCCCTAAAAATCCCTTTTAAAAAGCAAACCCCTCTTGAAAAGGGGATCAAAACCTGGATCTAGCATATGTGCACCAAGTACAGAGGGTTAGTAGTTTATAAAGTTCAGAAAAGCTTTCATATTCAATTCTTCTCTTGGAGATTCACAACTTTATTAACACACTAAAGGCTCTAAAAAGACACCAGCTTAAATTTGTTTCAAAGAAAACACACCAACTAGGGGAGTGGGGAAATATTTAGCACACTATTAACATGACCAGGCCCTACCCTAACTTTTCCTTTGATTCCTGTTTGGGAAGCGGCAAGCAAAAATACAGGTGAGTACATGAGCAAGGAGAAATCACAAAAGCTATCTGGTAAATCCTACCGGGAAAACAATGGGTTCAGATCTTTCATTCTGTAACCCCTTTTCTGCCTCAGATCCTCTGCATGTGCTGTTTCCTCTACTTATCTGTAGAGTGTATATGATGCCACTTCTCTAAAAACTAGGAAGACACTACTGTGTGTAAATAGTAATGTATGTTTATATGTACCATAGAGGTAGCTGTGGATGATGATGCTCCTGTTAACACTGGTTACTCCAAGAAGGGAGAATAGGGCAGGTAGTAAAAGAATACAGTAACTTTTTCTGCATACAACTCCTTTTCTAGGCCATGTGTGTTATTTTTACAATTAAAAAAAATAGAAAAAAGAATAAAGCGAATGTTCCGGCTTTTGACCTTTCTCAGCACACACACTGCCAGGAAGTGAGCAGGCCCCTACGAACCCTTGAGTTTTCTGGTGCCAGTCAGCATGGATGAGGTTGGAGGTGTGTATGACAACCCGGAGGCCTTCTTCATAGAGCAGCAGCATCATTTTCCTTTAAAAACAGCAAAGGATCAAAAAGCATTAACAGTACTTTCAAAATATGTAATACTTTCCAATGCAAATGTAATATATAACTAAAGGAATTTTTTTAAACTCTCATATTACCCAAACTTAACATTTAATAATTTCCCCTTCTATACATTACCATGATGAAAGTCTGCCTGAGTGATAGGTTGAAAACCTTTCAAAAAGGTTGAGTATTTGGTGGTAAAAGAACTTTCACCCCATTCTGTCTACCTGGCCAGTCCTGGCACTTCACATCCCTGCAGCCTAGCCCCTTATTATCTATTCAGCATCACCTGTTACTACTAGGCACCATGGGAACCTTATCGTCTGGTGTCTGAGATTCAAAGCATGGTCAACAACCTCTTGCTGCATCATGGCTGGCATTTTTTAAACAACTAAAATAGCATAAATTGGTATACTGTATATATTTAATTACTGGTTCATGAAATTTTGTTTTGGCACAAAGTTATGTTAGTGCATAATACACTGAAATGTAAAGTGTATTTCTTATTATGAGTTGAAATTTTAAGAAGTTTAAAAGATGCTTATTACCATTAGTGGTTTTTTGTATCCATAGATGCCACACTTGTCAAGTGTGTTATCTGGGCTTGGGGTAAGTCTTGCCTATTCTTCATCAACCCAAATCAGACCTAGTTGGGTCCACTCTTTTTCCATGTGACCTCCCCAGACCTCTAATCGAACACATTTCTCTTATTTTAATTGCAGTGAGAGAGAGGGAATAGGATACAGATAAAAGCTTTCCATATGAAGTCTGAAGACCTGACCTCCAGACTTTGTCATTTAGAAGCCCTTTGACCCTAGGTAAGCCATTCAATGTCCCTAAGCCTCAGTTTTCCACTTGTATGTCTAAGGATCAACCCCACTTCACGACTGTTGTGAATGAAATGCAAAAATACATTTTGCTACCAGGCATGGTGGCTCACGGCTGTAATCCCAGCACTTTGGGAGGCTGAGGCTGGCAGATCACCTGAGGTTAGGAGTTTGAGACCAGGCTGGCCAACATGGCGAAACCCCATCTCTACTAAAAATATAAAAATTAGCCAGGTGTGGTGGTGGGCACCTGTAATCACAGCTACTAAGGAGGCTGAGGCAGGAGAATCACTTGAACCTGGGAGGCAGAGGTTGCAGTGAGCCAAGACTGCACCACTGCACTCCAGCCTGGGTGAAAGAATGAAACTCTGTCTCAAAAAAAAAAAAAAATTTTTCTTAAATGTGAAACACTCTCACCTGTACATTCCTATTACTCCTTCGGTACACAGCTTTATTTTCTAATCTAATAATGGATGATTTTTATCTCCCTGTTGTTTTCAATAGGATTATTTCAATATTTCAGGAATCTAAGTTCTCTCTCTCCAACTAAAGTGTCACTTCTCACGGCTGTAACTCTGTCCTGACTTATTTTATCATTTCTATTGAGGCCAAAATGCTACTTAATACTTACTGATGAAACTCAATTCACACATGGGAAAAAAAACTGAACCACCGGCTCTCTCCAAATAAACAACACGAATACTATCTGGGCAGGATGAAATTATCATAAAAAGATAAGAAAAAGGATATGAGGACAGAAAAGAGAATGAGATATTTAGCTCTTGCCAAAACGAGAAATTAACCCAAGCTGGCAAACAGTAAATTAATGCAAAGCTGGAGAAATGACAGCTGCTGAGCCATCTTCTTTCCATTTGTGAAATGTACTCCCTGAAATCTGGGCAAATTTACATACACAGTTGCCAAATCAGCAGCTGATTGTAATTAAGAATAAGTCAGTTATGGATTCATGATAGAAGGTTTACAAATATTTCCATTAGTCAAGACATCGATTATCAGGCAAATCACACACTAATGTCAATGAATGCTATCAAACAGAATTATGAACTTGAGAGTAGCCATATTCATCTTTTCATAGACAAAATGGTAGTGTTAATAAGGTCACAATTAAAAATGGATAGGAAAGGGCGAGGAATGAGATCTCCCTTGAAGAATGCTGACCTGCCATATTGTCTGCTAAGCTGTAGGGCAGCAAAAGGGACCCAACCCAAATACACAGCTATTTCTGCAAAGGGGGAAGAGAACTAACATATGGCAAGCACCTCTCTGCCAGGTGCCATCCTAGAAGCTCTGTCGTATGTTATCACACCAATCTTCACAGCAATCCAGAGAAGGAGTTATTCTCATTCTACAATTGTGGAA
The DNA here is from genome assembly GCF_024542745.1 of Macaca thibetana thibetana. Classification (NCBI taxonomy): domain Eukaryota; kingdom Metazoa; phylum Chordata; class Mammalia; order Primates; family Cercopithecidae; genus Macaca; species Macaca thibetana. Next base: position 17,636,987 of record NC_065584.1, read on the forward strand.
TCTATGTCTGGACATTTAACAGGGATTATCCAAGGTCACAAACTGGGCCAGCAGAAGAGCTTGTTGGGATCACATATGCCCGATGCCAGGGCACTCCTTTCACCACACATGGCTTCACAGGGCTGGTGGCTGCAACGGTGAACACTTCATGCTACTGATACAGGGGTAGGCAAGGTGGGGGAAGACATGGCCTTGGTGGGAAAGAGGACTGAATGATGCATGGTGGGGGCCTGGCTATAGATCTTAGTGGAAAGAAGCATGTCTTGCCCATCCTGTGGTCTGCCACTAGCTACTGCCTGGATCTGGATATTTGACATTCAGCTGCTTTGGCTTTCTCTTTCCCCTCTATCGATTCTTGGAGCCATAAGAATTAACTCTGCTCCTCTAGAAAGCTCTAGAGGAAACCTCCAAAGAGCTTTCCCATTCTAAAACACTGAGAGACAGACCACAGGATTGCATGGCATCCAACCGAAACTGGACAGAGCGGGGCTTGTGTGCCAAAGTGTATACAGTCTCAAAGACTGCCTTGTTCACTGTTTCTAGCTCTACCCTGTGAGGTGGGGAATGTAGTTTATACTCCATCACTATGATCTGGAAGGTGACTCTCCTTTTCTAATTCACATGTTTGTTTGCTTCTCTCACCAAAGAAAAAGCCATAAGAATAAAAACTCTATACTCTCTTGAGCTGTGTCAAGAACATAATAAGTATTTAATTCCTAAAACATTTTAAAAATAGGCTAGGTGCAGTGGCTCACGCCTGTAATCCTGGCACCTTGGAAGGCCGAGGTGGATCACCTGAGGTCAAGAGTTTGAGACCAGCCTGGCCAACATGGTGAAACCCCATCTCTACTAAAAATACAAAAATTAGCTGGACGCAGTGGCACGCGTCTGTAGTCCCAGCAACTCGGAGGCTAAGGCAGAAGAATTGCTAGAACCTAGGAGGCGGAGGTTGTAGTGAGCCGAGATTGCGCCATTGTACTCTAGCCTGGGCAACAGAGCGAGACTGTCTCAAAAAAAAAATTTTTTTTTTTTAATTTTTTAAAAATTTATTTATTATTATTATACTTTAAGTTGTAGGGTACATGTGCATAATGTGCAGGTTTGTTACATATGTATACTTGTGCCATGTTGTTGTGCTGCACCCATCAACTTGTCATTTACATCAGGTATAACTCCCAATGCAATCCCTCCCCCCTCCCCCCTCCCTATGATAGGCCCCGGTGTGTGATGTTCCCCTTCCTGAGTCCAAGTGATCTCATTGTTCAGTTCCCACCTATGAGTGAGAACATGCGGTGTTTGGTTTTCTGTTCTTGTGATAGTTTGCTAAGAATGATGGTTTCCAGCTGCATCCATGTCCCTACAAAGGACACAAACTCATCCTTTTTTATGGCTGCATAGTATTCCATGGTGTATATGTGCCACATTTTCTTAATCCAGTCTGTCACTGATGGACATTTGGGTTGATTCCAAGTCTTCTTTGCTATTGTGAATAGTGCTGCAATAAACATACGTGTGCATGTGTCTTTATAGCAGCATAATTTATAATCCTTTGGGTATATACCCAGTAATGGGATGGCTGGGTCATATGGTACATCTAGTTCTAGATCCTTGAGGAATAGCCATACTGTTTTCCATAATGGTTGAACTAGTTTACAATCCCACCAACAGTGTAAAAGTGTTCCTATTTCTCCACATCCTCTCTAGCACCTGTTGTTTCCTGACTTTTTAATGATCGCCATTCTAACTGGTGTGAGATGGTATCTCATTGTGGTTTTGATTTGCATTTCTCTGATGGCCAGTGATGATGAGCATTTTTTCATGTGTCTGTTGGCTGTATGAATGTCTTCTTTTGAGAAATGTCTGTTCATATCCTTTGCCCACTTTTTGATGGGGTTGTTTTTTTCTTGTAAATTTGTTGGAGTTCTTTGTAGGTTCTGGATATTAGCCCTTTGTCAGATGAGTAGATTGCAAAAATTTTCTCCCATTCTGTAGGTTGCCTGTTCACTCTGATGGTAGTTTCTTTTGCTGTGCAGAAGCTCTTTAGTTTAATGAGATCCCATTTGTCAATTTTGGCTTTTGCTGCCGTTGCTTTTGGTGTTTTAGACGTGAAGTCTTTGCCCATGCCTATGTCCTGAATGGTACTACCTAGGTTTTCCTCTAGGATTTTTATGGTATTAGGTCTAACATTTAAGTCTCTAATCCATCTTGAATTAATTTTCGTATAAGGAGTAAGGAAAGGATCCAGTTTCAGCTTTCTACTTATGGCTAGCCAATTTTCCCAGCACCATTTATTAAATAGGGAATCCTTTCCCCATTTCTTGTTTCTCTCAGGTTTGTCAAAGATCAGATGGCTGTAGATGTGTGGTATTATTTCTGAGGACTCTGTTCTGTTCCATTGGTCTATATCTCTGTTTTGGTACCAGTACCATGCTGTTTTGGTTACTGTAGCCTTGTAGTATAGTTTGAAGTCAGGTAGCGTGATGCCTCCAGCTTTGTTCTTTTGACTTAGGATTGTCTTGGAGATGCGGGCTCTTTTTTGGTTCCATATGAACTTTAAAGCAGTTTTTTCCAATTCTGTGAAGAAACTCATTGGTAGCTTGATGGGGATGGCATTGAATCTATAAATTACCTTGGGCAGTATGGCCATTTTCACGATATTGATTTTTCCTATCCATGAGCATGGTATGTTCTTCCATTTGTTTGTGTCCTCTTTTATTTCACTGAGCAGTGGTTTGTAGTTCTCCTTGAAGAGGTCCTTTACATCCCTTGTAAGTTGGATTCCTAGGTATTTTATTCTCTTTGAAGCAATTGTGAATGGAAGTTCATTCCTGATTTGGCTCTCTGTTTGTCTGTTACTGGTGTATAAGAATGCTTGTGATTTTTGTACATTAATTTTGTATCCTGAGACTTTCCTGAAGTTGCTTATCAGCTTAAGGAGATTTTGGGCTGAGATAATAGGGTTTTCTAAATATACAATCATGTCATCTGCAAACAGGGACAATTTGACTTCTTCTTTTCCTAACTGAATACCCTTGATTTCTTTCTCTTGCCTAATTGCCCTAGCCAGAACTTCCAACACTATGTTGAATAGGAGTGGTGAGAGAGGGCATCCCTGTCTTGTGCCAGTTTTCAAAGGGAATTTTTCCAGTTTTTGCCCATTCAGTATGATATTGGCTGTGGGTTTGTCATAAATAGCTCTTATTATTTTGAGGTACGTTCCATCAATACCGAATTTATTGAGCGTTTTTAGCATGAAGGGCTGTTGAATTTTGTCAAAAGCCTTTTCTGCATCTATTGAGATAATCATGTGGTTCTTGTCTTTGGTTCTGTTTATATGCTGGATTATGTTTATTGATTTGCGAATGTTGAACCAGCCTTGCATCCCAGGGATGAAGCCCACTTGATCATGGGGGATAAGCTTTTTGATGTGTTGCTGAATCCGGTTTGCCAGTATTTTATTGAGGATTTTTGCATCGATGTTCATCAGGGATATTGGTCTAAAATTCTCTTTTTTTGTTGCGTCTCTGCCAGGCTTTGGTATCAGGATGATGTTGGCCTCATAAAATGAGTTAGGGAGGATTCCCTCTTTTTCTATTGATTGGAATAGTTTCAGAAGGAATGGTACCAACTCCTCCTTGTACCTCTGGTAGAATTCAGCTGTGAATCCATCTGGTCCTGGACTTTTTTTGGTTGGTAGGCTATTAATTATTGCCTCAATTTCAGAGCCTGCTATTGGTCTATTCAGGGATTCAACTTCTTCCTGGTTTAGTCTTGGAAGAGTGTAAGTGTCCAGGAAATTATCCATTTCTTCTAGATTTTCCAGTTTATTTGCGTAGAGGTGTTTATAGTATTCTCTGATGGTAGTTTGTATTTCTGTGGGGTCGGTGGTGATATCCCCTTTATCATTTTTTATTGCGTCTATTTGATTCTTCTCTCTTTTCTTCTTTATTAGTCTTGCTAGTGGTCTGTCAATTTTGTTGATCTTTTCAAAAAACCAACTCCTGGATTCATTGATTTTTTGGAGAGTTTTTTGTGTCTCTATCTCCTTCAGTTCTGCTCTGATCTTAGTTATTTCTTGCCTTCTGCTAGCTTTCGAATGTGTTTGCTCTTGCTTCTCTAGTTCTTTTAATTGCGATGTTAGAGTGTCAATTTTAGATCTTTCCTGCTTTCTCTTGTGGGCATTTAGTGCTATAAATTTCCCTCTACACACTGCTTTAAATGTGTCCCAGAGATTCTGGTATGTTGTATCTTTGTTCTCATTGGTTTCAAAGAACATCTTTATTTCTGCCTTCATTTCGTTATGTACCCAGTAGTCATTCAGGAGCAGGTTGTTCAGTTTCCATGTAGTTGAGTGGTTTTGATTGAGTTTCTTAGTCCTGAGTTCTAGTTTGATTGCACTGTGGTCTGAGAGACAGTTTGTTATAATTTCTGTTCTTGTACATTTGCCGAGGAGTGCTTTACTTCCAATTACGTGGTCAATTTTGGAGTAAGTACGATGTGGTGCTGAGAAGAATGTATATTCTGTTGATTTGGGGTGGAGAGTTCTATAGATGTCTATTAGGTCTGCTTGCTGCAGAGATGAGTTCAATTCCTGGATATCCTTGTTAACTTTCTGTCTCGTTGATCTGTCTAATGTTGACAGTGGAGTGTTGAAGTCTCCCATTATTATTGTATGGGAGTCTAAGTCTCTTTGTAAGTCTCTAAGGACTTGCTTTATGAATCTGGGTGCTCCTGTATTGGGTGCATATATATTTAGGATAGTTAGCTCTTCCTGTTGAATTGATCCCTTTACCATTATGTAATGGCCTTCTTTGTCTCTTTTGATCTTTGATGGTTTAAAGTCTGTTTTATCAGAGACTAGTATTGCAACCCCCGCTTTTTTTTGTTCTCCATTTGCTTGGTAAATCTTCCTCCATCCCTTTATTTTGAGCCTATGTATGTCTCTGCGTGTGAGATGGGTCTCCTGAATACAGCAGACTGATGGGTCTTGACTCTTTATCCAGTTTGCCAGTCTGTGTCTTTTAATTGGAGCATTTAGTCCATTTACATTTAAGGTTAAGATTGTTATGTGTGAACTTGATCCTGCCATTATGATATTAACTGGTTATTTTGCTCGTTAGTTGATGCAGTTTCTTCCTAGCCTCGATGGTCTTTACATTTTGGCATGTTTTTGCAATGGCTGGTACCGGTTGTTCCTTTCCATGTTGAGTGCTTCCTTCAGGGTCTCTTGTAAGGCAGGCCTAGTGGTGACAAAATCTCTAAGCATTTGCTTATCTGTAAAGGATTTTATTTCTCCTTCACTTATGAAACTTAGTTTGGCTGGATATGAAATTCTGGGTTTAAAATTCTTTTCTTTAAGAATGTTGAATATTGGCCCCCACTCTCTTCTGGCTTGTAGAGTTTCTGCTGAGAGATCTGCTGTTAGTCTGATGGGCTTCCCTTTGTGGGTAACCCGACCTTTCTCTCTGGCTGCCCTTAAGATTTTTTCCTTCATTTCAACTTTGGTGAATCTGGCAATTATGTGTCTTGGAGTTGCTCTTCTCCAGGAGTATCTTTGTGGCATTCTCTGTATTTCCTGGATTTGAATGTTGGCCTGCCCTACTAGGTTGGGGAAGTTCTCCTGGATGATATCCTGAAGAGTGTTTTCCAACTTGGTTCCATTTTCCCCCTCACTTTCAGGCACCCCAATCAGACGTAGATTTGGTCTTTTTACATAATCCCATACTTCTTGCAGGCTTTGTTCATTTCTTTTTCTTCTTTTTTCTTTTGGTTTCTCTTCTCGCTTCATTTCATTCATTTGATCCTCAATCGCTGATACTCTTTCTTCCAGTTGATCGAGTCGGTTACTGAAGCTTGTGCATTTGTCACGTATTTCTCGTGTCATGGTTTTCATCTCTTTCATTTCGTTTATGACCTTCTCTGCATTAATTACTCTAGCCATCAATTCTTCCACTTTTTTTTCAAGATTTTTAGTTTCTTTGCGCTGGGTACGTAATTCCTCCTTCAGCTCTGAGAAATTTGATGGACTGAAGCCTTCTTCTCTCATCTCGTCAAAGTCATTCTCCATCCAGCTTTGATCCGTTGCTGGCGATGAGCTGCGCTCCTTTGCCAGGGGAGATGCGCTCTTATTTTTGGAATTTCCAGCTTTTCTGCCCTGCTTTTTCCCCATCTTTGTGGTTTTATCTGCCTCTGGTCTTTGATGATGGTGATGTACTGATGGGGTTTTGGTGTAGGTGTCCTTCCTGTTTGATAGTTTTCCTTCTAACAGTCAGGACCCTCAGCTGTAGGTCTGTTGGAGATTGCTTGAGGTCCACTCCAGACCCTGTTTGCCTGGGTATCAGCAGCAGAGGCTGCAGAAGATAGAATATTTCTGAACAGCGAGTGTACCTGTCTGATTCTTGCTTTGGAAGCTTCCTCTCAGGGGTGTACTCCACCCTGTGAGGTGTGGGGTGTCAGACTGCCCCTAGTGGGGGATGTCTCCCAGTTAGGCTACTCAGGGGTCAGGGACCCACTTGAGCAGGGAGTCTGTCCCTTCTCAGATCTCAACCTCCGTGTTGGGAGATCCACTGCTCTCTTCAAAGCTGTCAGACAGAGTCGTTTGCGTCTGCAGAGGTTTCGGCTGAGTTTGTTATTGTTTACTGTGCCCTGTCCCCAGAGGTGGAGTCTACAGAGACAGGCAGGTTTCCTTGAGCTGCTGTGAGCTCCACCCAGTTCGAGCTTCCCAGCAGCTTTGTTTACCTACTTAAGCCTCAGCAATGGCGGGCGCCCCACCCCCAGCCTCGCTACTGCCTTGCCGGTAGATCACAGACTGCTGTACTAGCAATGAGGGAGGCTCCGTGGGTGTGGGACCCTCCTGGCCAGGTGTGGGATATGATCTCCTGGTGTGCCTGTTTGCTTAAAGCGCAGTATTGGGGTGGGAGTTACCCGATTTTCCAGGTGTTGTATGTCTCAGTTCCCCTGGCTAGGAAAAGGGATTCCCTTCCCCCTTGCGCTTCCCAGGTGAGGCAATGCCTCGCCCTGCTTCAGCTCTCCCTGGTCGGGCTGCAGCAGCTGACCAGCACTGATCGTCCGGCACTCCCCAGTGAGATGAACCCAGTACCTCAGTTGAAAATGCAGAAATCACCGGTCTTCTGTGTCTCTCGCGCTGGGAGCTGGAGACTGGAGCTGTTCCTATTCGGCCATCTTGCTCCGCCCCCAAAAAAATTTTTTTTTAAATAAGCAACTAGAAGTAATTTCCAGACACGAGCTCAATCTTCTACAAAATACTGTCATTTCAACAAAGTGTAAACTACAGATACTTAATTGGGAAAAGTTCAATTGTAATTACTTTCCAATGGCATTTTTTGTTTGTTTTTGAGACAGGGTCTCACTCTGTCGCCCAGACTGGTGTGCACTGGCATGATCTTGGCTCACCACAACCTCCGCCTTGCAGGCTCAAGTGATCCTCCTGCCTCAGCCTCCTGTGTAGCTGGGATTATAGGCACGTCCCACTATTGCCCAGCTAATTTTTGTATTTTTAGTAGAGATGGGGTTTCACCATGTTGGCCAGATTGGTCTCGAACTCCTGATCTCAAATAATCCACCTGCCTTGGCCTCCCAAAGTGCTGGGATTATAGGCATGAGCCACAGCGCCCAGCCTCCTAGGCATTTTAAACTCTGAATTAAGAGCTCTTGGCCAGGCATGGTAGCTCACGCCTGTAATCCCAACGCTTTGGGAGGCAGAGGACGGTGGATCACCTGAGGTCAGGAGTTTGAGACCAGCCTGGCCAACATGGTGAAACCCAGTCTCTAATAAAAATAGAAAAGTTAGCCAGGTGTGGTGGAAGTGGCCTGTAACCCCAGCTACTTGGGAGGCTGAGGCAGGAGAATCATTTGAACCCAGGAGGTGGAGGTCGCAGTGAGCTGAAATTGTGCCACTGCACTCCAGGCTGGGCAACACAATACTTCTGGTTGCTTATTTTAAAATAAAAGTTTTTTTTTGAGACAGTCTCGCTCTGTTGCCCCCCCCCCCCAAAAAAAACCTCTGTTGAGTTTAACCTGAAAAGTATGTGTGTAGGGGCTAGGGGGTGGTAGTGAATGGACCAAAGGAAACAATAAGGTAAATTTTAGCAATGAGCATACAAGAACAAATTTAAAGCTAAAGTTAATGCCAGCACAGGGACTCATGCCTGTAACCCTAGCACTTTGAGAGGCTAAGGCAGGAGGTCTGTTTGAGCCCAGGAGTTCAAGATCAGCCTGGGTCACAAAGTGAGACCCCTGTCTCTACAAAAAAATTAGCTGGGCATGATGGCGTGTGCCTATTGTCCCAGCTACTTGGGAGGCTGAGGTGGGAGGATTGCTTAGGCTCAGGAGTTGGAGGCTGCAGTGAGCTGTGATCATGCCACTGCACTCCAGTCTGGGCAACAGAGTGAAACCACATCTTGAAAATATATATATACACACATACACACACACATATATATATAAATTAAAGTTAGAATAAATAGGTTCTATTCCTGTCTGCACTACTGGCCCAAGGAAGAATCACATACCTAAACCTGGGCCTCAGTTTCCTGATCTAGAAAATTAAAAGGACAGACCAAATAATTTTTATAAGAGCATTAAAAAAAGAATAGCTCTCCCAGGCTCAGCTAAGCATCACTGTGCTAGATCCGAGGTGGGCCTACCATGCTCAGTCTTTCCTAAGAATAACCGTGTAATGGACAAATGACAATGCTTGAGGGGTTCCCCCATTTCATAAAATTGCTTACGTGTGGTGTGTTCCAAATGCAATATCCAACTTTGCCTAGGATGAAAAAGAAGTCATTTATTTAAAAACAACTCACTAATATCCATATCTACTGGAAATTACATTAGAAAGCAATCAGGCCAACCTTTTTTTTTTAAACTATTTCTACTGACCTCTACTGGACAAGCCGTTGAATAACAAGACAGCTTTTATAATAGCATCTGGGGACGCTCATTAAAACAAACAAACAAACAAGACATAAATTTTGTTACCCAGAATGATTCAATATACACTACATTTTTAATTACAGTAATTAGGACTGAGAAGCTTAATTTCTGTAGTTGACCAAAAACTAGTAAAACAAGTGAGACTCTATGCAAAGTTTTAGATATTTGGCTTATACAGAAATTAATGGTACAGTTTTCAGAGAATATTTAAAAGAAACACTGAAGGCTGGGCACAGTGGCTCATGCCTGTAATCCCAGCACTCTGGGAGGCCAAGGTGGGCGCATCACGAGGTCAGGAGATCGAGACCATCTTGGCTAAAGCGGTGAAACCCCGTCTCTACTAAAAATACAAAAAAATTAGCCGGGCGTGGTGGCGGGCGCCTGTAGTCCCAGCTACTCAGGAGGCTGAGGCAGGAGAATGTTGTGAACCCCGGATGCGTAGCTTGCAGTGAGCTGAGATCGTGCCACTGCACTCCAGCCTGGGTGACAGAGCGAGACTCTGTCTCCAAAAAAAAAAAAAAAAAAAAAAAAAAAAACACTGAAAGTGGTGGCAACATAAAGACTTAGGATGTCAAATTAAAATAGAAATGTTCTTGTATTAGCATAGCAAGTGCTGAAAATAAAAACATATGAAATCCATTTTCATGTTATAAAATGACACCTTTACAAACTAATGGAGGGTATGTATAGAGAAAACATTTTATCTGATACCCACTAATGCCAGATCTTCGTTAAGCAGAATATGTCACAAAATGCAGGTTATGAAAGAGTTTAAATAACCGTAACAGTTTCACAATTAGGAATGCAGTACATGGGCTTAAATCCTGCCTTCACAACTTTCTACGATCCTGGAAAATACATCTAACTCTATGCCTCAGCTTTCTCCTCTTTAAAACGGTACCATTCTGAGATCCAGAGTTGTTAGGAATGAGCTCACACATGTAAAATGCTGAGGAACGGGGTCCTGCATGCAGTAGGCACTCTACAATCGTAGCAATCACTACTGCAACCTCTCCCCACTACCTACCCCAGCCTCCTTACCACACGACGTGGGTGAAACTTTGCTGGGGGCAGTAACGGGCAACTGGCATACACAGGTGAGTTACAACACAGTCCCTATTTGGAGTGGAGATGCTCACAGACCAGCATGTATCTGTGCACTCTGGCCACAGAAGAAAGTGCAGGGAACTCTTATTTCATGTCTTCAAAATTACCAAATGAGAAGGAAGACTGCCACTCTATAAAATGATATTTAGCTGAGAAAGAACAATGGTGAAGAGACCTGGCTTTTGTTTAGTCTGCTACAAGTTACATGCTTCTGGGTAAGTCTAAGCACAAAAAACAAGGATAATAGCTTCAACAGATATTGTTTACTGGGTGCTGTTTCTGGGCTAGTGCATCAAGTCCTTTAGTAAACTCTAGGATGAACAGCATCAGCAATCAATTTCAAAGATAAAGAAATTAGGTGACAAGCCAGTGACAAGCCCAGAATAAGTGTTGCAGACTAAACACTTGTGTCCCCCACCAAATTCATATGTTGAAGCCCCAACTTCCAATGTGACTATTTGGAGAGAGGGACTTTATGGAGGTAATTAAGGTTAAATGAGGTCATAAGGGTGGGATCCTGATGATCCTGATCCAACAGGACTGTTATCCTTATAAAAGAGCTGCCAGACAGCCTGTGTATCTGCCTTCTTCCCTCTCTCTCATGAGGACACCGTGAGAATGTGGCCATCTGTAAGCCGGCAAGAGAGCCCTCACCTGGAACTGAATTGACTGGCACCTTGATCCTGGATTCCCACCTTCCAGAGCTGTGAGAAACAAGTGCCTGTTGTTTCAGCGACCCAAGTCCAAGAAAAGTCACCCAGGTAATTTCGTTATAGCATCCAAGCACACTAATACACACACACAGAGCCGGGACTGAGCCCAGGCAGTGTGACTCGGACCACCACAAGGTCTCAATGTCTGCCCTTAGGTCCCACGTTTGCAAAATGGGAGTGTCAGCAGCCACCGACTAATGTGTCTCAGTTTAAATGACCCATGTTGCTAGAAAAATACTTTATCTTACAGACAAGGTACAAAGGTGTTTCAAGACATCAGGAGAAGGACACAATCCTGTACGTCAGCCTAGAGTTGGGAGCTTCTTCACAGCTCTTTCCAAGAGGTTTGGAAGAAGCGGCTCACTATGCCCTCTGGTGGCCAGCCTGGAGCACACTATCAAGCACAGGAACCACTCTCCTAAACGAGTACAGGTAGGTAATAATTTGAAAAAGACTTTATTTCCATTCATTTAGTCACTGGTGTTCAGAATTTCTGTGTCAGTTTACTTTCTGCCCACTATAAGGTTTGATGGGAGCGATCCTACTGCTGTCTAACCTCTTATGTTGCTGGAAATAGAAGCAAAACAATGGAATTTTGGCAACTGCTAGGCAAAGGCACATCTGTGGGCATGAGATGAGCCCATGTTGGACAGAAGGCATTTTAAAATGACAGCTCCATAAAGTGCAGTGGGTTAAATCATAAGGAAAATGTTGTGAGGTATGTTTAAAACTGACAAGATTGAGCTGCTGTACTGTATTAATCTTAAAAAAATACAAATATATCACATATAGTTGGAAAAAGAGTGATACAGTGTGAGTTGGAATTCTTACATCTTTGTGGATGGGGAAAAAAGACACTAGAAGGAAAATGAGAAAAAAAAAATCCAAAAAGTATGTAATTCACTCTGTCTCTGTACTCACAGAGCAGAAATCTTTTGCCAATTTCACTAAGCTAACGATAAGGAAAGAAAAGGGCTATAAAAAGCATCTTTCGTGTTTTCTCATAACGAACTAATACAGCCAAAAGAAATAGGAAAAGGTGACTATCACACCAGCTACTTCATAACCACCATTTCTATAGAAAGTAGTTATCATAAATGTGAGAAATTCTTCTGTATTCCTTGTTTTCCTTTCTACTTTGCATGTTTCTTGCTCAAAATGCCACATGTAATAGAAGATCTTTGTGGATGATGAGTCTAAATAAATGGGTCCTAATGGAAGTCCAAGACTCACTGGCCACGCTGTATGCTAACTGCAAAGTATTAGAACAAAATTATGGGACTATATAAAGAAACTGGGCAATAACCGTTTTTTGGCCTTTGATATGGTTTGGGTCTGTGTCCCCACCCAAATCCCATCTCAAATTATAATCCCCAATGTTGGAGGAGGGGCCTGGTAGGAGGTGACTGGATCATGGGGGTGGACTTCCTCCTTGCTATTCTCGTGATAGTCAGTGAGTTCTCGTGATATCTGGTTGTTTGATAAAAGCATGTAGTTCTTCCCCCTTCTCTTTTCCCTCTTGCTCCGAACAAGTAAGATGTGCCAGCTTCCTCTTTACCTTCTGTCACAACTGAAAGTTTCCTGAGGCCACCTCAGCCATGCTTCATGTATAGCCTGCAGAACCGTGAGCCATTAAACCCCTCTTCTTTATAAATTACCCAGTCTCAGGTATGTCTTCATAGCGGTGCAAGAACAAACTAATATAGCTTTCTTTTCTGCTTTGCTTTGGTCCTAGCAAACCAAGTGGATACGCCTGTTATAAGACCATTTAATGTCTCCACATTGGACTTAGATCATACACAGCATACGACTCACATAGTTTCCTAACACTTTTTTAAATCTATAGGTCTCTCCTGTTCAGACCTTACATGCAACTGATGTGAAAAAAAAGAATTACGGTTGAAGGACTACCGTTGAAGTGTCAATGGCAGCTAATATAAGTTACATAAGGTGTCACAAAAAACTACAAGTTTTAAGTTGCACTCACAGGATACTCACAAAAAGAAACCCACAGCCACTGAACTGCATCCAGAAGACCTGTTCAGTGTTGGAACGCAGGTTTCGACAGGCATACTGACAAGCTACATGCAACCAGTGGAGCACTAGCAGGTTGCAGGAAGACTCAGAATTCATAGTACACTGAGTAAAACTGAAGAAAGAGAATGTTTGACTCAGAGAGAGAAAACTAAGGGAGACAGGACAGATCACTTTAGATATATGAATCACTGACATGTGTAAGATGAAAGACTTACTTATTTGTGTGGCTCCAGAAGGGGAAAATTAAGACCAATGAGTAGAAATTAGGAGGAAGACTTCAGGCCCACAAAAAGAAAAACCTTTCCAACTCTGAGGAGTACTACGAATGGGATGCTCTATCTCAGGAAGTGTTTAAGCTGAGGCTAGACAAGTATCTATTGATGACTGATGCTGGAGAGAGGATTTCTGTACTAGGTGGGAGGGTGGACTAAATGTCTAAGTTTCCTTCTAACTCAGACTACGCATGCTCTTCAATGGCAGTAAGTGGTTTACCTGGCAGAGAGAGATGTTCTCGTAAGGCTTGGCCTGGGCATGGAGGTGAGCCTTAGCCTCTCGCTTATCACCATGCACAAGCAGGATTGGCTTCTTCCTGAAAAGAGAGCATTAGTATTTAATATACATCATTCATGGCTGGGCACGGTGGCTCACACCTGTAATCCCGGCTCTTTGGGAGGCTGAGGCAGGTGGACTACCTGAGGTCAGGAATTCGAGACGAGCCTGGCCAACATGGTGAAACCCCGTCTCTACTAAAAATATGAAAATTAGACAGGCGTGGTTGTACGTGCCTGTAATCCCAGCTACTCCGGGGCTGATGCAAGAGAATCGCTTGAACCTGGGAGATGAGGGCTGTAGTGAGCTGAGACTGAGCCACTGCACTCCAGACTAGGTGTCAGAGCAAGACTCTGCCTCAAAAATAAATAAATAAATAAATAAATAAATAAATAAATAAAAATACACCATTCATGAAGCTGGACTCGCCTCATTAAGGAATGCTAACTTCCTTATCACTCGATATTTGTTTCTGGTCTTTGTAGTGAGTGAAGACAGGGCTAACACAGAGCAGTGATCAGCTAATGTTCATTTACCAGATACCTTTATAATGGGGCTACATGGCCTGATCCTGCAGCTCTGTTGTAATACAGAGGAGTAATGACTCAAGAAAGTCCTTGAATAATTATCTTCTTTGGCCGAAAAGGGCACATAAGTAGCTCTGTGTTAAAATATTTAAGTCCAAATAAATTAAAGATACATAATTATTATTATATAATATAGTGCTTTTTTCTTTTTCTTCTTTTGGACGACACAGTGGATTCATTTCATACCACATCTATATTCACCAAACTCCTCCTGTGTGCTATGTACTGTGCTATATACTGACCCAGGATACAACAGAGAACAGGCCCAGGCCCAGGCCCACAGCATGACGCAGCTTCACTAATGAGTGGTTAGATGCCTATGAAACAGAGCCCAAGCTATGTTGAAAATGCTGTATTTTTGAATTACAAATATAATATAAAAACACTCTTCAAGAATACATTAAAAAGGCTTTTGAAGGATTCTTGATCTTTCTGATTAATTCAAAGCAAGATAATACTTAGAAATAAGCATATTTCTACAAGCTCTCCCAACACAACAAAAATTGGATATAAGCAATCAAGCAAGATAAACAACTGAGCCACTTCCACATTTATCAATCACACTGCAGAATGATGCTCTACCACTCACAAAGGAACAACAATCAACTAGAGAGAAACATCATAGAAAATGCACTTCCAGTACTAATGCCTCACTACCTCATGCTCAATAGCTTTATTCTAACATGACAGGTAAAATAAAACTATGAAATATGCACCTGTGATTTTTAGAAATTAGGTAAGAAAAACAGAGAATAACGTAAGAAACACTCGTGCATCTAGTACCTAGAAGTAAAAAATGTTATATCAAGTCATCTTATAAAAAAAGATTAAATATGACTGATAGAAATTGAAGTCCTTATCAATTCTTTCAAATTTATTGATTCTACGACTTATTACAAAAAGATGGCACCTGAAGAACAGCATACTGAGGTATAAATCCTTATGATCTGAATTTTTCTACATACAAATTCTGGATGTTACTTAAACTTACCATTTAGGTCACTCCTCGTTCTTCTAAGGCTCGGAATAGCCTTCCCAAGATGCATTTGGCAATAAGGGGATGCAGGGAGAAGAAGGACACTTTTGCCCCTTTAGTTACTGAGAGTCCAATGGGTACTGTATTAGTGTGCCAGGGCCTCTTCCAAAACAAAGTACCACAAACTGGGAGGCTTAGACAACAGAAATATATTGTCTTACAGGTCTGGAGGCCAGAAGTCCAAGATCAAGGTGCTGGCAGGATTGGTGCCTAAGGTATGAGGCGCATCTGTTCCAAGCCTCTCCCCCAGCTTCTGGGAGCTTGGCTTGTAAATGGCGTTCTGTGTCTTTACATGGTCTTATCTCTGTCTCTCCACTCAAATTTCTCTTTTTATAAGGACGCCAGTCATACTGGATTAGTGTCTCTCCTAATGCCTTCATTTTATCTTGATTACCTTTGTAAAGGCTCTATCTCCAAATAAGATCACATTCTGAGGTACTGGGGCTTAGGATTCCAACAGATCTTTTTTGGGACAGGAGAATTTAACCCATAACAGATACAACAAAGGAACTGTAGTCTACACTTTGCCAACACTCTAAGGGGGTGACAATTTGATTTCAAGGTCTTTAAGTAAAGGGAGGAAGAACAGAAAATGCCAACGTGACACCCAAGGATACTACTGCCAGGAGGAGCCAAGACAGAAATAGCTTGTTGCCTCCAGACAGCCATTCTCTCCTCCTTCCCTAACAAAAGGCTAATTTAGGACAAGGTGAGCTAAGCTAAAAGACATTTCTAGCCTCTTTTAGAGCTAGTTAGCATGCAGCTGAGCTCTGCTCAATGAAACAGATGCAGGTGTTGTGTGGGGTTTCCAGGAAGGCTACTCAGATGGGCATAGCTGGAATGTGGGCCTTTTTGTCCTTTTCCTCCTTTTCCCTTCCTGCTACCTGGAATAGACAAGTAAGCTGGAGCTCTAGCTGCCATACTGGGCCATGAGGTGACTCTGAAGACTGAAGTCGCACACCAGGATGGTGGAACAGAAAGGGTAGGTGGATAAGTTTTTGAGAACCCCAGTGCCCCCATCCAGACCATAAATGTTTACCATTTGAAAGTATCAGGCTGGAAACAATTTCTGTCTTATTTAAGCCACTGTTATTTTGAGTATTCTTTTAGATGCAGCTAAAACTAATTCTGTGTGTTACAGGTCAAAAAAAAAAAAAAACAAAAAAAAAAAAAAAAAAAAAGCCCCAAGTGCCAAAGCTGCTTGAAAAATTTTAACAGTATTTTATCTACTGTTAATGTCAAAGGTTTCCACAATCTGATGCCCTAAATGTACCAAGAATTTTGAGGACCCTGACAATCATTTTTTCTTGTGTGTTTTCCTCCATTCTACTTGCTGTTATGGGAATCTGTCCTGTAAATGTGTTAGAAACAGGGAAGGGTGGCACCTCACTGTGTGATGCCCTATTTGGTCTGTATTGCCTAATATGAGGCTGATGAAGTGCAGGCAGAAGGCAGAACTAAAAATCCATCACCTCCAGAGCCTAGATAAGGGAAGGCCATATGTATAGCCTCCTTTCTTCATCTCAGAAACACAAAGGGATCCTCAAAACAGAACAGCATTGATGTGCTACAGAAAGCATGGCACGCTGGCCGCATGTTGGCACGTTCACAGATCTACAAGGTATGTGGAGACGGTATTTTCCTTCATATTAAGACTGGACATAAAGTTCTGTTATTTGCGTTAAAGCCTGTCCTTATCTACTTCCTGAAAGAGCACAGAGGAAATGCTAAAATCTGTAAAAACAATGTGTAGGATGAAATAGATCAAAGAATGCTGTTTTCCCAATATAATTTAATGTCTGTATGATTTTAATGGTTTCAAAAGAAAAACTCAAAAAAAGATGGGTGGCTTTCACCTGAGAAATACAAATCTTAGGTGTCAAAGCCCCCTTACAGTTTATGGTGGTGTCTGTCACCCTGTGGAACTCACCTGAATTCTGGTGGATACTGTTTCACGAGCCAATCCACGTCAAAGCAGTAGTTAAACTAGATGGGAGAAAAGAAGAGTAACTAAGCCATGGGTAATTTTGCCAAACAGTTCATAAGGATAATTATTTGGTTATTACATTTAAGGAAACTTTAAAATAGTGATACATTACATGTATTATTTATAAACCTGGAGGGTTATGCTGCAATACTAATAAACCTACAATTTATCTTAAATGCATGGTTAAAAGAACCTAAATGGAGCCAAGTACATGAGATAACAGGTTCCCAGGAAATTATCTCTGCATGTGTTGGCAGCATCTGTACTTGTCTGCAGGGTGTTATTACATTATGTCTAATGGCCCTGAGATTAATTTAAATAAAAGGACTTATAAATTTACCCCTTTTCCCCTAGGTGATTATAAAAAGACAGATACTGGAGAAAAATATCCCAGGACTTTCAGAAAAGAACGTTTCCTTTCAGGCTAACTTATTAGCTAGCTTTGTACACAGCCACCTGGGACCAGACATTCACTAGGCTTCTAACAATTAAATCTTAAATGCAAGTTCTGTACTGGTCTTACCCGTGGAGGCTCCTCCCCACATCTGGGTAATCCTGGACTTAGTAGCTCAATTGAGCTAACAGGGCATTTGCAAATGCTCCCCACCTTCCAAATGGAAACCAGAACTTTTGATGCCAAACCAAATGTAAAGGAAGCCTGGCTTTCTTCAGGGACAGGGCCCTTTTGTTTGGACCATTTACTCGCGGGTCTGGAGCATTACATGATTTATCAAGACCAAGGGACCAGCTCAGTCAGGAAGGAGCCATTGAACATGAAAATGCACATTTTTCTAAATCAAATCAAACTTGACTTGGCCTTCACTACTCTATCCATACCTCCCCACTCTGCACCAGAGTTAACTCAGTCCCATGAGTTAATCAGTGTCCCACTCTAGTCTTTCAAGCTGGAATGTCCAAAGTGACATCTTGGCCAGTGGAGCCTGACTGAGTCAGATGCTCTCCTGATAGTGACATCCCCATTCTGTTGATGGCCATGGATCCCATTACTGTGGCACTTGAGCCAGCCTCCCGATATGTGCCATCTCGGTCTCTGAACGGGACTGAGACCCCCAAACTGCACCTCTCATATTTTCTTATGGAGTTGTTTAATTACCTGTCTACTTTCACCCAAAGAAAAAACAGTTTAAAGGTATACTTACCTGAGCTGAAGAAACAAGCGTCCCAAATAAAGGAGATAAAATATCTGAGAAGACAAAACATAAATTAAATTCACACTTGCAAAAATCCTCTAGTCGTAATAATCACTACCAACTCATTCAACAGTCACTGACAATCAAGATCTGACTCAGAACACAGTAAGCTAAATACAAAGTCTACAAAGTCAGACTGTAATGTTCCATAAAACTAAAAAAAATTTTCCCTACGGTATTTAATGTTTATCATATATTCTTTTATAAAACAATGCAAAATTAAAATCTACAACTTCAGTACTGAATGACTGATCAATTTTAGAAACTCAATATGGACAATAATGATACATATTCTTTTCAGATCTCTGAACTTCTACCTCCTCCAAGTACCCATTCAAGTCCCTCTCTAGGAAACCTCCCAACTCAAGACTAGAAAAACTTTCTAAAAAGATTTTATAAACCTGGACAGTTTAGAAGGACTTTCCAGAAAGACTGGAAAGCAGTTGCGGCCTGTGAACGAAAGGACAGAGGCACCCACAATTCTAAACTCACATTCCTGGTGTTCCTAGTCATCTCTAGGGAAGTCCCACTTTATACCCACCCAAGCTTTACATCAGATAGGTTGGAAAGCTCACTTCTCAAACCACACCACGAGAGAAAGTACATGATCATCATGACCTTCCATTACAACAGCCACACCTGCGGAGACCTGTTAGGTGCCAAGCAGCATTCTTGGCACTTCCCATGTATTACTTACTCCTTATATCCATTTTCTAGATGGGGTCTGTTATTCCTATTTTATAGAGGAGAAGCCTCCTTAGGAGGCTGCCCACACACACACAGCTAGGAAGGGGTAGAGTTGGGGTTTGCACCTAGGCTGTCGGGCTCCAGCACCTTCGCTCAAACCCACTAAACTACCTCTGAGAATTAAGACTGGGCTCATTCATTTGGCAAATATTTACTGAGTGCCTCCTATCTTCTGGACATTGAGCTAGATGCTGGGGTAGAAAGATTTTCAGAGAACAAAAAAATCGTAAGGAAGTTTCTACCTTATTGGGAGAGTTGCAGAGATAAACTGCAAATATTCTTCCATTTTGCCCCCACCAGCACGTATTTCTACCCTTCTAAATTTTACCCATCTTCCAAGGGCCTTTTGAAGTCCCCCTTCCTCCATGAGATCTTCTAAACCATCTACAATTATGGCACATGGTAGAGTGCTATAGCAAACAGCATGGATTCTGATGCCAGAATGTCATTACCAGCTCTATGACCTTGGGCACTTTTCTAAACTGCAGATCCATCACTTATCCAAGGAAGACAATTGTAACATCTACTCATAAGACTGTCATAAGGATTAAAGGAGAAAATATACATAAGAGCTCCATGACATGTTACCACAATATCTTGGTGCCAATAGCCAGTTATTTTATTATGTAGAGCAAAACTTGGCAAAATTCTCTAAGTATTTGTCAATCTGTCTCAAACAAACAAAAAACTTGACAAAGTACCAAGATAAGAGATTCTCAAAAAGAAAACAACCTGTAGAACACTCTACAGTATGGAATACTCCAACATGTATACATCACACATAATATACAGTTATATACTGGATATATATTAAAAAAAAAAAAACACTAGCGACAGTTAACATTACTATTCTTAAATATGGGACCGGAAAAAAATCTGAAATAAGGGTAATACTGTTTACTGTGTGTATTTGCCATGTGAATATATTACACCGGTCACTTCATGTATTTGCTCCCATTTTTCTGCATTTCCAGTTTAAAGATGAGCAAACTGAAATTCAGAGAACGTTAGGTCCTGTGTTAACAATCCATATGGCAAATGAGTGGCAAGGCTGGAAAGCAGATTCTAGAGCTCCCGGTATTCCCCCTGCAAATGCTCCCTGAGGAAGAAGGAGAGTAAACTAAGGCCATCTTTTGATCCATAACTGAAACATCTATTTGTACTCAGGCACTGTTTTTTTTCTTCTTCTTCTTCACCAGGAACCAAACCCAGGCTTTTAAGCAGTGGTTCTCAAACCTGAATGGGCAGTAGAATCCCCTGATGGGCTCCTGAAAACACAGCTTGCACGGTCTCACCCTCAGTCTGATTTAATGAATCTGGAATGGAGCCTGAGAATTTGCATTTTAACAAGTTTCAGGTGATGCTGAGGCTGCTGGTCCAGGGCCCATGGAGAACCATTACTGTTGTCAAGTATTTGCTACCTTGTTGATAAACTGTTACTCATCAAGCTTAATCTTAAAAAGTTAAATAGGCCGGGTGCGGTGGCTCAAGCCTGTAATCCCAGCACTTTGGGAGGCCGAGACGGGCAGATCACGAGGTCAGGAGATCGAGACCATCCTGGCTAACACGGTGAAACCCCATCTCTACTAAAAAATACAAAAAACTAGCCGGGCGAAGTGGCGGGCGCCTGTGGTCCCAGCTACTCGGGAGGCTGAGGCAGGAGAATGGCGTAAACCCGGGAGGCAGAGCTTGCAGTGAGCTGAGATCCGGCCACTGCACTCCAGCCTGGGCGACAGAGCCAGACTCAGTCTCAAAAAAAAAAAAAAAAAGTTAAATAATGCTAAACATGGTGCTAAGTGATACAAGGGGTTGAGCTACAAGGTTTTGAGAACACACGCTCTGCCTGAGTTAAGTAAACAGTCTGCTGTCATACTAATGCACTTGCCTATCAAGAATTCTTTTCCTGAAAGTAGTTAAGAACACAAAGAAGAGTTCTCAGAAATCATTCTAGGCTGCCCTCCTTGTTTCATGGAGGAGAGACTCTCAAGGGCAATTCATCAGCTCCTTGACAACCAGCATCCTCTTACCCTTGATGTGGAGGGCTCCGGAGTTATACTTCGGCTTAACTCCGGAGACTCTAGTGAGGTAAAACTGGAAGGGGTTCCCTTTATCCAGCATGTCCCAAATGTCCTGGCCCTCCTCTGATGTCTCATACTCTTCCTCCTCTTTGAGCCTGTGGCAGGTGGGAGGGCCATGATTTTCAGTTCTTTGGGCAGTGCCGTCACTGGGAGCTGAGATGTCTTTCTCCTCTTTGATCACCACTTTCTCAGCCTGCTTCTGCAGCATTTCTGGCTGTAGCTCATCATCACTGCTGGACAGACACCAGCCTAGGTCCTCCTGGGAACCGCTTTTCTGCCTTTTGGGAGGTAAAACTGAATCTGTATCGCTGAATTTCACAGGTGACATTTTCCTCTTGTGTGCGGCTTTCCGGGCCTCGGAACAGGTATACCTGGGCTCATTTGCTGCTCCTTGCAGAGAAGAGGTAGACGGCTTGTCTGGTTTTGGCTTTTCTTCCTCACTTTCATCACTACTGGATATGGTCCACCTCCCATAATCGCCTTCCTGAGACATTATACTCCTGGAAATGGAAAGTGGAAACGTCAGCATTTCCCATTCATCAGGGCATTGGCAAAATAACTTCATTGCTCTCAACTTCCCTATCAGATGAGCTGACACCTTCCAGAGGCTGACCACCTACCATCAGCTGCTTTTTGGGTGTTTATAAGCACATTACCAGAATCCACTATCAGATTCTGCCAAATTACAAGCAAAAGTCCTGGTCACCTTTCTTTCTTCTTCCCTTTGTTTTCCTTCTTTTTTTTGAAACAGGGTCTCACTCTGTCACCCAGGCTGGAGTGGTACAGTGGTTCAATCTCAGCTGACTGCAACCTTTGCCTCCTGGGCTCAAGCAATCCTCCTGCCTCATCCTCTGGAATAGCTGGAACTACAGGCGGACACCACCACGTCTGGCTAATTTTTTTTTCTTTTTTTTGGTAGAGACAGGGTTTCACCATTGTTGCCCAGGCTAACCTTGAACTCCTGGACTCAAGAGATCCACCCACCTCGGCCTTCCAAAGTGCTGGAATTACAAGTATGAGCCACCATGCCCAGCCTTGTCTTTCAATCTAAACTTTGTTCTTAGATATCCTAGGAAAGGGGGTTGAAGAAGGCATCAAGACAAACTCCAAAATAAAACATTCATTCTTGACCCTGAAGCTTCCAACAAGCATTTGGGGTTAATCTATGTTCAATGCTTAAGGTCAAATTGGAATTTACAAACCTGGCCTTCACCCAAGTACAGACAGACACCCACAGGACTTCAGTGATTATGTATGTCTTACTTCCCAAAAGACAACCCATTTACCATAAAGCTTAACAAAGTCTTCAAGAGGAATGTCAAATGACCACTTAGGTATGTACGTTATTTACACTACTTCCATGAGGACCCAACTAACTCAAGATACAATTATCCTATTGGCCACATCATAAATCTACTAAAACCTGCACAGAAATAACTTATACTGAGGAACACACTTTTATTTTTTAAGCCACATAGTTAAATTCTACTTTCTTGTTCTGAGAAGAGGAAAGTACACGAAACAGTCACTTTCGGTGTTACCTACAAAATCTCATCAATTCAATGGTAAAGGACTATCTAAGTCGACTTTCCAGATAGCTAAAGAACAGTTCCTCAAAGTGATACTTTTAACATTTTAGCACACGACCCGGGGGAAAATTACAAAACTCAATAGTCTGTACTCAGATTAACAGTATCTTTAAGTTTTTGCCATTTTAAAGAGGCTGAAAAAGATGCATTGACTGGGGTAAACCAAGATGGTGACACTCCCTTCACAAAACCTACATTCCCCCCAAAAGAGAATTCTACATTATTCTACATCAAAAATTTTGCAAATGAATACATATGCATGTGTCTCTAGATGAGAACTAAAAATAAAAATCTTGGCCAAGGGGACGCCAGAGAAACCTTAAAAACTGAGTTCCAGGCCATGGTGGGATGGGAGCTCAGACATGCGTGTTATATCCCCTCCCTTCTGCGGTTTAAACACAACTGACCAGAGATCATAAGACTGGCAGAATAGATTCTGTGACAATATGACACCAAATCATAAACAAGACCTAGGGCCATGCCAAGCAAGGGTTAATCCCACATTGCTACCCTTAAAGAATAAACTATGTTCTACCTGCCACAAGGTTCTTTTTTCTTTAGCAGCTAAACAAGCACTGGCCTGGAGATAAGTAGTATCTAAACAATTGCAGCTCACCTACTGCCAGATGCTTGGCTAACTGACACCCCTGGTTCCACAGGCCATCACTGCAGCTGTCATTGGACAATGAACCAACTTCAGTAACTTTCTCCTGAAAAGAAACCACAGACTGGTTCTGACCAGTCCTCAGAGGCTGAGCACTGAGTGCCTTCATGTCCCTCCTTCACCTTTTGACAGAGTGCCTAATTGTAAATCATTCAAATGTTAAGTTTCCATCCCAAAGTGAACATAAGATGCACGAAGCACGCACGCTTGCTCATTACGCATGCACATGTGCCCCCCTTGGCGAATATTCATAGCTCCTCCCACACCTATTGAATATGTATACTTGGCCATCCCATTCAGCATAAATCCCTGTTCTACCCTCTCCTCCCTGGGATGCCATTAAAGGTCTCTGCCTGAGGCTGTGCTTCCTAGCCTGTCAGGCCACACTGCAGGCTGTATCCCTTTACAAGAACTAAGCTCTCCTTTCTAAATGTATACATCTCATGATTTTTCAGTGGACACAGCAGGGGGTGGAGGGTTGGAAATACTTTAAAGGTATCTATCTCTTTTCACAATGTCTCTCTTAACCTTCTTCAATTAACTACCAGTCAAGTCAAGCAAGCCTTCTGTAAGTTACACATTTTGAGGAGCTTTTATGCAAGAATGCATCAAGACAATTATCTGGCCCGTTCTACATGGCTCAGGGTCACTATTACCCATCCGGCATGAATACACTATCTCACAGCCAAAGCCTGACGGACGGCAGACAGGGCTGGGGCCACTTGCTTCTGGAATAGTGACCTGGCTGTCTGGCTCTTTTGAGCCTTCATATCTGCTTTCTACAAGTTTCTGTTCATTTCTACACTCTGTCCAGCCCACTTCAAGGGGTTTATTAAAACTCATAGCATAGATATATTTTCCCTAAATTGTTTCTCATCTGCTAAGGGTTAAGAAACTAGATAACCAGGTTTGTAGAACTGTATTGTCATGGTTAAAGGGGTCTGAGTGCCCAGTTTCCTCTATGAAAGAGATTCAGATTGATTTACTACTCAACACCTACTTAAGCAGCTCAGAGGTGTTTCCTTAAATGTTTTTAATCCTTCCGGTATTTAAAAAAACCCCACAAAACCTTAGGTTCCTCTAGTGTTCTAGAGTCTAGAAGTTGCTGGATAGAGGTATTTAAGCTGCTCCAATTCACTTTGAAGAAACTATTTCACTGGCTACAGTTTTGTGACTTTAAAGTTATTTAGGGACAAAAGAACCACCTTAGGAAAAACCACTCTCTGAATGTCAGCTCTAGCTTCCTTTGAATTCTAAAACAGTTCTAAACCAACGCGGTTAGCAGGTCTCAGTTTTTGATGAGAAAGGATTCAGCTTCCACTCTTAGAAGCAGTTTGCAGAATCTTAAGAGGCTACCATAACAAATATGGTTGCCTGCATTATATAAATAAAATGGAATTCCCAAACCCTGAGAATTCTGTAGGTAAAATTCTTAGCAACTCTGTGAATTATTTGGAGAATTTCAAAGGTTTTTTAGTTTTATCATTATCTACATTTTCTAAAACCATATGGAAGTGGAATTCCCTCCAACAAAGTAGGACAAGTGGGTAAAAAATAGAACAAAGCTTTAAAAAAAGACATTTTCTAGAGAACAAAGTCTTTTTTGAGGTTCTGCTCTATACATAAAGTTTTGGACCTGCTGACATTCAAAAATATGCCTGAGTCGTTTATTAAAGACAACCCAATACAATTTGTTCAGTTACAATTTAGTGCAATACACTAATAAAATTGTCTTACTGTTAAGTGTAGCAGCTTACCAACCTCTTTATGAAATCAAGGCTCGCGCCCAGCTGGAAAAGAACTGCTGGTAAGCACCAATATCAAATTTTTACTTTGGATAACTGGATGGTCACCAGTAACAGAATTTACTTCCCTCGTACAGGCTCTGGTGCCCAGCATTCCAGAGTGCTTTGTAATCAAGTCATACAGTTTTAACAAATGTAGAACCCAAGAGCTTTCCTTCCATTGTTTATCATCTGTCTTCCCTGCCTGGGCAGTGCTTGGTACAGCATAAATCTAAAGTCACACTTTTGGTAAGTGGTACCGGAAGAGTCAGAGAATACAACACAGCTGTGTTGATGCTGAATCCTGGCACTCAGTCAGGACGGCACAGTGTTTCCTAAAGTGGGATTGGGACCTGACATTATGAAAGTACCTCCCCTTCCCGTCCAATCCAACTCCCTGTTAAATCAAGAAGAAAGTTGCAGTGTTGTAGAAATGCTTTTAATCTTGATTTGGAACAAACAGCAGGGTTTGGGCTCTTCTGCAGGCACCAACAATTTTGTTTACCATCAACAGAAGGTATCTGATGGCTATGTTATATTTGAAATAGCAAAATAAAGTTTATGTAAAAGAATGATTGGATTCAAACAAAAATATTAAGTATACGATAGTCCACGTGATAGCAGCAGGAGGCAGACACACCCCTAGGCAGATAGGGGCAGAGCCTCATTAAAACCCCACCTGCAAACCAAAGACAGTTTAAAGCCTGAAAGCCAAGCTACAAGTCTTGGATAAATCCACAGACCGGATTGATAACCTCTCTTCCCACTTGCCATGGCTTCCTCTAATTAATCCCCACCCTTCACCTACTTTACATACACCTACCCTTCCGTAATTCGTTTTTTACATTGTCAAGCCCACCTTTGGGTGGTGCCTTTGTTTTAGCCTTTTTTGCATACTTACAAACCGATCAGCACACACTCCCCCATTCTGAGCCCATGAAAGCCCCAGACTCAGCCACACTGGGGAACTGCCCACCTTTGGGTGGGGACAGGGGACACCCACTTGGGGTCCCCTCTCTGCTGAGAACTGTTTCATCACTCAATAAAACTCATCTCCCCCCTTCTCCCCTTTGGTTGTCACCCTAACCTTATTATTATTGGACGCAGGACAAGAAACTGGGACCTGCTAAACAGCAAGTGCAAATAGAGCTATAGCCCTGTAGCAGCACTCTGTTCCGCTGGTGGAACAATGGGAGAGGGAACCACTGGCTGCCACACACCTCCATTTACTGGGCTGCAGATGGCGGGACTAAAAGAGCTGTTAATACATCCCTATTTGCCTGGCGTCTCCAAGTGTTCGGGCACCACCACATCCCCCTCATCTGGACACCAGAGTCTGATGCCAGAGTCACTTGCCACACGCCCAGGCCATCCACAGTCCTGCATGGAGTCTGTGCCTGGGCCAGCACTTGGAACAGCCATCCAGGCCTCCAGGCTCACTCATACACCCACTCCTTGCAGGCTGAGCGTGCATAGTGGCCACGGGATCTGGGCCAGGAGGAAAGCCAAACGCACAATGCCAGGCTGAGTGGGCAGGGCACCTCCTGCGGCCAGCCCAGGGCTGGAGGTCTCCAGCTGGCGAAGCGGCCCTGAAAAAAATCCCGTGTCATATGTGTTAAGGGAATAAAACAAACTGGGGAGAAGGCAGGTGAGTGTGATTGAAATTTGGCAAACACTGTACTAACATGAAAAATCTAAAGAAATTTTCCCACCAAACGCTAGCTCAGGACACTGCTAGTGCTTTTATTAAGGACTTTAAAACATGTTGTGGATATGAAAGGTACTCAATTTAGAGCTGCTATTTCCTCACTCCCCACTATACCAGACCCAGCTGGGGCATTTCTCTTTCACCTCCAGTTGCTCCTTCTCATGGAGCTTAAAAACCATCAGGTGGGCCCGGGAGCCAGGCTCCTCAGTTGAGTTCCTGTGTGGCCAAAGGCAGCATGGGCCCTGTCTCAAACCCAGCCATGACTAGGGAGTAAATGTGCACTCGGGCAGGTTAGTTAACTGCTGAGCCTCAGTTTTTTAGTCTGTAAAATGGTTATCAGGCTTACCCCCTGGAGTGCATTCATTCAACAACTTACTGGGCAGTCATTATGTACCGAAAACTGGGAATGAGGCCTTAACAATATAGTTTCTATCCTAGCAGAGCATAATTTCAGGGCAGAAGAGACAGACCCACATATAAAAATTTTAATAGCCAAGATGAGTTAGACATTCATTACAAGTATGAGACAGAGAAATAGGGGTGATCTTGGGAATATGCTGAAGAAGTAACATATAAATGAGACCCAGAGGGCCAAAAGGAACCTGCTGTCTAAATGATGGGGTGCAGAGCATTCCAACTAGAGGGTACCCAGCCTGCAGAGATGGGAAAGAGATCATAAAAAAGGACTTAGGCAAGGCAGGCAACGGTCCACGATGAAGGGGGTGAGGGGAGAAGACCCATTAAAGAAATTGGATTTTATGCTATGAACAATGGGGTCTCACTTAAGGCTTTAAGAAGAAGGGGAATCCGAATTGCATTTATTTTTTTTTGAGACAGAGTCTCGCTCTGCCACTCAGGCTGGAGTGCAACGGCACAATCTCGGCTCACTCCAACCTCCGCCTCCCAGGTTCAAGCAATTCTCCCACCTTAGCCTCCTGAGGAGCTGGAATTACAGGCACCCGCCATCATGCTCGGCTAATTTTTGTACAGACGGGGTTTCACCATGTTGGCCAGGCTGATCTCGAACTCCTAACCTCAAGTGATTCACCCGCCTCGGCCTCCCAAAGTGCTGGGATGACAGGCGTGAGTCAACGCGCCCGGCCTTCGATTTGCCTTTTTAATACAACTGTGTGCGCTCTAACTCTGTGGAGAACGGTTTGGAGACGAAGTGAGAGGGCTCTTGCTGAAGGCGTTCGACGGGAGCCGATTCGGAAGGTGAGGAAGTGATAACAGCAGCTGCCAACCTTACTGTGCGATCATCTGGGGCCGGCCAGGCACGATTCGAAGCGCCTCATCGGGTGTAAACTCGCTTCACCCTCAGGACAACTCTATACTACGTACCGTGACCGTCCTCCTATACTGAGAAACCAAGCACAGAAAGCTTAAGCGTCTGGCACGTGGTGGGCGCTTTCCTACTCACTTTCTGGGAGCACGCACCTGTAAGCTTAGGTCTGGGAATAAAAACCCCAGCAGGGGCCCCTAGCGCCGCGCCCAGGCAGGACACAGGTCTCCGCGGCGCCTGTGCGCGCCCCCTGAGACGCTGTGATCGGAGGAAACCGAGGCCCAGGGGCCGAGGCGACCCTGCCCCGTCTTCCCAGCCGCGCCGCTTCCTCGCGGTCCGCCTCCAGCCCTGCAGGACCCCAGCAGCCAGCGAACCGCGACCGGTCAGGAGCAGGTTCCCGGGCCCGACCGGTCGAGAGACCGCACCGAGTCCGCGCCCGCTGCCGCCCAACACGTACCTGAGGCGCACCGAACCCACGCTCGCCTCGGATCCCGCCCCTTCGGCGGCCGCCGCGCATGCGCGCAGTTGAAACCCTCGGGGCAGCGTCGCCGGGCTCGAGGTCCGGCCCCTTCCCCTTCCGGGGAGCGCACCGCTGGGTCCTAAAGCCCGCCGGGTGTCTACCCAGGACGGGGCTCGGGAGACCTCGTCTCCCCTAGCTCTTGGCTGACCTCCTGGAGACTTCTTAAAACGAATGGCGAACCAGAAAGGCGTCCCCTAACTTCTCTCTAGTTAACTACGAGCAAGACTCACCCTCTTTATGGAATTCTCATGGCTCAAGCTCCCAGGACTCCATGCAGCGGCGTTTGGTTTAAAGTGGAGAGAGGATACGCTTAGGATAAAGGCAGCTGCAAGGAGACCTGTGTCCTGGGAAGGGCTGGGTGCAGACTTTGAAATCTACTGTAAAATAAAATGTTAAATGAGTTCCCACCGGACTCAGAACTTCGAATGTCTGTTCCTTCTTCGAAACAGTTGCGTTCTTTTAAAATCTTCTGAGAAACGGAACTCGCCCCACAGTCCTTGCCTTCAATAAGGATGTTTGCTGTGGGATTTGGGCTCTGTGCTATTTGTGGTATTTATTCTTGGAATCTCCCTCAAACTAGGCATGTCTTCCAGAGGACTGAGTGAAATACATTTGTGTAAACATAACGGCTCGTTTCGTTCGTTCATTGAAGATCTACTTTGTGCCATGTACAGTGCTAGGTGCTGGGGTTATCTGGAGGACAGAGCAGATGTAGTAGCTACCCTGGGAGCTCGATCTCAATGACTTGCTGATCTGAACGAGAATCCCGGACTTGGCTCTTTTCGTTTGGTTGTCTTTATGTTTGTTCACACTCTTTTTGTCTCCAATGATGTTTAGCATAGTGTCATAGATCTAAATGATTAAAAGTAACTTACTGCAAGATGGAGGGAGAGAATGAAATAAATCATGAACCAGGCATTGAACCAGCACCTAGAAGCGCTTGGATTTCCGGCCACACGCAACTAGTAAAGGGGACAGAGGGGGCGGAGCCAAGTGCTGGGGGCAGGCCTGGGCGCCTCACTGCCAGGGCGGCTCCTAGGAAACTTGATTAAACAAAGGCTCTGGCCAATAGCCCTGCGGGATTAACGCGAGTGGGCTGGCAGGTTGTCCAATGGGAGGAGACGACGGAGTTGCGCGGTGAAGTTCGGCTTCCTGAGCCGCGGCGGGCGTGGCCGCGTTAGGCTGCGAGCCAGGCCGGGGCAGCAGTGGGCCGTGTTTGGGGTGCTGGGGTTCGGTTGTTGCAGTCGCGATGTTCTTCTCCGAGGCCAGAGCCAGGTCGCGGACGTGGGAAGCCAGTCCCTCGGAACACAGGATGTGGGTGGAAGTAGGTGTCCGGAGGGCGACTGAGCCTCGGACTTCAGCTTGCCCTGGGCCTCTCGCTTTCTCCCCCGCGCCTGGGTCTCTCTCTGCCGGGTTGTACAGATAAGACCTGGGCTACCTGTCCAAAGGGTTGTGGTTAATGACTGATCCTGGAGCTGCAGGGCTCCTGGCTCCCCGTCCAGGACTACGGCTACCTCCAAGTTCCTTCTCCTTTCCCTCTACATAGTCTATTAATGGTAACCACGAATCTGCATCTCTCCTCCCGCCTTTCAAAGCCAGCCCCTTTGCCTCACCTTCCTAACTCCAGGACTGAATTTTGGGTAGAATTTATCTCGGTGGTCTAAGTGAATTAATTTGCGTCATCCTAGCGATTAACTGGTTTTACTTTCTTGAGGGAAATTTCAGCCCATCTTTAAGAAGATTTTAGTCCATCTTTGATTTTTCTTGAGAATTAATATTGGGATAATGAAATTCTATTTTCATACTCTACCGCTGGGCCAAGTTTTAGATTTTCGAGGTCCAAATTATATAAACTAGTAATAAAAATAAGAAGAAACAGTTTCTGTGTAATTAACTAAAGCTATTTAATGTTCTTCAGGTATTTAAGGCATGTGATGAAGATCACAAAGGATATCTCAGCAGAGAGGACTTTAAAATTGCTGTTGTAATGCTGTTTGGGTACAAGCCCTCCAAGGTAGAGCTTTCTTATATATTTGGGGATGGGGTAGACGATCAGTGGTGAATGGACCTTGAGAAAAGTCCACAGGGCTAGCTTAGGATGTTTATAAATTGCTTTATAAGCAATTTCAGAGATGTGCCCAGTGCTGAATTTTAGCTTCCTCTTAACACCTCAGCCCAGAGATGAAGTAGAAATCTTTTCCACTGGAGCCTACACAAGCCTATCTCACTAAGAGGCTGCTAATAACCATTATAAATACGAGACGCTAGAGAGGTGCCAAGAGGGAAGGCTGAAAGGGAAGTGCTGGTAACAGGATAAATTTACATAGGACGTGACATAGTCTCTTTCTCGTTTTACTTTTGTTGCTTTGTTTATAAAATACATCCACAGTCAAAAAATTAAAACAGTGCAGAAAGGTATAAAGTTGAGCATAAAAATCTGCTCCCCGCCTACCAGAGGGTCCAGCTCCTAGGGGATTACCATTAACAGTTTTTTGTGTAATTCTGAAATTTTCTATCCATGACATATATATGCATAGTCTTTTACTGAAACCATAAATGGGTAAATATTGTGCCTACTTTAACTTGCTTTTCTCATTTAACAATATATCAACCTAAAAGCACACACCACTACCACATTTTAAAATATAGTTGCACATTATTCTTTTTAGCCAGGTTCCTGTGTGGGGTTATATATGTGTTTTTGTTTGTTTGTTTTTGTTTTCTTTCCTACAAACATTGCTGCAATGATACACACATTTATGTCCTTGTGGCTGTATATCTGTGGAATAAGTTCCTAGAAGTATAATTGCTAGGTCATGAAATATGTACATTTAAAATTTTGTTGGATATTTGCTCTCCAGAAAAGATTGCACCAATTCACCAATAATGAGAGTTGAGCTGAGCTTCCATGAACCTCCTACTTGAGTAGGGCAAGCTTCCTGTTCACCCCGTCTTTATGCTTTTCTGCTTTCCCGTTACATTCATTCTAGAGACAACACCCTTCTTGTTAAGCTGGAATTAGTCATAGTCGAGATACTGTCCAGATTCAAGAAATTGAGCTGCCACCATCAAGCAAAGGGAGCACTCAGGGCTCGGCCTGGAATGCCGTCCCTCACTCTCATTAGACCAGACAGCTTGGCAATTAATTAGGGCCCAGCTGTTCCTGATGAGTGGGCTCTGCCTTTCTGTCAGACTGAAAGCCCAGCAAAGCCGGGGACCCTGTGATGTCATGCTTCTCTGCTCTATTTGTGTCAACAGAACATACTGTGAAGTTGTGATGTACAATAAGTATTAATATATTATCTTGACCCAAGTAGGTTGCATGGACAGCCCAGGTGGGTTCAGAGTGGCTCAGCTATGAGGGGATGCCTAGTTACTGAGAAGCTTATTATGGCGCTCAGAGAAGTAGTCAGGGCCAACTTTTAGAAATTGCAGCTCTCCTGTTTACCTGTAATCATTTCAGCTGGAATTAAAAAGCAGGTCAGCTAAAATGAGTCAGCCTGTGAAGCATTGTATTTAACTTGGATTCACCTGGAAAGGTATCTTGTCTCTTTTTGCCTTTCTCACCCTTGAGTCTACTTGGTTTCAATTTTAGAATGAGAAATTTAATGACAAATACAGTGATGTAACATACTGTACATACACTCCATGAAATTTAACAGATTTTACTTTTCATACTGGGATAAGGTTTTCCATTTTATTTTTTAAGCAAATGAACTATTTACTAACCACAGATCACTAAATGGTAAAGTATTCACTAATAGCGTGTCACCTATAAACTTAGTCATTGTACAATGAACTTTTATTATGCAAGTAACTCAATATATAATTTCTGTGAAATTCAACAGTTTTTTTAGACTAGGTTGAGGTTTGGGGTTTCATTTTTGAACATTGCTTTTGAGCAAATGAAATATTTACTGACTGCAGGTCATGAAGCAATAAAATACTTATATAATAAATCACTTATACGTTCATGCAGTTGTTTACATAATTTATTTATTTTTTGAGATGCAGTCTTGCTCTGTCACCGAGGCTAGAGTGCAGTGGCGTGATTTAGGCTCACGGCAACCTCCACTTTCCAGGTTCAAGCAATTTTCCTGCCTCAGCCTCCAGAGTAGCTGGGACTACAGGTGCACACCACCATACCTAGTTCTTTTTTTTTCTTTTTTTTGTATTTTTAGTAGAGACGGGGTTTCACCATGTTGGCCAGGCTGGTCTCCAACTCCTGACCTCAAGTGATCTGTCCACCTCAGCCTCCCAAAGTGCTGGGATTACAGGCGTGAGCCACTGCGCCCACCCACACATAGTGAAATTTATTGTTTCTATTTAATAAAAGGAGTACTTGCTAGTTGCTAGTGATATAAAGATGAATGAAACACAGTCTCTACTTTGAAGCAGTTCAGAGTTTAATGTAGAAAGACATAAAACTGTGATACCAAGAAAGAGAAGAGATTGAAAAACAGAAAGTGAAGGGAACAAAGAAGGAAGGCCTAATTCTAGTGGTAACTATAACAGTCTGGGTGGTCATTTAGACTAGAGAAGATAGATTACTCTGGTAAGTATCTGGGAACACTTTGTGGGTGGTGGGACAAGTTAGGCCCTGATGACTGACTGGATGCAGTGGTGGTAAGGGTGACATGACCACCAGGACTGAAGGGATAGCGATGCCACCAATTAAGAGAAAATTTAAGAGTAGGTTCAGAGGAAGTCAGTGAGTTTCGATTGGAACACATTGAGTTTGAGGCAGCTATGAGCATTCCAGGTGCATTCACTCGTTAAATAATGTGCTGTCTATTGAGGTTATGGTGGTGAAAATCTGCTGTTAGATGTTACTGCTTCCCTGAGATGTAGGAATCTGAAATTGGGTGGAGAGGGTAGGGCTGGAGATAGGCTTGGGGATCCTTGATTTGCATGTGGTTGCTCAAAACATGAGGCTGGATGGCATTGCCCAGGAAGAGTATGCAGAATAGGAAGAGCTGTGGTCTGAGGATAACATTAGGGAATACCAGCATTTAAGGGTAGGAAGGGACTTGAAGAAGTTGGAGTGGGAACCATTTGGCAGGGACAAGAGGAACCAAGAAAATGCAGGAAATCCAAGACTGGGAAGAGTTCAAGACCAGAAGTGGAGAAATTATGTCAGATGCCACCAAGGCTCTAATACTATAATGTTTATAAAGCCCTTTTAACAGTGTGGTAAAGGGCTTATATTTTAAGATTTAGTGAAAGCAGGTCCTCATGTTTTCTATACAGTAAAATCTCAAATGTTTAAAGATGCATAGGGGAAAAAAGCTGATTAGTCTAAAATGATAACAATGATTTTCACTGGATGACTGATTTTTTAATTTTCCTCAATTTTTTGTGCTTTCTACATCAATCTTGTGGTACTTTTATAACCAGGAAAAAAAATTTAAAAATAGAGCCATAGTGCCCATTATAACAATTGTTTGTATTTGTCTGAAGCAGAAAGGCTGCCTGTTAGATTATATATGGGACAGCCAAATTGATTTTCTGTGCTTAAACTGTTTTGGTCAGTGGAATAAAGTTTTGGGGGCTATTAGAGGCTAGCAGATTAGTGTCTGCTATTTTATAGATGTTGATGGAAAAGTAAAATGACTGTTATAGCTATTGTGTGTCATTGCTTGTCTGCTTGGTTCAACAAACTTGGTTTCTCATAAAATAGATGCTTATTCCCACCTGAAGAATTAAGAACTTGCACTGTGAAAACATTTGATAAAATTACATGTTCTATTATTTTTTCCTCTTTTCTAGATAGAAGTGGATTCTGTGATGTCTTCAGTAAATCCAAATACTTCTGGTAATGTGAAAGTTAATATTTTTAGTACCTTATTTAGACACTGAGATGGCTTGACTGTGTCCCTACATCAATCTCATCTCAAATTCCCATGTGGTGTGGCAGGGACCTGGTGGAAGGTAATTGAATCATGGGGGCGGGTTTTTCCCATGCTGTTCTCATGATACCAGATAAGTCTCATGATACCAGATAAGTCTCATGAGATCTGATGGCTTTCTAAGGGGGGATTTCCCTGCACAAGCTCTCTCTTTGCCTGCTGCCATCCATGTAAGATGTGACTTGCTCATCTTTGCCTTCTGCCATGATTGTGAGGTTTCCCCAGCCATGTGGAACTGTAAGTCCATTAAACTTCTTTCTTTTGTAAATTGCCCAGCCTTGGGTATGTCTTTATCAGTAGCGTGAAAACGGACTAATAACACTCACAAAGTAAAATTAAAAACGGAAACTAGGCTGGGTGCGGTGGCTCACGCCTGTAATCCCAGCACTTTGGGAGGCCAAGGCCGGTGGATCACCTGAAGTCAGGAGTTCGAGACCAGCCTGGCAAAGATGATGAAACCCCGTCTTTACTAAAAATACCAAAAATTAACTGGACGTGGTCGTGGGTGCTTATAATCCCAGCTGCTCGGGAGGCTGAAGCAGGAGAATCGCTTGAACCAAGGAGCTAGAGATTGCAAAGAGCCAAGATCGCAGCATTTGCACTCCACCTGGGCGCTATTGCACTCCAGCCTGGGTGACAAGAGTGAAACTCTGTCTCTAAATAAATAAATAAATAAAAACTATATAGCATTATATTTAAGCACATCTTTGTTTTGTTTCTCGTTGTCCAAAAGGTTTTGGTTGTTTTTATTTTATTTTTTAATTTTTAATTTTTGTAGGTGTATGTATAGAGAGGTGTACATGAGAAGTTTTGATGTAGGCATGTTATGTGTAATAATCACATCCTGGGAAATGGGATAACTATCCCCTTGAGCATCAACCCTTTGTGTTACAAACAGTCCAATTATACTCTTAGTTATTTTTAAATGTTTATTATTTTGACTATAGTCACCCTATTGTGCTATCAAATACTAGGTATTACTAGTCACATCATGGAGAATGGGGTATCCTTGCTATCAAGCATTTATCTTTCGTGTTACCAAAAATCCAATTATACTCTTTTGGTTATTTCTTAATGTACAATTAAGTTGTTATTGACTATAGTTACCATGCTGTACTATGAAATACTAGGTCTCATTCCTTTTTTTTTTTTTTTTTTTTTTTTAATCCATTAGCCATCCACACCTCTCCCCAACTCCCCCACTACCCTTCCCAGCCTCTGGTAACCATCCTTCCACTTTCTTTGTCCATGAGTTCAATTGTCTTGATTTGTAGATCCCAAAAGTGAGAACATGCAGTGTTTGACTTTCTGTGCCTTATTTGACCTAACATAATGACCTCCCATTTTCATCTGTGTTGTTGCAAATGACAGGATCTCATTCTTTTTTATTGCTGAGTAGTACTCCACTGTGTGTACCACATTTTCTTTATCCATTCATCTGTTGGTGACACTGAGGTTTCTTCCAAATCTTGCCTATTGTGGACAATGCTGCAACAAACAGTATATGAGAGTGCAGATATCTTCCATATGCTGATTTCCTTTCTTTTGGGTATATACCCAGCAGTGGGATTGCTGGATCATATAGTAGCTCTATTTTTAGTTTTTTGAGGAACCTCCAAATGGTTCTCCATAGTGATTGTACTAATTTACATGCCTACCAGCAGTTTATAAGAGCTCTCTTTTCTCCACATCCTTGCCAGCCTTTGCTATTGCCTGTCTTTTAGATAAAAGCCATTTTAACTGTGGTGAGATATTATTGTAGTTTTGATGGCATTTTTCTGATCAATGATATTGAGCACCTTTTACATATGCCTGTTTGCCATTTGTATCTTCTTTTGAGATTCTTTTAATTTTGATTATTTATAAATATGTTTATTACAGGGAAATTTTAAACTGTTGAAGTGCATAAAGAAAAAATATCACTCATAATTTTAACATTCAAAAAATGATACTAGGTTTTCTGACTTTTGCATCTGGATGAATGGACATGGCACCTACTGAAAAGAGAAGATGGCAGGCGGGTGGGGCCATGGGGTGGGGGCAGGGGGCGGGCAATGCTTGGGGGTAAGGGAGACTAAGAGCTCAATTTTGAATATGTTTGAGAAGTGTTAGTTTTCTATGTCCAAGCAGTCGGACTGGATGAATTTCAGAAGTAAGTTCTGGGCTGAAGAAATGTGGGAGTCATCAACCTGTAGACAGATTTTAAAATAATGAGAATGGATGAGACCACTTAGAGAGATAGAGTGGACTGAGAATGTTAAGAACTCTAGCCAGTAGAAGTCAGGTGGAAGATGAAGAAATGGCAAAGGAGATTTAGGAGTGATGGAGGGGCAAGAGGAAAATCGAGTGTTTGATCAAAAACCAAGAGAAGTAGATATTTTAATGAGGAAGGTGTGCTCAGCACTATCAAATGCTCCAGAAAGGTGAGGTGGCATAACTGATGAGTATCCTTTGCAGTTGGCCATCTGGAGGTGTTTGGTGACTTTAGCAAGAGGCATTTCAAAGTGTGGTGAGGGCAGACTGGGTTGAAGATAAGTGGAAAGTGATGGTAAAGTGTGACAATGTGAGTAGATGAGGCTTTCGTTAAGTCCAGAGTGGCAGTGGATCAAGAGATGTTTTGTTTGCTTGTGATTGTTAATATTTAAATGGAAGAATGTGTTCCCAAGCTTAGCCGAATGATCTAGTGAAGAGGAGGAAAGAAGATGAGAGAGAGGGAGGGAAGAGACCTGTTGTGTAAGGGGAGAGGATCCAGAGCATGTTGAATTGGCTTTTTAAATATTACCTTTTTTTGAATAATTTAAAACTTCCAGAAAGTTCAAAATAAATTAGTACAGAGAATAGCTTACTCTCTGTATAAGGTATACCTTTTACCCAGATTGACATTGTTAACATTTTACCCCATCTTCCTTCTCCTTTGCACTTTCTACCACTATCCCTTTCTCTTCTGTACTGAACATAACCACAGTATGCTTATCATGTTCATAAATATAGGTTGATACTGTGTTTTATCTGATTTATCATCTATATTTTGTCGGTTGATCTAATGACATCCTTAATAGTATCTTTCCTTTTTTAGTATTTTAAAAAATCATAAGTGTATCTAGGGAAAAAAAAGACACATTATGTGAATAGGAACAAAGCTAAAAATGACAGCAGTTGGCTGCTGGTGGTGACTCACACCTGTAATCCCAGCACCTTGGGAGGCCAAAGCAGGAGGATTGTTTGATGCCAGGAGTTCAAGACCAGTCTGGTCAACATAGTATGAGACTATCTCAACAAAAAAGCAAAAAAAAAAACAAACAATAGCCAGGCATGATGGCACGTGCCTATAATCTTAGCTACCTGGGAGGCTGAGGTAGGAGGATCTCTTGAGCCCAGGAGTTTGAGGTTGCGCTTAGCCATTATCACACCACAGCACCCCAGCCTGGGCGACAGAGTAAGACCTCATCTCTTAAAAAAGTTAATTAATTAATTCAAAAGAAGAAGAAAATGGGAACAAGAATAGATGGAAATAGACAAATAGAAAACAAACAATATGGTAGATTTAAATCCAGTCATTAATGTTTTAGTTAGATGTAAATGATCTCAACAGCCCCATTGAAAGGGAGATACTGTTAAATTAGATAAACGAGTACAAACTAACTCTGTGTTGCCTAGAAGCCCACTTGAAATATAAGGGCAAAAAAGATTAGAAATATATACTGTACTGAACACTAACCAAAAGAATGCCAAAGTGAGCATGTTAATATCAGATGCAGTAGACTTCAGAAGAAGGAATATTACCAGGGATAAGGACAGCCAGTTCATTAAGGGAATTAAATATTTATGCCCCTGGCTGGGTGTCATGACTCAAGCCTATAATCCCAGCACTTTGAGAGGCCAACGCAGCCAGATCACTTGAGGCCAGGAGTTTGAGACCAACCCATGATGAAACCCCGTCTTTATGAAAAAATACAAAAAAATTAGCTGAACATAATCCCAGCTACTCGGGAGGCTGAGGCACGAGAATTATTTGCCCCCGGGAGGTGGAGGTTGCAGTGAGTCCAGATTGCACCATGACCCTCCAGCCTGGGTGACAGAGCAAGACTCTGTCTCAAAAAAAAAAAAAAAAAAAAAAAAAAATCCCCTAATAATGGAAATTCAAAATACGTGAAGCAAAAAACTAATAAAACTGTAAAGAAAAATGGACAAATCCATGATCGTGGTAGGAGGCTGCAACACCCCTATCAATAATTAATGAAGCAAGTAGACATAAAATCAATAAGGATATAGGAGACGTGAACAACACTGTCAACCAGTGTGACCTAATTGTCATCTATAGAATGTTCTACCCAACAACAGCAGAATACACATTCTTTTCAAGTCTACACAGCATATTTAATAAAATTGGTCATACTCTGGGCCATTAAACATGTCAATACATTTAAAGTACAAAGTATGTTCTTTGTGATGGAGTTATATTAGAAACCAATAGCAAAGCTGTCTGGAAAAGTTGCAAATAGTTGTTCCAAATAAAAGTTTAAAAGTTCCAGATAAATAGTACACTTCTAAATAATTCATAGGTCAAAGAAAAAAATCAAAAGGGAAAAATTAGGAAGTATTGTGAATTGAATGTAAAGACCACATTTCAAATTTTGTAGGATGGATTGAAAGCAATACTTGGAAAGTGGTAGCACTAACTTTCTATGTTTGGGAAAGAATAAATGTCTCAAACTGATGACCTCAGCTTCTACCTTTAATTAATTTCCACCTTTAATTACAAAAAAGAGTAAATAAGGCCCAAAATAAGTGGAGGAAAGGAAATAGTAAAGATTGTAATGGAAATTGATGAAATTGGAAAGAGGACAAACAAAAAAAAATTAAAAGCTGATTTTGTTGAGGTAATCAATAAAAATGAGAAACTACTACCCACACTGAGCAGTGGGGGAAAAGAAAGAGATCAGGGATTACTAATATTTAGATTGAAAATCTGTTACACTTTATATACAAGTTTTAGAATCACATTTGAAGTATGACTCAGGATTATTGCTGGGAGAACATGTTCTTGATATAATCCCTAGCTTGATAGAATTGCTCCAGGTTTTAAATTTCTTGTTGAAAATTTTCACTTTCAGAATATTCAGAATAATGTTTGATGTTCCATTAGTTACAACTTCTTGATAAAGCCTTTTCTACACTTTTTTCTTAGGGTTTTTTGTGAATATTCCTATCTACAGAGAGTTTTGTTTTCCGGCAAAAGGATTTCCCATATTCTTTGCATTGATAATATTTATCTTTCTTTTTTTTTTTTTTTTTTTTTTTGAGACGGAGTCTTGCTCTGTCACCCAGGCTGGAGTGCAGTGGCCGGATCTCAGCTCACTGCAAGCTCCGCCTCCCGGGTTCACGCCATTCTCCTGCCTCAGCCTCCCGAGTAGCTGGGACTACAGGCACCCGCCACTTCGCCCGGCTAGTTTTTTGTATTTTTTAGTAGAGACGGGGTTTCACCGTATTAGTCAGGATGGTCTCGATCTCCTGACCTCATGATCCGCCCGTCTCGGCCTCCCAAAGTGCTGGGATTACAGGCTTGAGCCACCACGCCCGGCCAATATTTATCTTTCTTAAGAGTTCCCTGATATTCAGTGAGTTATTCTTTCTGGATGAAGATCTTCCGCTAGTCATTATATCGTGTTTCTCTATTATGTTACTGATATGGATTGGCTGTGTCCCCACCCAAATCTCATTTTGTAGCTCCCATAATTCCCACGTGTTGTGGGAGGGACCCGGTGGGAGATAATTGAATAATAGGGGTGGGTCTTTCCCATGCTGTTCTTGTGATAGTGAATAAGTCTCACGAGATTTGATGGTTTTAAAAAGAAGAGTTCCCCTGCACAAGCTCTCTCTTGTCTGCTGCCATTCATGTAAGACATGACTTGCTCCTCTTTGCCTTCTGATATGATTGTAGGGGCTCCCCAGCCATGTAGAACTGTAAGTCCATTAAACCTCTTTCTTTTGTAAATCATCCAGTCTTGTCTTTATCAGTAGCATGAAAAAATATTAATACAGTGACTTTTCTGATACATCAAGCGTGACTATTGCTGAAGGCACTTTAACATTCATTATTCTCATAGACTTTCTTCTGTATGTTCTCTGATTTTGAATTAAGGATTTGACTTTACACTGAATGTTTTCTTTCCTTAACTAGTTCTCTAATGTGCAGAGAGGTATGGGTTCTGGAAGAAAGAATACAGTCCCCACCTGTATTCTCCCAGCTGTACTCGTGTGTGTGTGTGTGTGTGTGTGTGTGTGTGTTTATTTGGAGAAACTCAAGACCACAAACATTCAAGAAAAGGAGTAAAATAGCCTAGCAAGAAATCACTGCTGAACTCTGATTGCTGCTAACATGCAATTTTTCTATTAGAACTGTTCCATACTGAACCAATTTCAAACCATCTGCTTTTTCTTCATTCTCTATTATTGATACAAGTCAATTTTACATGGTATTTCTCTTGAAAGAAGAGGGCTCATGTGCAGATTAAATGTTTTTTCCACATGTATTATCTCTCTTCTTAATGTTTGGATCTTGAAGAACTGAAATTGGCTGGGTGTGGTAGCTCATGCCTGTAGTCCCAGCAGTTTGGGAGGCCAAGGTGGGTGGATCACTTGAGCCCAGGAGTTTGACACCAACTAGAGCAACATGGCAAAACCCCATCTCTACAAAAATTAGCCAGGCCTGATGGTACATGCCAGTCCCAGCTACTCAGGGGGCTGAGGTAGAGGATTGCTTGAGCCCAGGAGGTTGAGACTGCAGTGAGCCGTGATCGCGCCACTGCACGCCAGCCTGGGTGACAGAGCAAGACCCTGTCTCAAAAAAAAAAAAAAAAAAAAAAAGTCTGAAATGCTGGCCTTGGCCTCCTGGCAACTATTTATTCAGGTAATCAACTTTCCAAAGTTCTTTATAATACAGCTGTGACTTGGGAATTCTCCTCTACTATCCATTGCTCTTCTTCAGAACAGGGCTCTAACACGCCATCCACAGGATTCTTTGTGCAGGGCCCAGTTGCTGCCCAGCTTGCAGGGTGAGGTCAGATTCAGCTGCTTTCAGGAAGGGGCAGAGCCCCGAAGCTAGACACCCTGCACTTTGGGTTTGGGATTATACCTAAACCTGGATGCCCAGGCCCTGCTTCCCAAGGGCTTCTAATCCTCTTGAAAAGTGGGTCATTTCAATAGAGATTTCCTTGTGAAAATTAAGAAGAGTGAAAAATTAAGTCAAAGCTACTAGAAATAACAGTAGAATGTCTGGAAGAAGTGTACATGCTGGGAGAATTTGAGGGCAGCCAGGGTGAGGAGCAGAAAGGTGCTAATGATGTTTTTAATTGCCTGTAACCTAACAAGCAAGTGAATATAAGCAAAAACTGTTGTGGCTGCTTGAAACAAGGAAATATATGAGTGGGAGAAAAAAACCAAGCCATTTGTTAAAGGAAGCAGCAGATCACAGTTGAGGTCAGTTCTGATTTACAGTCTTGCTACCTCTTTCAGAGGGTTTCATTATAACCCTCATTCTCTGTGATGCACTTCATAACTTCTCCAAGTGTATAGAATGAATAAGCTTGCAACTAGAAGAGACCTGGAAAACAGTCATATGTCCTTATTTTAAAATGAGGAACCTAGGCTTCAGAGAAGAATCACAAAATGATACAGAGGAATAATAAAATAATAAATACTTGGCAAATCCTTTTACAGTATTTATTATTATTATAATAGATAATTGCAGCAATCATTGCCTGAACAGTTATTGTGCAGATCCGTGATGAGCACATTCATCTGTAATGATTGTTATATTTAATACAACTATGATATTATGATTATCCTCTATATTAGCCCATTTTCACACTGCTCTAAAGAACTACCTGAGACTGAGTAATTTATTAAGAAAAGAGGTTTAATTGACCCACAGTTCCATAGACTTAACAGGAAACATAACTGGGGAGGCCTCAGGAAACTTACAATCAAGGCAGAAGGCAAAGGTGAAGCAAAGACCTTCTTCGCATGGTGGCAGGAGAGAGAGAGAGAGTGAATGGGAAATTGACACACACTTTCAAACAACCAGATCTGGTGAGAACAAGGGGGAAATCAGCTCCCATGATTCAATCACCTCCCACCAGGCCCCTACCCCGACAGATATTACAATTCGAGATGAGATTTGGGTAGGGTAGGGACCCACAGCCAAACCATAGTATCTTCATTATGTTTTATTATTTTAAATTATTATTTTTGAGTCAGGGTCTCTAACTCCCGGACTCAAGTGATCCTCCCACCTCAGCCTCCCAAAGTGCTGGAATTACAAGCATGAGCCACTGTGCCTGGCTGATTATCCCCATTTTATAAGTTAAAAAATTCTGGCCATTCATGGTGGTATGCACCTGTATTCCCAGCTGTGGTGGGAAGATCACTTGAGCCCAGGAGTTTGAGATCAGCCTTGGCACATTGCAAGACCATCTCTCTTAAAAAAAAAAAAAGTACTAAAAAGTTTAATAATTAAAAAAAAATAAATCCAGAAGCCTAGTGAGGTTAAGTAATTTGCCCAGAGTGGCACCACTAGCTAGTAAGTAGCCGACCAATGTGATCTGACCTCTAGCTCACCCTCTTAACCAATTGATAAGCCCTTCCTTTGATTTCTAATAGTGCCATGGGTCATATTCCTAATTGTGACAAAATTGAGGCCAGTATTCATTCCCCTAAGGAACTTTATGAATCAATGAGTTAAAGTCAGGAGTAGAATCAATACACAAAACACAAATCACCATGTTCTCTATAGTTGTTAGATGTTAATTTCAAATTTGGTTCTGGACTACCTAGCATCCAGAGCAAATAGGAAAACATGAGCAAGCACAGCTGCAGTCAAGGTCCATGCAACAAAACGCTT
Source organism: Macaca thibetana thibetana (assembly GCF_024542745.1). Taxonomy (NCBI): domain Eukaryota; kingdom Metazoa; phylum Chordata; class Mammalia; order Primates; family Cercopithecidae; genus Macaca; species Macaca thibetana. Next base: position 17,680,352 of record NC_065584.1, read on the forward strand.
TTTCTAGAGAGGCGTTAAGTCCTCCTGCCCTGGGATAGTTCTTCTGTGATGTCTCATGGAGGAGAGACTGGTGAGTGGATGTCACTGTCGACAAGCTGTTCAATAAATGCAGTAGTGAATTTTGTAACGTTGTTGCTTCATCTTTTCTCAATGTAGACCAGTGTTTAATGTCAGGGCAATTCTATGAAGAGCAAAGGCTGTGTGTTCCAAGTATACAGATCTCAGATGGTCTTTATTCCAGAAAAATTGTAGACCATTCTATATAAATAACAACAGCCAAGATTTACAGGGCTTTTCTTTATGCTAAAAGCTATAAATAAGAACTGAATGAGCATTGTCCCACTGAATCCTCATACATTTGTCTCTGTGTTATTATCTCACATCTATGTAAAATATGCCTAAGGTTAAAAACCAGAAAAAAAGACTTCAGAATTTTGTTTTCACTAAGCGATTAGATTGAGCGTCTTTTCTGTTTCCTTATACTATTGCCATTTTAAATTAATGAACATATTCTACTTTGATACTTGAAAAAGCTTTCCAGGAACTTACTTTTAACCCTCAACTTTGAATGATGGAAAAATCAAAGAGATTGATTCATCATAACAGTAATTATGGACTGTGTGACTGCTATCCCGTGTAAGGTCCAATTGAAAAATAATTTGTGGATGATTAGGTTAATGGTCAGTTGGCTTGCATGCTTTTATTTATTAATATCTTATCTGGCTTGTTCTACACCAGACATTGACTATTAAAGGTATTATTTTTCTAAATTTAAATATCCTTTTTCTGGTCTTAGTTTCTGTCATAAAACACCTGCTATTATGTATGGTTTTTTATTTTGGCTTCTATGGAGCAAAGACCAAGGTATAGCAGGGATGAAGGTTTTGGTTGATTTCAGATTTCAATTGGCCTCCTAGTTCTTTTCTATAATCAGGAAATTGCATACACATTAAGGTGACCTTATCTTGATATTATAATCATAGGGGCATTTTGTGGGATCTCCTACAGATATTCACCCATCCGTGTGTTTATTTAATTACCCATTTAGAAAATGGTAAATATGTTTCATTTTTACCATTTAGAAAATGGTAAATATATGGTAAAAACTATAGAGATGGGGAAGAATGGCCGGGCGCGGTGGCTCAAGCCTGTAATCCCAGCACTTTGGGAGGCCGAGACGGGCAGATCACAAGGTCGGGAGATCGAGACCATCCTGGCTAACACGGCGAAACCCCGTCTCTACTAAAAACACAAAAAATTAGCCGGGCGAGGTGGCGGCGCCTGTGGTCCCAGCTACTCGGGAGGCTGAGGCAGGAGAATGGCGGGAACCCGGGAGGCGGAGCTTGCAGTGAGCTGAGATCCGGCCACTGCACTCCAGCCTGGGCGACAGAGGGAGACTCCGTCTCAAAAAAAAAAAAAAAAAAAAAAAAAAAAAGAGATGGGGAAGAATTAGGAGACACAGACACTGACCTAAAGACATTTTTTAAAAAATTATGTGGTCTGGGTGCGGTGACTCAAGCCTGTAATCCCAGCACTTTGGGAGGCCGAGGAAAGTGGATCACGAGGTCAGGAGTTCAAGACCAGCCTGGCCAACATGGTGAAACACCGTCTCTACTAAAAATACAAAAATTAGCTGGGCGTGGTGGCGGGTGCCTGTAATCCCAGCTACTCGGGAGGCTGAGGCAGGAGAATTGCTTGACCCTGGGAAGCGGAGGTTGCAGTGAGCCAAGATCCTGCCACTGGACTCCAGCCTGGGTGACAGAGCAAGACTCCATCTCAAAAAATATGTATATATCTTATGTGATAGGGAAGATGAAAGAAATATTGCCACTTCTTTTACCGCCAGATGTTTATTACAGGCAAGAAAACCTCTAAGAGTTCAGGAGGGCAGCACTGCCCCCTAGAGGAGGTGTGGGCCTGGAGCTGGACACGCTGAAGGATGGGTGGGATTTGAAACAGCGATGGAGCAAAGGAGAAAGGTGGTAAATGAATGCAGCGCAGGTGCCAGTTGTGTGCCCCGCCTCCTGCTCCTGTTGCTGGTGCTGTGCTCTCTGTGTAGAGTTCTTCAGAGACGCTCTTCTGTGGTGTCCACCTCAGTGCCTGAAATCTCTTCTTCCTAGGTCCCTGTTCTCTTACAAATCCCTCTCCCATCTCAGATTTGCATACCTAAATATATCAGCTGTCATGCTGTTAATGCAGTCCTCCCATTAACAGAATCCACTCTCCTTGGATTTTTACCTTTTTTTTTAACCTCTGCAACAGCAAGGAGTATAGTACATAACTATAAATGAATTGTGTCCAGCCGAGTCAGCTGACATGATGAGAGTTGGGAAGGATTAAGAACTGGTGTGCATGGAAGGAGGGATGAAGCTTTAAAGTCCAGAATAAGGTATTAAAACTTTGTGCTGTTTAACACCGAGGAACCTTTTAAGCTTTATGAGCAGGAGATTTATATAATAAAAAAGTAACAATTCCTGCCTGGGTTTGACAGAAGTAAGATTTAATTGGTTCAGATTTGTCTATTCTACTGTAACTGGTTTTTGTTTTTTTGTTTTTGTTGTTGTTGTTGTTTTGTTTTTTGAAATGGAGTTTCGCTCTTGTTGCCCAGGCTGGAGTGCAGTGGCGCGGTCTTGGCTCACTGCAACCTCTGTCTCCCAGGTTCAAATCTGGAGGTGAACATGTGATTCTCCTGCCTCAGCCTTCGGAGTAGCTGGGATTACAGGTGCGGCACCACCACACCTGGCTAATTTTTGTATTTTTAGTAGAGACGAGGTTTCACCATGTTGGCCAGGCTGGTCTTTAACTCCTGACCTTGGGTAGTCTGCCGGCCTCGGACTCCCAAACTGCTGGGATTACAGACATGAGCCATCACACCTGGCCTCTAACTGTTTTTACTCATTTTCCCTCCAATTATATAGTAAAACTTGATTTCTTCCATTAAGGTAGATTATTTTCTCTTTATTTCCTTACGCTTCTGTAGTAAACTGGAAGAAAATATTGTCCTCTGAATTCATTTATCATAGGTGACAACTCACTATTTTTGAAGTCACTTTCGCCTACCATCCTTTCAGTCTTTCTGTGTGAACACATTATATCCTTCCCCCACCTCTTCACCGTCATGGCCCCTAAAAGTCATAATCTGAATTTTGTGTCTCAAACTAGAGAAGGTTTGTATTATCCCTTTTGAAAGACTGCTTCATCCTTTTAAACCCTAATTTTTAAGCATTTTTTAACTCCTAGAAAAATCAATATGTGGCACAATGAACATGAACCCTTCCTTTCTACTAAATCTAGGACCAGGCTTACAGCCCAAATAACTTGCCATTTTTATTGTTTTCTCCTTCACTCTCCCCAGGTTTATTGCAGTTTCTAATTTGAGCTCACTATGATAGCCAGATGCTAGACTCCTTCATTTTCAAGAGGATTTCTCTGTGTGCACTGACCCTGAAGCTTAGAACTGTGAACCACAAAAAGCTATACGTAATGAAACTTTCAAGTAAAAAATTTATGTGGTTTTGTTAAGACTTTTTGAATATATCTTCCCCTGTGGTGAAAGATGATTACCCTCCTAAGAAACTGCTTAAAAACAAACAAGTAGAAAAAAATAACCTTTCTAGTCTCTCTCTGACATATATATGTCATATATGTGACGTATGTCATATGACATATATGTGTGACATATATGTCAGAGAGAGACTAGAAAGGTTATTTTTTTCTACTTGTTTGTTTTTAAGCAGTTTCTTAGGAGGGTAATCATCTTTCACCACAGGGGAAGATATATTCAAAAAGTCTAACAAAACTATATGAATTTTTTACTTGAAAGTTCCATTACGTATAGCTTTTTGTATATATATATGTGTGTGTGTGTGTGTATATATATATATCACATTTATTAAGTAGTTTGGAAACTAAAAAATATGTACATGTCGGCAGGGCACAGTGGTTCATTCCTGTAATCCCAGCACTTTATGAGGCTGAGGTGGACAGATCATGAAGTCAGGAGTTTGAGACCAGCCTGGCCAATATGGTGAAACCCCATCTCTACTAAAAATACAAAAATTAGCCAGGTGTGGTGGCATGCACCTGTAATCCCATCTACTTGGGAGGCTGAGGCAGTAGAATCACTTGAACCCAGGAGGCGGAGATTGCAGTGAGTTGAGACTGCACCATTGCACTCCAGCCTGGCAACAGAGTGAGACTCCGTCTCAAATATATATATATATATGTATATATGTGTGTATATGTGTGTATATATATGTTATAGAACATGAAGAGAGTCCATTTTGCCAAGGATTGTTTATAAAATGGAAGGAGATGTTTTCCAGTTGCACAAAAAAATGCATGGACTTGCAGAGTCAGGAAGGATTTGTAAAGATCATTGGTCCCTCACGCCTGTAATCCCAGCATTTTGGGAGGCTGAGGTGGGCGGATCACAGGGTCATGAGATCGAGATCATCCTGGCTAACACGGTAAAACCCCATCTCTACTAAAAATACAAAAAATTAAGTGGGCTTGGTGGCAGGCGCCTGTAGTCCCAGCTACTCAGGAGGCTGAGGCAGGAGAATGGCGTGAACCTGGGAGGCAGAGCTTGCAGCGAGCTGAGATTGGGCCACTGCACTCTAGCCTGGGTGACAGAGGGAAACTCCGTCTCAAAAAAAAAAAAAAAAAAAAATCATTGGTCCAGTGGTCTTTAAACCATGATCCTCAATCCTAGATTCTTTGGGGACACATCCAAAAGACACTGCTGGATAGGGAAGAATGGGAAGGCCACCCACTTCAAACCAAGTAGTTCTGCCTTCATCTCCTCTACAGATGAGGCTTTCCATTTTCATATAAAGAAAAACCTTTCCTACAGCTTAAAAAAAAATAAAGTTTGCCAACTATTGATAGAGTCCAATGACCCAGGCAATTTCTGAATACCTTCTGCAGACATATTAACAATAAACATAGATAAACACAGAGACCTGTGTGGTTCCTAACGTTGTGATGGTAATTTGTAACCACAGTAAAGTATGTTTAAGTAACTGTTAGTAGTGAAATGGTGTATACAAAAGACTTAACATTGTATATGAAATTAGAATTTTCTGAACATATTCTTCCTCTGGAGGCGGGGTGGGAGGGGACACAGGTAATACATTTCTTATTGGGTATGAAATCTGATGTCAGTAGAATTACTGAAAGCCTTTGTGAAGTGGTAATTTTAGGTGTGAATGTTGTGACAGCAGGTGGAGCTAGTAGTAGGAACTCTATTTCTAGGCTATTTAGAGAGCTAGGTGTATACAGCTTACATTAGTGTGTTTTCATTGTGGAGCTTCAGGAATAGCATGTTATTATGTATTGGCTTTGGAAAGTGATCATATTACTACAACATGAGAGCTGAGCTGAACAAAAAAATTCCTCTGTGGTTTTTAGAAAAGGGGCTTGTATTTGGATAAATGTTGCCTTGGAAGACTAAGACAATTAAGGGCATAGAAGGGAGGGGAAATGTTCACACGATATATGCTTGATGAGTTTAACCCCTAGAATATGGACTTTAAGAAATAAAGTATATGATTTTGTGGGAAAATAGTGTGAAAGAAATTGATTACACATATGGAGTAATTGGTGTTATTGGATGGCTTTTCCTTTTAAGTGGTAATAAGCATACAGTTTAAATCCACATACATTTTCTCCTAGTAAAAGCTAAAGAACATTTGTTTTTATCCTACAAAATTGTGAAATAAAGACCTGAATACTTCATAGCTCCAAATACTTGTGAGTTATCTGAATAAGTAATATAAAAGGTATCACCACTCAGGTCCTTTTTTTTCCTTATGAATTACACAGTGAACTATGGAATTGTGCTTTTTTCCCTTTATCACTTCTCTAAGTCAAATGCAATGATAAGAGCAAATATTATGAATGTAGTTGTCTCTGGATTTTGTTTGGTTTTTACTATATCATATGTTTTAAGAAATGGGAGTTTCCGAAGTGACAGTTTATTTTGCTGGCTATGTGAATAGAAAGAGACCTACTTTTTGGCATTCATTTACAAAGTTATAAGATCATTTAAAACATGGGTCTTTTTGTTTTTTGTTTTTTTTCCTGTTTTGAGACAGTCTTGCTCTGTCATCCAGGCTGGAGTGCAGTGGCACGATTGCGGCTCGCCGCAACCACCAACTCCTGGGTTCAGGCTATTCTTATGCCTCAGCCCCACTCCGAGTAGCTGGGATTACAGGTGCATGCCGCCACACCTGGCTAATTTTTGTATTTTTAGTAGAGGCAGGTTTTGCCATGTTGGCCAGGCTGGTCTCAAACTCCTGACCTCAGGTGATTTGCCTGCCTCAGCCTCCCAAATTACTGGGATTACAGGTGTGAGCCACCGCACCTGGCTAATTTTTGTATTTTTAGTAGAGACAGATTTGCCATGTTGGCCATGCTGGTCTGGAACTCCTGACCTCAACCTCTCTGCCCACCTTTGCCTCCCAAAGTGTTGGGATTATAGGCATGAGCCACCACACCTGGTCTAAAACACACATTTTAAGCCTGGCATGGTGGCATATGCCTTTAGTTCCAGCTACTGGGGAGACTGAAGTGGAGGATAACTTGAGGCTAGGATTTTGAGGCTGCAGTGCGCTGTGGCCATGCCTGTGACTAGCCTCTGCACTCCAGCCTGGGCAACGGAGCGAGACCATGTCTCTAGGAAAAAAAAAAAAAACCCACACACATTTTAATGCTTTTTGCTAAAACTCTAAACAACATCTTCTTGTTTATTATTCATTGAACGTTACTTACTCAGCAAACATGTAATGAATGCCTACTGTCTGCTAGGCATTATGTTAAACGTGGGATAAAATTTTGAACACTATACACTGCTTTCCCTCAGCAGGTCTCAGGCAGACATGTGGCCAAATAATTACCATAGATCCTAATCACTTTTATGATTGCATGATGAACAGAGCGCTGTTGGGTCACAGAAAGAGGACTCAGCTGAGAGAAATCAGAGACACATTCAAATAGGAGATGAGGCCTGGGTTGCATCTGGAAGGAGATGTAAACATTCCCTAGGAGAAACAAGGAGAAAGTGCATTATTCCAGGCAGTGTGTTTTATACATGCAAAGGTGTGGAGTGTGAAAGGGCCTCTTGGCTTGGGGAAGCACCAGGAAGTTGACTAGGAAGTCTTGAGAGGTAGACTGGGGTACGTTTCTGAAGGGTCTCCAAGGACATGCCATTATCAGTAAATACATTATTCAAGAATTTCAGCTACTCTAGATGCTACTTAATTGACTAGATTTTGGTGTTTTTGAAGCTAAAGTTATGGATATGACCTGATGGGCACATGGCATGGCTAGACTTCAATTTTAACCTCAGCTAGCAATTTGGCATATGGTCTCTGTCACAGGGGTGATTAGATAAGAATGGAGCTGCATCAATATGTATCCCCACAACTACAGAAAAAAAATGCTACATATGCTAATTTGCTATAGTACATACGATTGAGCACCTGCCAGGCACTCTGGTATGTGAGGGAGATATGCCCTGTTGCCTAGAAGACAGCCGGCCACCTCCTGAACTTCTCCTCTTGGTTGTCTCCAGAGCGCTAAACACTTCACACAGCTGAATGGCAACTCCTCATCTTGCCCCAATTTTGCTCTTCTCCCAGACATTCTCCTCTCTTTAAGTAGCTCTTCAAGCCACAATCTATGGGATATTCTTGACGTCTCCTTCTTTATCACCCGCCACATCTAGTTCTTCATCAAGCTATGTTATTTAGATTCTAAAATATATCTGGAAACCTTCCACTCCTCTCATCCCCACTGCCAGCAACCCTGGCAACCACATCTCTTGCCAGTAGGCTCCTAACTGGTCTCTCTTTCTACATTTTTGCTCCCCCACCTCAGTCCCTTTATCAAGATAATGGCCAGAAAGATATTTCAAAACACATCATATAACTTCCCAATTCAAACCTTCTGTTGACTTCCTATTGCAGCTTAAATAAAACCCAAATTATTTACTGTGGTCCACAAGAGTCTGTGAGTTCTGGCCCCTGCTGCTCTCCCCAACCTCATCTTGTATCACTTCTCTCTGGCTCACTTTGTTCTAACCACAGCAGCCTGTTTTCATTTTCCCACCTTGCCACCCGACGGCCTCGGCACAGGCTGTTCCTACTGCCAGCAATGCTCTTCCTCCCAATACTAGGTCATTGGTATTGTCTCATGGTTTAGGTCTTGGCTTAAATATCTCCTCCCTGAAGGGATCTCTCCTTCACCAGAGTCTACTCTACATGAGGATTCCTGGGAATCTTTTTCACAACCTCCTGTCTTTCCCCTCATTGCCCATGCCAGAGTTTGCATTGAGGTGTGTGTTTGAAAAATTGACTGCCTTCCCCACCAGATGAGTAGCTCCCTTGGGACTAGAATCACGTATATTCTCTTTTTCCCTCTATTTCCAAAGCTTAATACAGTGCCTGGACCACAGTAGGTCCTAAAATGTTATAAAGGAATCATTGAAGAACAGAAAGACATTTTTTTTCCGTTTTAAATCTTTAAATATAAATAAAGATGTAGGAAATTAAGAAAATCATTTCTACATTTTTTAAAATGATTGGAACTATTTTACAAAAGGTATACAGCTTAGTATTACCTCACTAAAAGAAAAAAATGTGCATGTGGTTATTGTATGATTAGAGGCTATTTTTAAAACAGAGTGATAATGTTATTTTATGGAAATTTTGAGTTATAAAAATGAACCACTCTTTTTATATATGTAGAGCTCAGTTCACTAAAATGTTTAAATTCTTGGCTTTGCTCTTTAAACCTACTACAAAGATCACATTAGAATTCATTTTAATAGACATTGTAAGCACAGTATCCAATCTCATTTTATCATGCTGGGCTCTTTTATTATGAGAGTGGCAGGAAGCTGAGCCTGAGGCTGCTCCACACGTTGTGGGGTGTATCCAGGGCTGGGGATGGTGCCAGCTCTATTGTTTATGTAATATTCTCTCCACCTTTATCTGTGGTGTGCAATTGGTATTGACTTTTAAGAAACTACTTCTCTGACCCGATCTCCCAGTTGGAAAAAAACCTGCCATAGTGACATCTGGCTAGGAAAAAAGGGATCAAAGAAGCATAAGGAAAGAAAAATTATGAGACCTTGTTTAATAAGTAGTTTCCTGCTTATTAGATCTGTTGCAGGGAAGAGTGTTACACTTTTTTCAAGGTCACCATTTCTTTACCCCTGGAAAAAGCTCAGTGAACCCTAAAAGTGTCTTGCATTTTCACTATTGATTTCTAGTGTTGGGTCTGTTAAATGTTAGCATTTAGCAAAATGCCTTTTTTGGTCTTCAGGAAACTTTACAGATCTTGAGTAAATACCACAATTAAGATAAAATTAGATAATTTGTGATATTTATTACTGTTCATTTCTGTTTAATTTTTTCTTAAAGAGAAAGACAGTAACCTTTGACAAATTGTTCTTTCCCCAACTTTCAGGTATATTACTCGAGGGGTTTTTAAATATTGTCAGGAAAAAGAAGGAAGCTCAACGGTATCGGAATGAAGTAAGACACATCTTCACAGCCTTTGACACATACTGTAAGTGTCTCTAACGTGTTTTGATGTAAAAAAAAAAAATTGCTATTAAGGGATTGAGCATAGGATTATATACCCAGTAAATCAAATATATAATATACTTGGAAGATTATATTACTGTATTCGTTAGATGTTACCTTAGGTATTGGTGCACATTTTTTTCTCCATCGTGATTTTAAATTCTTGACATTTACCGCGGATGAAGTGGTATTTACAGTTATATGGTTGTGTTAATATATTGTACCTTGATTGTCATGGGGACCGCAAAAGGACTGGCCATGGGGGATATAGGCCATGAGCCACCTATGGAGGTGTGGGAGACTGTGTGACTTCTTCATCAACTCTTGGTCTGACCTACATATGATTGATGGAATTGTTTTCCCACATAGGGTGTGGCTGAGAGGGGTGGGTGGCTGTAGACCCCCTAGGCCCCACAGATCATACACAGAGTGAAAAGACTCATGGCGTCCAGGTTCAATGTCTTGACTGCTGTTATGGTTTCCTTCTAAATATTAATATTTCATGATTCTAATACCAAGCAAAGGAAAAGACATGAATTTTGAAGACTGCCTTGTTTTGGTAACTCACAAAGACTCAAAGTCTAACACCACTGTTACAGTGCATGTCTCCGTATAGTGCTATCCCGGGGACTGAGAGAATCGGCAAAATGATAGGGCCAGAAGTGACCTTCAAGATCAGCTGGGACTGCACTGAAGGAAAGTATTATTAGAATCTCAAATTATTCCAATGAGACTATCTCAGATTACCTTATATGTGAAACCAACCATAAACTATTGCTTTTCTCCTAGTAATATGTTAAAGTAAGTTTTTCACAAATGTTATGGCTGAAGTAACAGTTGATAGGTCTTATCAAAGTAAGTGAATATTTTTTATTGTTTTCAAATAGATCGTGGATTTTTAACTTTGGAAGATTTCAAAAAAGCATTTAGGCAGGTGGCTCCCAAGTTACCAGAAAGGACTGTTCTTGAAGTATTCAGGTGAGGCATCAAAATCCTTCTGTACACCATCCTCTTTTGATTTACCATTTGCTTTTACATGTTTTTGATTTTATGGAAAGCACTTATTTATTCTGATTTTTCAGTCAGGAACATTTGTCTCTTGCAGCATAGTGTCATGATCCAGGAGGGAAATCTATAGTTAACTATGGGTCCTTCCACACCCGTGACAGTGGACTGTAAAGTCGGGGGAGCGCTTACACACCAGGCAGGTGCATACAAGCATTTATGAGTAGCGGCAGGAGAGGAATAGGAAGAAAGAATAACTTCTTCAGATACTTACGTGTGACCCAAGGGAAAATGAAGCTTTAGTAATATTTAGCATGGACGCTGGTGTCCTCACATGGTCTGCATTTCAGATGAACACAGGTTACATGTGATTCTTGAGTTGTCTGGAGAGAACGGTTGGAGTTGCCTGATGGTAGCCCCCTCATTCCCTTGCTTTCAAAGCCACTGACACATGTTGCTGTTCACACATACCTGATAAAGCGGATTTAAAGATTATATTATGTGGTTCTTATGAACGAATCCTGACAAAATGGACAAGTGGCTTAAAAGCAGTTTCTGTTAGGAAACTGCAGATTGAAGGTAATATTAATAGTGCAAACACATGCTGATGTGAGAACACAGCAGAGCTCTCTCTTCTCTGACTCCCAGCATGAGCTCTTCATCAACCCTGTTAACAGGTGTATTCATTAGCGTTCAGCACACTAATGAGAGCCAGAAAACCCAAAAGAACGGAAACTCAGAAAATACAGAAATTCATTTCTCTGTCATATAAACATTGGCAAACCAGGGATGAATGTTGACCATACAGTCGGGAAGGATCCAGATTGCCCGTTTTCTTGTTGCTCTGGCTGTATCAACACCTGGCTTCTCCCTCTTGCTCCAAGATGGTTGCTTAAGTTTCAGCAGTCAAATCTGAATTCCAGCTGGTTAGGAGAAAAAGAAAGCAGAAGGTATACACTCCTTTTCAGGACATATATTTTTTCCACTTACAACCCAGTGACCAAAACTTAGTTCCAAGGTCATGCACAGCTGCAAGGGGGAAGAGTTTTGGAAAAGGTAGTCTTTGCTCTGGGCAATGATGTGCCCATGAATAGAGGTTTTGATACCAAGGAAGAGGGAGAGAGAATGGATATTGGGGGACATCTCGCAGATGTTCCCATTTGGGATAAAAGTAACTTAATGAAATACGACCAGAGCCAGCCCTTCTCAATAGAAATTATTAAATAAGTTATTTGAATGAAGATTTGCAGTCATTATCATTAACAGTGACATATATGAAATTCATTTGCTGTATCGTTGACAAGCAAGCTACTAAGCAAGCTATTGAAGAAGAGCAAAGAAGTTAAAGCCAGATGCATACAAAATGCTTATAGGAAAATATTACTTAGTTGATTTTGTAAAAGCAAATCCTTTAAAATGTAGCATCTTTGTATTTTGTGATGAGATAGGTAATGAATATCAGTATACTTCTACCATACAAAAGTTGTTTTTAACAAAGGAACTAAAAATTGATACTCATTTTCTTTTTACAAAAAGACAAGTTGTCCAAATTTGATGAACTTTTTGTGTTAAATGGTTTTAGTAGATACTACCTTATATAGATTTTTGAAAAATATATTTAAATGTAGCCATTCAGGCAATGTTTTAATGATGAATGAGAAAATAACACCTTCTTAGAAGAAAAGCTGTGCTATAGGGAGAACATTTTTGAAATAGATGTTTCAAAATGTTACTTTATTTTAAAACATAATGTATGTCACCTATTAAAATTCATATCTTCATGTTTGGTATGTTTAAAATGGAATGTCCTGGCCAGGCATGGTGGCTCATACCTGTAATCCCCGCACTTTGGGAGGCCAAGGTGGGTGGATCACTTGAGGTCAGGAATTCGAGACCAGCCTGGCCAACATGGCGAAACCCCATCTGTACTAAAAAGACAAAAATTAGCTGGGTATGGTAGCACGTGCTGTAGTCCCAGCTACTCGGGAAGCTGAGGCAGGAGAATCACTTGAACCTGGGATGTGGAGGTTGCAGTGAGCTGAGATCACACCACTGCACTCCAGCCTGGGTGACAGAGTGAGACTCCGTCTCAAAAAAAAAAAAAAAATCTACAAAGTTGGTGATTTTAGCACACAATTATTAAAAACAGAAATTTGGCCTGGTGTGGTGGTTCAATCCTAGCACTTTAGGAGGCCAAAGCAGGAGGATTACTTGAGGCCAAGAGTTCAAGACCAGCCTGGGCAACATAGACCCAATCTCTACACAAAATACAAAAATTAGCCAGGTGTGTTGGCATATACCTGTAGTCCTAGCTACTAGCTACTTGGGAGGCTGAGATGGGAAGATCTCTTGAGCCCAGAAGTTTGAGGCTGCAGTGAGCCATGGTTGCACCACTACACCCCAGCCTGGGCAACAGAGCAAGACCCTATCTCTTAAAAAAAAATGTGTATATACATATATATATATGTATTTGTCCATCTTTCCATGGGTTACAGTATATCTTGAAAATGTATTAAAGCTATTGAATTATATATAAAATTATATATATTGAATTATATATGTAATATATAATTATGATTGGAATTATATATATTAATGTATATAATTGTATATATGTAATATATAATTGATTATAGATATTTAAGTATATATAATATGTAATATATAATTATTTAATTATATATAATCTATAACTATTTAATTGCATTTAATATATATGCAATATATAATTATATAATTGATATAATTGTATATAATTTGTTATATATAATTATACATAAATATATAACTATATATTAATAATTGTATATATGATTATATATGATTAACATATATAATTATATATATAATTCAATAGCAAGATATCAGGAAAGATGGACATTTACCAGCTGAATTTTAGTTGGCGTTAACAACAAAATAATAATTTTAGAAAATACAACAAATTTTCAAATTCCTAAACCTTTACATTATCAGAGGATGGAGTCAGTGGCATGATGACCTTTTCCCATTTTGATCTATGTATTTTCATGAGTTACCTGTACTATCCATTAAAACCAAGTATCAAAACAAATTGAATTTTAAATTGCTCACTTACAAAATATTAAGCCAAGATTTTCAGAAATAATAAAGTATATTAATGTACATTGTTCTAGTTAAGTATTATTAATAATTTCTAGTGACATCAGAAAGTTATTTTCCATTAATGAATAAAATATTTTTATCTTTAATTCTTTAGAAATTTCTATACTTTAACCATGTACATAGTATATTAATATAATAACACATGTGCTCCTCTATAAATAAGTATATTCATGTTGTGGAATATATGCCCACAAATCTTGTACTTCCTAGGGTTGTGAGACCAAAACAGTTTGGAAACTGCAACATACAGCCAAAGAAGATACTTTGTTGATTGAATATGGGCTTTTTAAACTCTCAATTGTATTTTTATAATATCACAATCCCAAAATTAGACTAAATAATGAATAACACGATCAGGCACGGTGGCTCGTGCCTGTAATCCCAGCACTTTGGGAGGCCGAGGCGGGCAGATCACCTGAGGTCAGGAGTTCGAGACCAGCCTGGCCAACATGGCGAAACTCCATCTGTACTAAAAAGTACAAGAATTAGCCGCGTGTGGTGGTGGGCATCTGTAATTCCAGCTACTCAGGAGGCTGAGGCAGTAGAATCGCTTGAACCCAGGAGGTGGAGGTTGCAGTGAGCCGAGATCACGTCACTGCACTTCAGCCTGGGCAACAAGAGCGAGACTCCGTCTCAAAAAAAAAAAAAAGAATAACACGTATTAAAGGAAGTTGTGAACTCGAAAAATATTTCCTGTTTGTGTAAATTGAAGTAGGCCAAAGAAACAGAGATGTCTAACATATCACACATATCCTTATTTCAGTCATGCAAACAATTTTCAATAATAAAAAAAAGCAACTGCTGAGGCTGTTAGCGATGCAAAATTATTTAATGTTTCCAAGGTTAGACGTTCACTTTTTGAGATGCTTGAGTAGCTTTTCACTTAATTAACCAGCATGTATGGGTTTCGTTACCCAGGTCCACAATTCACTACACAGGTCCAGAAAAAAAGCTGATCTCTGAAAAGCACTAGAAGAAGGCAGCTAGAGAGGGAGAATTCTAATTAGGCCGGGGTCCTCTGTGGCTTGAATGACTGAAGAAGTTTTTATAGTCTTCAATTCAGTGACTGCCAGATTCTTCCCAAAGAAATTTCTAGAGATCAAGAGTAGGCTCTTTCGAAAGTACTTGCCCGCATTACACTTTAATTTTACAAACCAAAGAACAGCAGTTCAACCCACCAAACAAAAACAATCCAAAGAAAGAGATTTGGACATAGGCATCAAGGAATCATTTCACTTTATAATTTAATAGAAACACTGGTGCATCATTCATTAATTTGGAAAGTGAGAACTAAATGTAACATAATTTTGTAAGGTTTGTGAATTGTTGCCTAGGTATTCTGGTGATGTTTACTTTAGTGATTTAATCATTAATGAAAGCAATGTGGTTTTTTAGAAAACATATTATTAGGGTTCATAACATTCACATTTTGTTGTGCAATCATAATCTCCTGTTTTGATTTAGTCGTAGCTCTACAGTTGAATGAATTCAAAGCTCACCTCCAGGCCTTTTGCTATGGTTTCTGCTTAACTGAAGTTTATCCTCAAGTAGGGGTCATAGGAATTATATTCCCCACTGTCTTTCATGTTCAAAAATGCTTATCTGGGTCACTGTATTTGAATAAAAATATGTAATGGATTGAATGCTAACATTTTTGAGTCACATTCTTTTTCTTTGAGAACATTGGTTATGCTTATATTGGAAGTCCTTTTAAGTTTTTTGCTAATTTTTATTTTATTGCTTGCTTTGCTCTTAATATATTACCATGTCACTTAGTGTATTTTCAACAATATCTATTCTCCTTCATATTGCATCCAATTTGGCATTTTTCTTTTTCTGTTTTGGTTTTACTTTTCTCTTACATTTCTTTCTTGAGCGTATCAGCTGATGTCTCATATCCTTTTGTTGTTTTGCTGTATCTTGTTATTTTGTAGTATCTCCCGTATCAACGTTCAGCTCTTGTTTTATAGAGGCATTTGTTTTATTAGGGGAAACAGTGATTTTTCAGATTTTATTTTTAAATGAGTGATTGCTTGGGGGAAGATAATTATAACTTTTTCCACATAAATTATTGAAAGCAAGTTTTCTACCAAGAGAAAAGTTGTGAGGAACAAATTACTTTCATAAACCAAGGGATATCTCATATAAAAAATTCAAAATTGGTACTCATTTGTTATGTCTAAAGATATCATAAAATCTTTAATACTTGGATTTCAAAATTTGAGACTTTTTTCAGTGTTTGAAACTTAAAACTTTCGGGTGGGTGTGGTGGCTCATGCCTGTAATCCAACACTTTGGGAGGCCGAGATGGGCAGATTGCTTGAGACCAGCCTGGCCAACGTTGTGAAACCCTGTCTCTACTAAAAAAAAAAAAAATTAGCCTGGCATGGTGTTGCACACCTGTAATCCCAGCTACTCAGGAGGCTGAGGCACAAGAATTGCTTGAACTTTGGAGGTAGAGGTTGCAGTGAGTCAAGATCATGCCACTGTACTCCAGCCTGGGCGATGGAGCAAGACTCTGTCTCAAAAAAAACTCGTCTCTACTGAAAATACAAAAGTTAGCTGGGTGTGGTCGCACGTGCCTGTAGTCCCAGCTACCTGGGAGGCTGAGGCAGGAGTATCACTTGAACCTGGGAGTCGGAGGTTGCAGTGAGCCTAGACTGCGGCATTGCACTCCAGCCTGGGTGACAGAGCAAGACTTCGTCTCAAAAAAAAAAAAATACCATAACTTTGCTTTCCTCTTAGAACTAGTAGTCACAATTTGTGTATTTGTGTACTATATCAAAGATGATGTTTCATTATTAGTCAGAATTTCTACCCACTAAAAATGGCAGAAGATCAAGAGATATAAGAGCTGTTTGTACTATAGTGCTGTTTGTACTATAGAGTTAATGTTAGATAATAGGCTGTTTTGAGCAATTAAAAGTTAAGTAAGAAATGTCTTTCCTCTTTAACGCTAATAAAACTTGTGGGAAATTTTGTAGCACTATCTCTTGTTTTCAATGTTCAGAAATCTTCAGTGACTGTAAGGGGTAAAGTTAAACTCTTTAACCTGGCTTTCCAACATCTGGTCCCCTTTCCAAACTCATCTTTCATCAGTCCCAAATTCCTGTGTTTCCCTTGGCATGGTACTTGTTCCTTTGATTATGTGATGTGCATTTATACTTCATTCTGTTTCGCTTGCCTAGCAGTGCCTTTCCCTACTCTTACCTGTCCAGATTTAAACCATCTTTAAAGGTCCTCCTCAATAAAGCCTTTCTTTCTCTACATTGTATGGTCTTCTTTCCCTAAACGTTGATAGTATTTACTGTTATGTATTTTTTCATTCACCTACTTGATAAATGAAAACACCGTGTATATGATTATCCCCATACGTTAGTACAAGTTCTTTGAGTTTATGGACTTATATCTGTAATCGCCACTGCCCTTGGCATGTTGCTTTATGTATTGCAGTTAATAAATAATCATTGGTCCATTGCCACTTATTCCAAATGCCCAGTGACAGTAAAATTCTATTATCTTTGTGGTTTAATTTATTTCTCATAAACTAGGAAAGAGTACTTTAAAATGCAGTCAGGAGCTTCATAGCCACATGTGGCTTTGCTTTCTATTTTTCTCTGTCTACGTGTGATTTTCATGAATTAATCTCTGGTGGTCTCTTTTTGCTTTATTTTGGAGGCATTTTTGGTTCATGATTTAGCTTCGGCTGTCATCAGGAAGCTGGCTTAATATTCTTTCTTGACTTTGCCCACCATCAACACCCTGTGGTATTTCTGGCTGGCATTTTTCTCTGCATGGATATGTTTACTTCTCCATGCCTAGGAACCTTCTCCATCTCATTGTAAGCACTGCTATTTGTATATTCCCACCACCTGTCAGTTGGCAAAAAGCTCTGGGAAGCTGCTTTTGCTTCCCAGTCGTGGGATGAAATGTGCATGTGCATAAGGTCCATGCCCTGACCCAGCGTCCAAGATCCTGAGTGCACAGGCGTATTGCCACATACTGATGTAAAGTGGAAATATCGAGGCACCAAATGCTCCCGTCATGACTGGAGACATTTAAAGTTATATCCTGATATTTTTGGTGTAAGAATCCCTTTCTTCACATTATGCAAGGGAAGGTCAAAGGATATAGGACATCTAACTCTCCTTTTTTGAATATTAGAAATTGGGTGCAAATAAGAATGTCATTGCTTGTTGAATAAGATATTTTCAAAATCAGAGTATTTGTAGGGGCTAGGGCTTAGGAATGCAATTGTAAAAGGGAGTGATGGATATTCTCTTGGCAGAAAAATTATATAGATGTTATATCACAGCCATTATAGAGGTAAGGACTGTCACCACCTTGGGTAAAACAAACTAATAGGCTCTTCTGTTACGCTGATTGGAAGAGTCTTAGAGAGCTGAGGGCCTAAAGGAAAGTCATTTCGGAGAGCATTTATTTTTTCAAGTCATTTGCATCTCTTTTGAAATGTTTGAAATGTTATTTCTCACTATAGTTTTTAGCTTCCTATAATTCCTTTCTGCCAGCAGCCGACTTGTTGAGTATCATTTTCCTGGTCTATCTCTAACGAGAGAAGATTTCCCAGTCATTATTTTGTGCCTCAGAATGATTCTGTATATAATCATGCAACTTCAATAAGATCACAATTAAAATGAGCACCTAATTTAGTGACTGTGACTATTGGTCTTTGAGTATCTGCCTGCTTCCGGGTATAGAAAAATCCAAAAAACACCTAGGAATCATATTTCACTCTTTGTAGCCATACATAGATAACAGTCATCCGCTATACCTTCTGTGTGAGTGGCATGACCAAAGAAGTAGACTTCTTGAGGTCCCAATTTTTATTTCATGAAATTTTGTGTCTTCTCTGCAATGGAAATGCTTTAGTTTTTATTTCAGTGGTTTTGTTTCAAAATTATATTGTCAGAGATTCCCTTTTCTTATTGTCCTCTTGCACATGCTTACAGGATGGGGAGTATGAATGTGTGTTAGCTTTTCAAGCTGACCTCAGAATTTCCTCTCTGAGGGACTTCTAGGCACTTTCACATGTGATATATTAAATAAAACTGTACTTTAAAAATTCAGCTATAGAAATAATTATATTCTAGTCATTTTAAGAAAATACCAATTTTTCGGAGGGTTCTTAATTGGTTTTGATTGTCTTTTTTACCAGTATGAACTTTAGAAATGGAGGAATTGAAACTCAAAAACTGGACCAGGAAGCAAGTAGAGAAGATGACTTTGTTATATAGATTTTCAAATATGTAACAATATGTTTCAAATATGTTATTTTCGTTTCTTCAGTTAAGCTAACTTATGAAGAATATATTATTAGATTGGAAGGGATATTTAGTCTCTTCACATTTAGGATTTTGAAGTCCTCTCTTATGTTAAACCCATCCGGATACAAATTCTATTCATCCTTCAAGGCCCAGCTATTAAGATATTTCTTATCTCGAAAGCTGGCCCTACCCTGCCACCTTTTGGAAAGACACCTTTCCAAAAAGGAAATTGTCTTCACCTTCTGCTTTAAACTCCTAATCTTTCGTAAATATCTTTCTTCTTCATGCTTTTTCATAGTTATTTGTACCCATGTGTTATTTCCAGTGTCAGAATGGGAGCTAAACGTGAGAAGGCATAGTAGGGTATTCATGATCACACTCCCCACGCTCCTAGCACAGTTTTGTAGGTCTTCAATAGATGACTTCATCTTATGTAAATGATTGGCTTATTTCATTGGAAAAAAAAAACAAAACAGGCTTTTTATTACTATTATTTGTTTTACTCTTTAAATACCACACTGGCACCATGTTAAGGTCAGGAGTCCAGTCAAACCCCAGGATGAGTTCCAGGCCCAGCTCTGCCTCTGACCCATTTTTCCACAAATCAGTGAACCTTTCTGGACTGCACTCTCATCTGAAAAAAAAGGGTGTTGTGTTATAGGATCTGGCAGGCTTCTCCAACTCTGAAATTCACTGGTGGCATCATCTATCATGGAGAATAGCATGGCCGTCTCCTTTATTTTCTCTGCGTATCACAGATATTATTCAGAATCTACCACAGCATGAATATAGATGTGGTCTGTCAGTGTGACAAAGACTGTTCTCAAGAGGAAATTACTGGGTTTGACAGCTACCCAACCCTGGGTTTAGTTTTTGGGATGTCACTATAGAAAGTGTTGTGGCCAATGTATCCAATTCCTCATCTACATATATGGCTGAATATGCTGTTCTTGCTGTAATAGCATGAGGGCTATTTTTCTTTTAATTCAGCTGTCACATAGGAAACTGCTGCCATGGTTTCTTTCTATGACCAAATGTTGCTAACCCTTTCAGTCATCCTTGAAGTTATTAATAGCCACACATCATGAATGTATTCATGCCATTTCCTTTATAGAAAAAGGAATCAATTTCTCGTGTTTTTCTTTTGTAGTAGATAGCTAACTTCTAGGTGGAATTTTTGAAAATATTGAATTTCATATTTATAAAATAAGAGAAATCTGTATTTAATAAAATACATATTTTATGAGATGCTTAACATTGTTTTAAAATGCCATGACAAAGTAGGCCAGGAATTAAGAATTACATCAAAGTTTTGATTGTCCACCTTATATATAGACTAAAATCAAGACCGAAGATTTCCAGTACTACATTTTTATCGATGACAGCAACCTATGAGTTTGCTGCCTTATGTCTGGCCATCTTGTCCACCTACCTCCTACCCCATCATTCTCCTCCATCAGGCTACCTTGAATAGATGCATCCTTGACATTCAAAGAGTTCTCCAAAGACCAGTGGCATCAGCATCAGGGAGCTTATTAGCGATGCCTAATCTTAGGACCCACTCCAAAGGTACTGAGTCAGACATATTTACTTTAATATTCCTAGGTAATTCATATGCACATTAAAGTTTGAAAATCATTGGCCTACCCTACTTAAATTTTGGATAATTCGAGTAAATTATCATTTCTATTTATGTTACTTCCTAACTTCAATAGTTTTTTATTCCCTACCAGATAATGTCTAGATTCCTTAGCCTGACATGCAAGGCCCCTATAGACAGAAACATACAAGGCCCTATAGACAGAAACAGCTGTGCCTTTTTTGCATGTCCCCCAGTATTTCATCCTACTCCATCACTCTGGTCTTCTTGCCATATACTGTCTCATTTCTCTCCTAGCATTTTTGTTCATGGCAGGTTCACTGCTCTCTTTCCTCTTCTCTCATTTCCCCATCCACATATCTGAATGGTATCCATTCCTTAGCTGAACATTCTTCTATGTAGTCTTTCTTCCTTTCTTTTTTTTTTTAGACAGAGTCTCACTTTGTCACCTAGACTGGAGTTCAGTGGCACGATCTCGGCTCATTGCAACCTCTGCCTCCCAGGTTCAAGTGATTCTCCTGCCTCAGCCTCCCAAGTAGCTGGGATTACAGGTGCCCGCCACTATGCCCAGCTAATTTTTGTATTTATAGTAGAGATGGGGTTTCACCATGTTGACCAGGCTGGTCTCAACTCCTGGCCTCAAGTGATCCGCCCGCCCATCCCAGGCATGAGCCACTGCACCCGGCCCTATGTAGCCTTTCTTTATCACTCCAGCCCACAAAGTATCTTTCCTCTTCTGTAGAACTCCTATAACACTTGCCATATTGACATATCTAATAGTAGTAACCACAACACCACTGGCAACTAATATTTACTGAGTGTTTTCCATGTGCCAGGCACTGTGCTGAGCAAATCCTCACATGAACCACTTGGGTTGGGCTCTGTCTGCCCCCATTTTACACATGAAGAAAAAGCTCAGAGTGTTCTAAGAACTTGCTCAAGGCCACCAGCTGGTGGCTGATGGAACCAAGGTTCAAACCCAAGGAGGCTGCCTTTCCAGCTTGTGCTCTTAATCACTGGTATATTCCTTTCTCACGTCTTTCAACAGTGTAAAGACCCTGAAGGTAGGAAGCATGCTTTTGTATCCCTCCATTGCCTAGCATAAACACCAGGAAGCAAGGCCTATTCACCCTACCCTAAGAGCATTCTTGATGCACTGGCTGCATGGTTATATGGCTTTTCCCTGTTCCTACGAAGTGGTTTGGTTTGGATTGTTATACTTGAGATTTCATTTGAAAAAATATGCGAAAGGAAACTGATGCAATATTTTATCCATCAAGCTGTAGAAGGCATTCCAGTTCAGATTGCTCTGATAGGAACCCATGTGTTATGCATCTTGCCTATGGAATTATATCACAAGACCAAAGTATTTGCCAAATAAATTATAAAACCCAAGTATATTGAAAATTACTGAGTGGAGTTTTATCATAATTTTAACTGGAGTGGGAGTGCTAAACGAAATTCATGGCTTTCTCTTCATAAGGCAGGATTATACTTTGATTCACTTGGAAGACTCTTTAATCAGTTACTGTGAGTTTAGCATTGTGTTTTATAAATTCCAGCTGGGCCACATTATCTGCTCTTCTCTCCTTGGTCGCAACCTGCTGCTGGAGAAAATCAGCGCAAAGCAGTGATTAAATCCACTACAGACTTAGTGTGAAGCCTCATAGTTCCTGCACTCACTCTTGCCTCTGCCTGTCCCAGCCCTTGAAGCTACTGATGATGGCTCCTTTGGTAGACTCTGGCTCACCCATTTCCTAAGCCAGCCCCAGGAAAAGCAGAACAAGTACTAATACTAATACCCTTTACTTTCTCCCCTACTCTCCCTGTTCATCACTCACTTCTACCTGCCTCCCACTCACGGAGTTTTTAGAATCTTAAAATCCCAGGACTGGTTACTGGTGGCTAGACATGGATCCTGGACTCTTGTCATTATTCCCCATCCCCCTCCTTTCTCCCAGTGCCATGTCCTCCACATGCCACACCTCTAGTCTCCTTAGCTGCCATTAAGCCCAAGAATCAATGTTGACACCACTTTTTCCTCCTTATCTTTACTTAGGCCTCTGTCCAAGGCCCCCACCCTTTGTTCTGACCCATACTGCAGGGCCTGCACTGTTAAGTGGGCTCAGGTGCTTGGACCTGCTCCTGGCCGATCTGAGATCTGAAGCTTACTTACCATTTTTGCCTTCTTTCTTTAATGTGTCTGCCTCCCCATCATACATTCCAGAGTGAATTAGTTTCTGTCTCTCTCTCTCTCTCTCTCTCTCTCTCTCTCTCTCTCATCAAGTGTGATGACTGAGAAATCTCTCAACTCTGCCATCCACCTTCCTGGATCCTCTTGCTTAGATCCCCTGGTGCCGACCTTGATCCCAGAATGGGACCATGTCACAATTCAGGCAGAAACTGATCTCTACTTGACCAAAGTGTTTGGGCTACCAGAATCTGTGTTCTGTACTCAGTTCCCCCACCCTGGTCCTGTGTCATTCCAGAATGCCTTCCATTTCATGCAGAGATCTGGTATGCCTGTCACTCAGGTCATGCAATACCCCTGTTGCGATCCAGGAGAAGTGTAACTCAGCTGGCTTCGGTTCCCTGTTATAGGGATGGCAAGTAGTTGACATGCCTGCCACTGACCCCTCCTGTACCTGTGGCTGCCCTCTTCTGCAGAACTCAGAGTTCTTCTCAGTACAATACCCCAAGCCAGCTCATTAGAGTTGTCATCTGAGATCAAATCTCTTGCTCTCTGTAAGGATGTGTTCTCTGTCGTGGTTGTACCAAACCTTTCCCACTATGGTGCTTTGCAGGTGATCTTGCCTTTTTCTTCATGGAGAGGATCATAGCCTCTTCCTGGGTTTTCTACCTTCTCTTCACCTCTTAAGTTTTTTGAATTCCTTTAATTTTTTTTTTTTTTTTTTTTTTTTTTGAGATGGAGTCTCGCTCTGTTACCCAGGCTGGAATGCAATGGTGCGATCTCGGCTCACTGCAGCCTCCACTTCCCAGGTTCAAGCGATTCTCCTGCCTCAGCCTCCCAAGTAGCTGGGATTACAGGCTACCATGGCCGGCTAATTTTTGTATTTTTCGTAGAGACGGGATTTCACCATGTTGGTCAGGCTGGTCTGGAACTCCTGACCTCAGGTGATCCACCCGCCTCGGCCTCCCAAAGTGCTGGGATTACAAGCATGAGCCACAACATCCGACCTTCCTTTAATTTTATTTCTAAGGAAAAGGGGTTTCTTCTTTTTTTCCCCTAATTCCTCTCTTTTGTTCTGGTCTTATCTGTTCCCCTTTTTTTGATCTAAGGCATTTCTCCGTCAGCCATTCCCACTTCTGTTTATAATGCCTATCCCTGCTTGAAGATATACTCATATCCATCCTAGAAAGCTGCTGTCTCCAAATAAGGGCCTCCAGTTGCCCCCTGTCCTTTTGCTCAGGGTTCATTGTTGCCAGCTTCTCGCAGCATTCACACCCCGCCTGGGGGAGAGTCAGTCCTTGATTCTCGCTCTTCCCCAGCTTTCATTGCACTATATCGTCCGCTGCAGTGACAGTGCTTCCTATTCATTGATCACCGACTACATGTTACCTTCCTTAGTCCTTACAGTGACTCACCACATCAACGGCATTTCTATCCATTTTACGGATAAAGCTGAGAGTCCTTTATTGCTAAATTCAAACCAAACTGAACTAATTCACAATTATTATTATTATTTTGGTCAAAGAAGTCACAGAACCAAGCCCCTAGGGCAATCAGAATTTTTTATTTGATTATAATCATATTGCTGGTACTTGTTAATGGTCAAGTGTTTTTGTAACCTCAAAATGTTATTTTCTGGTTTAGGAATGCCACTGCCTAGTAATGATAATGATGGAGTAGACTGAATTTACAGGTAGAATAAAATGTCTGCACTCCCATGTTAACTGCAGCATTAGTCACAATAGCCGAGATATGGAAACAACCTAACTGCCCTCCACTGGATGAATGGATAAAGAAATTGTGGTATGTGTGTACAGCAGAATATTAGTCAGCCATAAAAAAGAAGGAAATCCTGCCATTTGTGACAGTGTGGGGTCATCTGGGACATTGTGCTAAGTGAAAGAAGCCAGACACAGGAAGACAAATATTGCGTGATATTCTTTTTTTTTTTTTTTTTTTCTTTTTTTTTTTGAGACGGAGTCTCGCTCTGTCTGCCAGGCTGGAGTGCAGTGGCCAGATCTCAGCTCACTGCAAGCTCCGCCTCCCAGGTTCACGCCATTCTCCTGCCTCAGCCTCCTGAGTAGCTGGGACTACAGGTGCCCGCCACCTCGCTTGGCTAGTTTTTTGTATTTTTTAGTAGAGACGGGGTTTCACCGTGTTAGCCAGGGTGGTCTCGATCTCCTGACCTCGTGATCCACCCGTCTCGGCCTCCCAAAGTGCTGGGATTACAGGCTTGAGCCACCGCGCCTGGCCTATTGCGTGATATTCTTATATGTGAAATCTAAAATAGTCAAACTTAGAGAAAAAGAGTGAAATGGTAGTTGCCAGGGGCTGGGGAGCGGGGAAGATGGGGAGATGTCGGTCAGAGGATACAAACTTTTAGTTATAAGGTGAATAAATTCTAGTGATCTAATGTACAGCATGGTAACTATAGTTAATGTGTTGTGTACTTCAGATTTGCCAAGGGAGCAGATCTTGAGTGTTTTCAACACACATACATATATATACATACACACACACACACACACACAAAAAGCATGTCAGGTGATGGATATGCTAATTGGCTTGACTGTGAGTCATTACACAAAGTATACTTTTATCAAAACGTCATCTTGTATACCTTAAATATACACAATTTTTTGTTAGTCATACCTCAAAAAATGTCTACACAGACTTAGTGAGACTCATGACATGAGTCATATTAAAGGATATATTTAGAAACAAAAATAAATGAAAGTTTTAAAATGCTTTTCTTAACCCAAGTCTTATTGTTAGGATTCCTGATAATCCAGTCATGACTTCAGTTAGGAATCCTTGCCATGGTATATCGAGACTCTCGTCCAAGGAGAGGAAGGAGCAGGAGGGTCTCACTCTTGTTCTCTCCTTGTAAAAATTTAACTGTGTTTGCAGGAGAGAGTATTTGACAAATACATGAACAAATGAATGAATGAAGTGGGCAAAAAAATAGAATTAATCTGATCAAAGTTTACAAGTTCAAATTATGTGTTAAATTGGGTAGAGCAGCTGCTGGCCCTTACTTTTTTCTAGGCCTATTTCAAATGGTCTTCTTTAATAGACTTTCAATTGCAGATTTAGACTTGGAGGCTTTAACAAATATGAATTGAGTACACATTTGTATAGCAATTTAAACTGCTATTATCACAAAATTGTCATGGTAGTTTTAAACTCTGGCAGATGGCTTTTAACCAAACCCTGCCATCAGAGTCAAATTTGATTCTTTGGATGGTTCTTTCTTTTTTCTCTCTCTCTTTTACATAGTCTAGTAAAGAAGTTTCTTCAATGACCAGTTTTGTCATAAAGTTGGTGCCATTTGTTCTGTGGGTTACAAATTTATTATCACAAATGGCTAGATATACTTCTCATAGACAACTTGTATCCACAAATTTTTTTTTCTTTTTCTTCTTTTTTTTTTTTTTTCCTGAGCCATTCTCCCTAGAAAACACATTGTTTTTGGGGGAAAGATTAGACTATCCTTCAGGGATATTTATTTTCATGATTCATTGTGCAGAGATCAGAGTTGTGCCCTAAGGGCTTGGCTCTGCTCTCTTTATACTGGTATCCATTGCTAGGTGTGGCTCAATTAAACAGGAAGGATGGCTAGATAGCATATATATTCACAGGTCAGATGGCAGCATCCATCTTTGAGACATGAATCTTGGTGGGAAAAGTTCAGTTTTTTAACAAACGTGAAATTACCTCCTCAATCATTTTTATATCAAACATTAAATTGTCTGATATAAACACTGGAGGCTAGCATAGTATTTGATACCATTTAGTTTGCTCTCTCTCTTAGTTTCTGATTTTCATTGTAGTTCTCAGTGTTTGCTTTTTCAGTGTGAGTTTATGGCAGAATAAATCAAATTAACTTTGGTGGGTAGATTGAGTTTTCTCTGGTGACCTTTACTAACCAAAACATACTTTCTTCTCAGGTGAAAAAACCAGAGTGGATTACTATTTATTTGACTGACAAAGAAATGCATTTCTAATTTTATTTAGTGACTGAAATAAGTTGCTTCACCGTAAATTAAATGTGAAATAAATGTATGATCATCTCTTAATGAACCGAACAGATTGAGAGCTAAGCACCTTTGTAGTAGACCTCTTTCGCCAGTTGGTGGTGCCAAAAACTCTGCTAAGAAACGGATTGAAAGAACAGGTTAACCAGGAGACTTTCTTAATAAGCGTTATTTTTGTAGTTTTTGAAAAATTTGTACTGAAAACATATACCCAAATTATCACATTTTCTAAGGTTAGGAAGCAAGGCTAACCCCTCTGGTGACCAGCAGAATACATTTCTATAATGATGTATAGCTTCTGTAATGATGTCGTTGGCCTATGTTAATATTCACATATTGGAAATTGTAAAGTTGTATAACATCTGACTCCATCCTGGAAATAGCCTTTAGTGTGCTTGCCTGGAGAGTGGAGGAGCAAACAATAATGTGTACAGAGAAGGAGAGTGATGTCCCTGGCTATATTTATTGTTGAATTTAGGTCTTTAAAAATATTGACTTGCGTTATTATTGCTATGATTTTTTTTTTTTTTTTTTTTTTTTTTTTTTTACCATTAATGTATTCCTGGAACAGCAGGAACATTGCTTTTTTTTTGGGTTAGGGGCTAGGTTTGTTTGTTTAACCCTTTACTGTTTAGCCCTGAAAAAGTCCAAATGGAGCAATAGCCTGTTGCTTGAATGTGTCCTGAGATACAGTCAGAAGAACAAAGGCTTTGGAGTCAGAGAGATCAGATTTTGAATTTCCCTACATATTTCATAACTCTTTTTTTTTTTTTTTTCAGACCAAGGTCTCACTCTGTTGCCCAGGCTGGAGTGCAGTGGCACAATCTCGGCTCACTACAACCTCTACCTCCCGGGTTCAAGTGATTCTCATACCTAAGCTTCCCAAGTAGCTGGGACTACAGGTGTGCACCACACACCTGGCTAATTTTTTAGTAGAGATGGGGTTTCACCGTGTTGGCCAGGTTGGTCTCCAACTCCTGGCCTCAAGTGATCCACCTGCTTCAGCCTCCCAAAGTGCTGGGATTACAGGCATGAGCCACATTTCCCAGCCTTTCATAACTGTCTCTTAATTACTTATGCAGATTCTCTACTGCTCAGTTTTTCCAGTTTGTAAAATGGAGATAATAGCGTCTTCCCGTGAGAGTTGACGTAAACATCACCTGAGATAACGGATGTGCTGATTAAGTGCTCCTCACCCTGTCCTTTTCTAGTTTAAGCACAGACTCGGTTCTTTCTGAGCCTCCACCACATCCCATGCTCTTAGCCAGGGCCTTAGGACTGGAGTCTCTCCTTGTGTCTAATGATGCCTCATGCTGCATTGATGAGATGTTTCCAGGTCGTAAAGTTCCACAAAGATTTTGTAAAGACTCACAAAAGAGATACTCATATTGTTAACTATATGTGGTGTTCAGATATTTGCCCGTCTACCCTGGGATGTTTCCATGTTGATCTGAATCTGCCTAAATGTTTAAGATTGGAGAAGGGAGCACAGGGTTGCTGACAGGTGTAGCAGCAGTGTCCCCAACCATTCATTTATCCATTTATTCCACAAACTTTTACTCAACATTCTTCTTGCTGGGTCTCCGACATACAAAGATGAATTCCCAGAGAGCCTGAAGATGCTTCTGAGAGCTGCAGACTCAAGAAGCAGGATGCTTTCTGCTTGGCAGGAATTGATAAGCAGCCCTTATCTATGGAAGAGCGAGAAAGATAAATTTAAATGTTTTTTAAAGTATTATTTTAAAAACTTATAAGATTGTAAAAAATTTTTTTTAACTTTGAAAAACTGATAGTTGTATTAAGCTTTTGATAGCATCATGTTTGGAAGAATGAACAAATCAGAAGAAGGCTTCAGCGTGGTTGGTAAACTCATAAAACACTGTTAATTAGGAGCTTTAGCCCAGTATAGAATTTTAAAATACAACTGTGTAAGGTACATATGTTTTTAGGAATGGCACAACTAACATCTTTGATTAGATGCGATTGAAAGATTCAGACCCTTAAGATTTAGAGATTATGGAATCATAGAATTGGATGGTGGCAGGGACTTTAGGAATCACATATGCCATCTCTCTTATTTTCTAGCTAAGAAAATGGAAGTCAAACGTATATGGCTCACCCAAGGTTACATAGACCTGGATCAAAACTCAGGTCTCCATGCCAAGGCGTTATTTTTCCATCCTAACTCCTATACAATGAGCCATTTTCAGTAGATAAATAGATACTTGTTCCATCTCAATAAACTTTCATGCTAAATATGGAGTATCATGTCCGCCCCATTATCAAAATGAAAACTTTGGCCGTACCTTCGACAGTTAATTAAGGTGCTCCTACTTCCATCTCAGAGCTGAGCTGAGGGGAGGCAGGGCACACCAGGCCTGTCATTCGCAGTTCTCAGCCAGAGCCAACGAGTTCCCCACAGAAGCAGGCGGCATTTTCATTCACGCCTGCCTTGCCTGCTTCTAGTTTCTTGCTAGATGAATGGCATCATATGCTGCAGGTGTATTAGTAATTTCTGAGTTTGTTCCCCACTAAAAATGACCTCATTGTTTTGTGCTTCTTTTCCATAATTATACAGTAACAGGAAAATAAACCAGCTCTGGGTACAGCCCACAGCAGAAATCTTGTGCTCTTTATGCAAGTTTGATTTATAGACGTGTACTGCAGAGCAGAGTGACTATGAAACATTCATCTTCCCATTGCTAGTTGCCATGGAAATCAAGTACACAGAGCAGTGTCATTCCAGTCCTGGTGATGCCTGCAGTAGTTTATTCCTTTGTTGTTCCCGTTTCTTAAGCAACTGCCTAGCATTCTTTCATCATTACAATTAATCATGCACACAAGTTTTTATCTTTCGTCGCGCATAGAAAGTACTAAAAACGTATGACAAAAACAGGGAGAATTTAAATATTCCTATGGCTTTAAATATGCATTTGTAATTTTCACCCTCAGTCCCACTGGAAAAATAGGTCATGTAAAAAAGAAGAGCATATATTAATGTACAGATATTTCAATAAAGAGAGCAGTATAGAAATTTGAGGGAAAAACAGTGCTAAGCCCAGGAAGCCCAGGAAGCCTTAAGGAACTTCAGATCCTGAGGTCCCCCAGTGTTTAGATCTAAATCAGCCTGGGTAATGCCAACCAAAAAAAAAAAAAAAAAAAAAAACAAGAAACAAAAAGCCCCTGAGCTGTGTATCATCAACTCCTGTTTTGTTAGTCTCCTTAATGGTTTGAACAACCTAGATATTTGCTGGATAGACATGCTAGACGTTAGAATAGAGATCCTTTTTCTCTTCAAAGGCCAATAAAGTTCAGGATATATTTTTTTTTAAGTGGAAGTAAAAGGAATTCTAGTTCTTTTTCTTTTTTCAGTGAAACCATTTTATCTCAGTTTTAACTCACATAGTTCATAGTCTATACCATACCAACAATGAATAAATGCTTGTTGATTAGCCACTGCCTTCTTTTGTGGACTTCTGGCCATTCTGTTGGCTAAGAAAGCGTGTTCTAGAATAATTGTCTGGATCTAAATCCCTGCTACATGGCTTATTAGCTGTGAGGCCTTTGAAAAGTATCTCAGCTTGCCTTAGTTTCCCCATCTGTAGAGGGAACAGCTATAAAATTAAGATAATGACGGGTTGTTAGGAGGCTTAACGGAGATAATTCATGCAAATGGCTCAGCCCTGTGCCTGGCACAGGACACGTGCTCTGTCAGTGGGGACTGCTGCCGTGGCAGTGGTGGTTTCTATTGCCATGACTACTACAGGCCACAACTGAATGGAGAACTGTGCTCTGACCTAGAGAGTAATACTCAGTTGATCTACAGCAATTCCAGCCCCAAAGCCACAGTACTCTGTTCCCAGCATCCAGGCTCACACAATGATTGCTGGTGCTTTGTTTTGCTTATGCTACATTGACTTGTTAACATCTCAAGACTGTGGATACTAGGATGGTGGCTAAGAAGTATTTACAAGGGTCTTTTTATCTGCAAATTGAGAAGAGAAGGCTGCTACAGGCAGTCCTTGAAGATGCAAATTTCTCATCTTTGACCTGGATTTGTTTCTTTTTTTTTTTTTTTTTTTGAGACGGAGTCTCGCTGTGTCGCCCAGGCTGGAGTGCAGTGGCCGGATCTCAGCTCACTGCAAGCTCTGCCTCCCGGGTTTTTACGCCATTCTCCTGCCTCAGCCTCCCGAGTAGCCGGGACTACAGGCGCCCGCCACCTCGCCCGGCTAGTTTTTTTGTATTTTTTAGTAGAGACGGGGTTTCACCGTGTTAGCCAGGATGGTCTCGAACTCCTGACCTCGTGATCCACCCGTCTCGGCCTCCCAAAGTGCTGGGATTACAGGCTTGAGCCACCGCGCCCGGCCCTGGATTTGTTTCTTACAAGGAGCTGTGTGTGGAGCACGTTGGGAGGGAGTGGGCTGCCTTTACATGTCTTGAGGAAGGTTCTCGTGTTTGTCTACATAGTCTGAAATAACATCTGACCTGCTGCCTCTCCACCCCCAAACCCCCCTTGTCACTCGGCAGTGCCTGAAGCATTCCTTCAGCCTTTCTGGAATTGAAGTTTTCCTAACTGGTGGCAGAAGCATTCTTTGTTGAAATTTACTCTCCTTGGCAGTTCTCCAGGGCACACGGCAATGCCTATTTATTTGATTTAGCCTTTGTTTGGTTAGCCTTGTATTTTGTCTGTTTTGCTTTGCGAAGTTCTTTTTCCCCCAAATTTTCATGTTTAAATCCCTTGGACTTCACTTCTATTTATTTTACTAGCTTGCTTTAAAATACTGCTAAAAGTTGTTTGCTTTAAGCTCTCACAAAATGAGTAGTCTTGGATTCATTTGTCTTTTTCCCCCAAGCCTGATCCATAGTGTGTGTACTAGGTGCACCTTTGTTAATTATTAAAACAAAATAGGCTTTATAGTTTGTACTTTGTACATCCTAATGTTATACTACATTGTCTCCACTTCTCTTTATTTAGCTCTGTTTTTTTTTTTTACCGTGTCCTCCAATCATTAGGCTCATGTTAATTCTAAAGAAATAGAAGTAGCTTAACTTTTCTGAATCTTTTTGTTCTCCCTCCTCTGCCATTCTTCCTGCTTCTCCCCACAAGATAAAAACCCGTCCGACTCACCTGTCTTCCAAGTGAAGCTGGCAACACTCCAAGTGACATGAGTACCCCAAGACACCCATTTTTTTGTAACTAAACATTCAGTGACGAAACTTAGACCTTCTCTAGACATTTTTTGTATGTATGTATGTGAGACAGATTCTCACTCTGTTGCCCAGGCTGGAGTGCAGTGACACAATCTCAGCTCACTGCAGTCTCCGCCTCCCAGTTCAAGCTATTCTGCTACAACCTCCCGAGTAGCTGGGATTACAGGCGCCCACCACCACGCCCAGCAAATTTTTGTATTTTTAGTAGAAACAGGGTTTCATCATGTTGGCCAGGCTGGTCTCGAACTCCTGGCCTCAAGTGATCTGCCCGCCTCGGCCTCCCAAAGTGCTGGGATTACAGGCATGAGCCACTGCACCTGGTCACTAGACATTTTAGATCCTCTCAACCCCTGATTGTATGTGTGGCCTTCACCTCACACTTAATGTGGCCAACATGTACTCCTGCCTTCTCTTTGTCCCCGAATCACTGTAAGAGAGATCTTTCCCCGTGCTTTTTTATTCTCAGGCTTATATCTTTCTTTGTTTTGGAAACACATATTTGTTAGAATCTTCTGCATTGCAGATACTGGGATTATATGAAAATGAACAAGATAGACATTGCTTTGCCCTTTAGGAGCTTGGAGTCTAGTTGAGAATATAGGTGGTTAGAATCCAAGATGGTTAATCCTGAAAGATGACTACAAAGTACTATGGACAAGAAGAAGGCTTAGTGCAGACTGGGGAGGGGGCACCAAGGCTGACATCAGAGAAGTGATAGCCAGCGTGAGACCTGGAGGATGGTCTCCATTTGCCTGACTTTGCCTTAGCCAGGCAAGGAGGGAAGGCATATTCTAGACAGAATGCATCTGCAGAGGTCAGTGGGAGAGTATGAATAACTGAGAGTTGTTACGCATAGTTAGCCTACTATCAAATACACCTATTTTTTTTTCAGTGGGTGGGTGCAATCAGAAGGATGAATGCAGAGTGATGAGACTAGAGCGATAGGCAGTGCCAGATGAGGAGAGTCTTGTAAGATTTGTCAAGTTCAGACTTTATCCTGAGGATACCAGGAAGCCATTGAAATGTTTTACGTAGGAAAGTGAGGTGATCAGACTTTTTTTTTTTTTTTTAAAGACAGAGCCTTGCCCTGTCACCCAGGCTGGAGTGCAATGGCGCCATCTCGGCTCACTGCAACTTCTGCCCCCCAGCTTCAAGCGATTCTCCTGCCTCAGCCTCCCAAGTAACTGGGATTACAGGCGCGTGCCACCATGCCCAGCTAATTTTTTGTATTTTCAGTAGAGACGGAGTTTTGCCATGTTGGCCAGGCTGGTCTCAAACTCCTCACCACAGGTGATCCGCCCACCTCGGCCTCCCAAAGTGCTGGGATTACAGGTGTGAGTCATGCCCAACCGACGCAATCAGACTTATAGTTGACATGATCTCTCCTAGTGTAGTGTGGAGAATGGATTAAAATGTGGCAAGAATAGCCTCTAATTGGGCTGAGTCTAGGGACCACTTTCCCAACTCAGCCTTCTCTTTTTTTGGGGGGGGGACGGAGTCTCACTCTGTCCCCCAGGCTGGAGTGCAGTGACGGGATCTCAGCTCACTGCAAGCTCCCCCTCCCGGGTTTAGGCCATTCTCCTGCCTCAGCCTCCCGAGTAGCTGGGACTACAGATGCCCGCCACCTCACCCAGCTAGTTTTTTGTATTTTTTAGTAGAGACAGGGTTTCACCATGTTAGCCAGGATGGTCTCGATCTCCTGACCTCGTGATCCGCCCCTCTCGGCCTCCCAAAGTGCTGGGATTACAGGCTTGAGCCACCGTGCCTGGCCTCAGCCTTCTCTTTAACCCCACAATGTTTGTCCAGCCCAGCATGCATTTTTCTGATTAGCATGAGGGCTCATCTCAGACATCAGCTCCCTTTCTCTAGCTGCCTGTCTTAAAGGCCGGGACTGTGTCTTCTCCCTAGCTCTGGGCTGGCTCTTGCTCTACACTAAATGTGTCATCTGGAGCACCGACTGGATCCAGGTTTTACCATTGCCCAGAAGAGTCTGTTGTTTTGCCTATTGTCTCGGCTCCCCTGGGGTTTTGGTGCCAGCTTAGATCTAGCCTGAGTTCAGTGATCTCCTTTGACCCCTGGAATTCATTGCCATTCACACGTTGGCCCTTCCTGCCCAGCCAGTCTAGAATAAACCTGCTGCTGAGGGAATCCTCCTAGCCCTCTCTTTCCCACTAGTAGTTGAGTATCCTAGATACTTCACAATTGATCTCCATTGTATACCTATACAGAACAATACATTCGATAAGATGGATTGAGGTAAGGTGAGGGGAACTAGCTAAAGGTTGAGTATCCCTTATCCAAAGTGCTTGGGAGCAGAAATGTTTCAGATTTTTTATTTTTTTAGATTTTGGAATATTTGCAAATGCATAATGAGATAAGAATGGGACCCAAGTCTAAACACAAAATTCATTTATGTTTCATATATACCTTATACACAAAGCCTGAAGGTAATTCTATATAGTATTTTTCATAATTTTGTGCATAAAAAGTTTGTCTTAAATACTTATGTGTGGAATTTTCCACTTGTGGTGTAATATTTGTGCTCAGAAAGTTTCAGATTTTGGAGCATTTTGGAGTTTGGATTTCCAGGGCAAGTTGCTTAACTTCTCTGTGCCTTAGTTGCTTCATGTATAAACTGCAGGTATTAAGAGAACCTACACCAGAATTGTTTGGAGGATTAAGTGAGCGAATGCCCATAAAAACACTGTGCCTGGCCCGTAACTAGCTCTCACTACTTATTCATGTTGTTACTATGGTGTCTAGACTTAACCCTAGGGAAAGTGGGAGAACATAAAAGGTTTTTGACTTCAGGAATATTTGACAACAGCCAAATAGGTATTAACCTTGAAAGTTCCACCCCTCCTCTTCACTATGAATAATTGAGAGATGACAGTGGTATCACATCCTGCCCAGCTGGGGGGCTATTCCAGTGAGTAAGTAGATGTAAGGGAGTGATAAAAATAGCTAACTGATACCTAGCGCTCACTGTGTGCCAAGCCCTGTTCTAAATGCCTTAGTTGCATTAACTCATTTGATCCTCACAACGACCCCATGAGATGGCTACTGTGATTATTCCCATTTTACTGATGAGGCAACAGGTACAAAGCAGCTGAGTGACTTTGCTAAGATCCCATTAACTGCTGGAATTCGGCTTGGACCAGACAGTCTGACTCCACGTTGGAAACACAAATAGATACAGCCACCATGTAAAGGAGGATCTTTGCCTTGCCTTTTTCTCTCTGCCCACAGGGGTACCCTTAAAAAGGGATTTTGAATCTCTTTATCAATCAGATCTACTACAGTCTGTAGATTTTGAAGGAACCATTTTATTTAAGGGCCTTTCCGGTACAATTTCAATAGAATAAAGATCTAGACAGCACATAAATTTTCATAGTAAAAAATAGAGCTATATAATCTATGGCCATAACCCTTTTCATAGCCCTAAGGTTGGGGATATATGAAAACACTTTAGCTGAATTGTACATTCTTTTTATAAAATGCCTGATTTCTGGCAATTTGGTCAGACAATCTTTTGATAAAAATATCAAAAACCTCATACTGCAATACTGTAAAATGTGATGGTGTTAATGGCCAAAAACATCTGTATTTTAGACTGTCATGAACTGTTTAAACATCATCATAATAGGAAACATTTATGGCTTAAATAATTGAAGTCCACATTTCTCAGAAGCCATCTGCTCATCTCAACCTTTTGTTAGACCTTCAAACAAATCACAGAACTGACCGGCTTGAGTTTCTCTGTAACTCTTTCTGCTCCATCATGGGGTGGTGGGATGTGCAGGGGCTGTTGGTCAGTTCTTCCGAGTTTGAATATCATAGTCGTGGGAAACTGATGTAGGTGTCTGTCATGGGAAACTGATGTCTGTTAACCTCCCTGGACTTCAGTTTCTACTTCTGAAGGACTTCTAGCTTTAAAGTACCTTGATTCTCTCTTTCTAAACCTTTTGTTTACTCACTGTTTAAAGAATATTATAATTAATATACAGTGATCTAATGGTAAGAAATAGAGAAGAAAAGACAAAATAATTTGGTTTCATTAATTTCATTTAACATTATTTCACAAAAGTTCATTAAGCACCTACTATGTACATGATAAATATGTGTTTCACTGTCCAGTATACTAATAATGTTAAATTCTCAAACTGACTTGGAATTTTCCTTCTCTCAATTTTCCCAGTGCTAATGTTCCCCTCCTGGCTACAACATTACCATAAAATGTTATACTCTTTAATCTTATTTTCATATTCCCCAAACAAAGCAAAACAAAATCTTTCATCTCAAAGGCATTTTTAGCATGTTGCAAATTATCATGAAATCACACACAATTTTCTGTTTTCAATTTTTCAATGTAAAACCTACTAGGTTATGTTTCTTAGGAAAAACTGTAGACATCAGATGTTCACTTCTAATTTAGATGGGTCAGCTGACATACTAGTTTCAATGAGTTGCAGTAATGAATTTGTCATAGAATTGAAGCCATTTTCTGGCTATAAATCACCCAAACCCAAATGCTGTAGGAAATTTACAAGGACTGCCATTAGAATGGGATGTTTTAAATTATCTCAGTTGTATTGAAACAAAACCAAGCCTGATTAACAGATATATCAGGTAGTCATGAATTGATGTGACAGAAAAGAGTTATTGGGCTATTTGTCAAATGATAAACTGGATGATGATGATGGAGAAAGTTACCTTTTTTTTTAAAATTTTTTTTAGTGCTCTAATGAGTGCCAGGCATTGTCAGTATTTCATGTAATCCTCATGATAACCTTATGAGATGTACAGTATTATTACTATTTCTATTTTACAGATAAGAAAACTGAGCTTGGAGAGGTTAGATAATGTTCCCAAAGTCCCACACTTTAAATAGCTGAAAATGTTTCACATTGCTTGTTGTCACCTTGAGTTCACCGTATTTAAAGTGAAAGTCATCATCCTGATCCCTTGTTGTTCTTTCTGTTTCTGTCAGTGATATCATGATTTTCTGTTTCATTCTTGCAGTCATTGATTTTTTCCTTTTCCATCTTTGCTCTAAATCCATTCAATTACCAAGTCCCT
Organism: Macaca thibetana thibetana; assembly: GCF_024542745.1. Taxonomy (NCBI): domain Eukaryota; kingdom Metazoa; phylum Chordata; class Mammalia; order Primates; family Cercopithecidae; genus Macaca; species Macaca thibetana. The sequence goes on from NC_065584.1 coordinate 17,717,494, forward strand.
TCCCTCATTCAGTGTCTTTCTGCTGTCAGCCCTCTTCTCATCCTTAGTGTCTAGGCCTCCCACCTAAATGGACAGGCTAAAGGCCAATCTCCATAACTCAGTCTTCAAGGCTGGCTACTCTCTGACTCCTCCTCTTCTAGGCTCTTTTTCCTGTTACTTCTCTCCAGATGAACTAGTTACCTAAATACATTGTGCCCATTTTCTATATCCCCTTTTGTACATGATAACTCTTCTGAGATGGCCTCTCCCCTTTTCCCTGCTCCGTGAGCCCTGTCCCTTCCTTAGCATGAGACTGGGTCTTCTCCTGAAAGATGTGTTTTGATCAGCTCATTCCTCAGTGAATATCCCTTCTTTTCAATGCTTGTGACAATAGGCTCTATACCTGTCATTTTGCACTAAGCACGTGCCATCTGACTGGCATTGCTATACAACTCTTCGTCTATGTGATCTGTTTCTCTCTTAGTGGTGGTTAGGGCTGGGTCTAGATCTCTCCCTAACATCTGGAACATTGCTGTATACCTAGAAAGTACAAGTCTTCATGCTTCATGTGCTTGGGTAAAGAGAGGAATTTTTATGGTAACTATAGTAAATATCTCATATATTGACTTCATTGACTTAAGAGATCTCCTGTGAATCCTCCAAGCCTTATTATTCAGAGACCCATTTCACTAGAAAGGGACCACATGTATTCATAGGATACAGTAGTAGATTGTTTGCAGAGATGGTCATAGCTCCTTCCATCCCTGTTCATGCACCTGTGTAAAGTGGCTTGGCTCCCTTCCCATCAGGAGGAAGAATTTATTTCTCCACCCCCCGAATCAGAGCTGACTTGTGACTTTGACCAAAGGGCATAGAAAAAAGTAACAAATCTCAAAACTTGAGGGGTGGTCTAGGGGACCACCCCCAACAAAGGATCCCATCTGGGAGAAAATTTTTGCAATCTACCCATCTGACAAAGGGCTGATATCCAGAATCTACAAAGAACTTAAACAAATTTACAAGAAAAGACCCCATCAAAAAGTGGGCAAAGGATATGAACAGACAATTCTCAAAAGAAGACATTTATGCAGCCAATAGACATATGCAAAAATGCTCATCATCACTGGTCATCAGAAAAATGCAAATCAAAACCACCATGAGATACCATCTCACACCAGTTAGAATGGCCATCATTAAAAAGTCAGGAAACAACAGATGCTGGAGAGGATGTGGAGAAATAGGAATGCTTTTACACTGTTGGTGGGAGTGTAAATTAGTTCAACCATTGTGGAAGACAGTATGGCGATTCCTTAAGAATCTAGAACTAGAAATACCATTTGACCCAGCAATCCCATTACTGGGCATATACCCAAAGGATTATAAATCATTCTATGATAAAGACACATGCACACATATGTTTATTGCAGCACTATTCACAATAGCAAAGACTGAGAACCAACCCAAATGTCCATCAGTGATAGACTGGATTAAGAAAATGTGGCACATATACACCATGGAATACTATGCAACCGTAAAAAAGGATGAGTTCATGTCCTTTGCAGGGACATGGATGAAGCTGGAAACCACCATTCTCAGCAAACTGTCACAAGGACAGAAAACCAAACATTGCATGTCCTCACTCACATGTGGGAGTTGAACAATGAGAACACATGGACACAGGGTGGGGAACATCACACACCAGGGCTGGTCAGGCGGTGGGGTACTGAGAGAGGGATAGCATTAGGAGAAATACCTAATGTAAGTGACAAGTTGATGGATGCAGCAAACCAACATGGTATGTGTATACCTGTGTAACAAACCTGCAGGTTGTGCACATATACCTAGAACTTAAAGTATAATAGTAATAATAATAATAATAACAGATATGTTTGTGTTAGAGTTCTCTAGAAGAAGAGAAGTAATAAAATATGTGTATAAATATTGAAAAAAAAGGGAATCCATCTGATGCCATGCCTTTTGCCACATTAGTCCCTGAGTTTTTGTTCCATTGTATACATATGATAGATGTGGCTCGAGATGCTTCTTGAACCAAAGTTTTAATGCATTTCAAAGTTCTGCACTTCTAAGAAGTGATCTTAAAGGTAGATAATAAATTGTGGTTATTCACATGCCCTGATACCATAGTTCTGTTTTATCTCTTGTAGTTTCTTGAACGTAGTCCAAAATTAACATTGATTTAAAGTGCTAATATTTTCTCAAATGTGTTTTTAAAACTTTGCATTCTTGTGTTCTTCGTTTGCAACTACCCAGAATTGCCCCTCCCCTTCTCTTTTACCCATTATAAGGAAACAAGTTCTCTATTCGCCAAATAGCAAAACAGCCTTTGCTTAACAGTGTATATTTCACTTTCGTGCTAAAGCTGTATCCCAGTAACATTTTCTTTCATGGAAAATGACCATTTCTTCCAGGAGTATGTAATTTTTTTTCAAATGCATGAAGTTTTCAAAATGAAACCGTGTCAGACAGAATGATCTTTGGCCTTATGAAAGTGGAATTTTTTTTGTAGTTCTGTGGTTGTCCATTATTTTAAAACCTATTAGTTACAACAGGTTAGCTTGAAAAATGAGGAGGTTTAAATCTGAGACAAAATATCTCACTATAGTTAGATTCTGAAACTCTGCCAGCAAAATTGTGTTTGAACGCTTCTTGAATTTGTTTTGTAAGGGGTAGCTTTCTGCTTTAAATGTGTATTCAGTAAAACACAGTTATTCAAATTCTGGTAGACATGTAGGGGAGCCAGATTCATGTGTAACGCAGATGCAGCATTGTTCTTGGGGCTTTTTACTCCTAATGACTGACCTAATGTGTTGCGTCTCCTTTTTCTGGCTGAGAGAAGGAATCACATTTTATTCAGTAATATGTTCACATTGTGTTTCACCTCTTGCTATCTCTTATACTACAAGAATACCTGTGACGTATTGAGATAGCTAATATCATTGCTAGAAAAGTACAAGGTAATTTGGATAGAAAATAATGTGATAGCTTTAGTAACAGAATATAATTAAATTAGTGCCTAGAGTAAAAATAGCGAAATGATTTATTTTTAGTCTTGAATGGCTCAGATCGGTATGATTAAAATACGTAAATTAAATAACAGCCTTTAGTTCAGTGGTGTTCTGAGTGGTATCAACTCTCTCTAATATCTAATCTTAAGTATTAATGATCTAATTCTAAGTATTCTATTTTCCTCTGCCCTCCCCCACTATTTTAAGTAAACCCAATATGAATTAGATAAAATAGGAAACACATTTGTTATATTCTTGGAGGCCTTGGAGATTAAGGATTTTAAATTGGGCTGGCATATTTTTATTAATCTACTAGAAAGTGGTTATTGGAGCACCTTCTATATACCAGGGGCCATTCTAGATGCTGAGAATGGAGCCACCAACACAGCAAACAAAGTCCCTGCTGTCAGGGAGTTTACAGATAATAACTGAGTAAACAAGCAAGTTAATTTCAGATAGAGGTAAAACACTATAAGAAAAATAAAACAAAATAAATACAGAAAACGAGTGAATGGGGAAGGGGTTGCTTAAAATTGGGAAGCTAGGGAAGACATTTTTGAGGGCTGACATTTGAACTGAGACCTAAATGACGAAGAGCCATGCAGAAGGAGGAAGAGCAGTTGCAAAGGGTCTGAGATGGGTGTAAGCCTAGAGGGACTGAGAAACTAAGAGAAAACCACAGTGGCTGGATTGCAGCGAACAAGAGGCAGCAAGGTCTGAGTGAAATTTGAGAGGTAGGCAGGGCAAGATGCTGCATTAGTCCTGGGTGCTACCTTCTTTCTTTTATATTACAGGGTGAGTAGCCCTTCCCTGAAATGCATGGGACCAGAAGTGTTTTGGATTTGGGATTTTTTTTTAGATTTTGTAATATTTGCATTATACTTACTGGTTGAGCATGCCCAATCTGAAAATTTGAAATCTTATGCATTCCAGTGAGCATTGTATTTGAATACCATGTATAATATCAAAAAGTTTCAGATTTTGGAGCTTTCAGATTTCAGATTCTGGATTAGGGATAACTCAACCCATATTATATTCCGTATTGTGTCACATTCCATCATGTCATATCATAACTCACACCATGTTGTGTATTTATATTGTATTATATATTTATGTCGCTGTACCTTACAGGGAAATGAAGAGTCAAAGAAAGACCTTAGACTTCTCAAGATGTGTAGATTTTCTGGCATTCCCAGTGTACAAAGTCATGCTAGTGGGTTGCTGTATCCTGGCTTGGAGCCCTCACCTGCTTTTCATGTTTCTTTCCCATTATCAGTTAAATTCAGTTCAACAGATACTTTCTTGGTACGTGCCGGGCCCAAGAAACTGATGAATCCACTTGGGCCATTTTACATATGAATGCAGAAGAAATTGTGATAGGCTTTCATTTTAGAGCAACTTCCCTAGATTATGTCTATTATTTCAATTAGTGAGCACCTATCTTTTGTACCATCTTATTTATACTTAGGTTACAAGCAGTAAAATGATCATAAGGGCCAAATATCTAATCTAAATGGCAGTGATATGTAATGTTAACATAGTCATCATTTGTTTCTCTCCACTGGCGATGCAAGACATAAAAAAATGATTTTGAGGCCTACTTAAGCATCAGACCAAGAGGTGTTTATCATTTGAATACCTCTCTTCTGGGAAGAATAAGGAAAGTTTTTAAAAAAATTAACAGTTTAATAAAATATCTGAAAGTTTACAAACGTATTCTTTTAAATGAGGCAACACAGATCTTCTGTTACAATGGTTATGATCAGAGTGTCTGATTTACACTAGAGGATCAGGAAATAATGTAGACTATTTCCTTTCCGCGTGTCTTCATACCATATGTAGCCGTAATATACTGACTTAAAATTTCCACCGAATTAAACTTTCCAGTGATTTATAAGATGTTGAAATGCATTACCAAGAGCAGTTATTGAATCTTCCTTCAGAGATAATTAACAAAAAGACTTTGTTATTAAAAAAGAAAAAAAAGCAATAATTTAGGTTTCATGATGGCAAAGGTAAGCTCTAGAAGTCTTTCTGTGATTTGCTGATAGTAATTCCACTCCCTGGATGTTTGTTTTGCTTTGTTCTTTCTAACTCTCCCTGATTCGGTGGTTTGATAGATTTTCCTCCTATTTAAAATAAAACTGTAGAAGTCAGTACCACATTTAGTATCTATCTCCAGGTATGGCCAATCCTTCTTCCCACTGGCTGTGTTCTGGAAGGTTCTGGAAAACAGCTGACAAAGCCTGAATGTGACAGGGCAAGACATTCTAGGTAGCCCTCGTGGCTTTTTCAGCTGTGCTTCTTATTTTCTCACAGATGTATGTGTGGTATGTAAGTGTATATGATGCATATATGAAATGAATATTCAAGTCAGAAAATTTGTCCATTTATGTTCCTCCCCGGTTACGAAACAAAATATTCCATTCTAGCCATGGTTAAAGCCCGCTGGGTAGCCCTGCCTGATTGCCCTAGAGATCATCACTGTCCTGATTTTTTTTTTTTAATCATTCGTGTATGTCTTTATATTTTATGACATAGATTTATATATCTTAAATAATACAGAGTATTGTTTTGCTTATTTTTATACCTTATATAAATGCATATTGCTTTTTCTCTTATTTTATTCTTAGGAATTATCCACATTGATCCATGTATCTTTCATTTATTCTCCCTGCTGTATAGTATTCTGTTGGGGCACCAGGGGGCACAATAACCAGCACCTTCTTTTCCCCTCCAATATCAATTAAAATATCGACTCCAAGTGTAAGAGAGTAATAGAAATTTCAGCTTTCTTAGTGACGTAGTTCTATTGGAGGGATTGGTTTGCTAAAATGCAGCCCACATTAAGCAGGTTTACCCTGTAGAGCGGAGTGGCAGGGTCTTTAGCGTATTCATATCAGCAGTTGACTTGTTTCCCAAGTGGTTGGGCCAGTTCACAGTATCACCAGAATTCCTTTCTATCTATATACCCATCAGCACTTGTTACTGAACTCTAGTTTTTGCCAATTTGATGGGTGTGAAATGGCATCTTACTGTGATTTTTAATTTTTCTCATTACTTACAAAGTTCATCATGTCTCCTAGCCCTTTGGGTTTCCTGTTCAATGTCAATTTCCTATTTATGTGATTGGCCCACATAAAAAATATTGGGTAGTCTGTTTTTAAATGATTTATAGGGGCTGTTTATATATTCTGGGTACTAATTCTTTCTTATGTGTGAGTCACAGAAATTTTCACCCACTTGTGGCCTGTCCTCATTTTTTGTGGGGGAGGGATTATCTTTTGATGTATAACTGGATATTTTCCCAGAGGTTTTAGAGAGAATGTGAAAAAAAGAAAAAAGTGTGGGACTCTTTGGCATGTCCAAAGTCTAGAATTTTGGAGAGCATGTGTGTAGTGTTACTTGAGCATACAAATGGGGTCTCCCTTATGATTTTCTGCCTATTGCAATACTCACATTATCTTTGAACACTTGCTCATCTTTCTTTTTCTAAATTAGCCAGTTTGAACATTTCTCTGAGATTTACATTATTTTCAAGTTCTTTTACATTATAGAATTCAATGTTTACTGCTTAAATTATGATTTTTTAGCCTCAGTATAGTTGCATGAAAAGGCTATAAAAAGGCCATAAAACAAGTCTGACCTACCAAAAAGCAAATTTGTCTACCACTTGGCGACTCTCTCTGTGTAACACAACTTTTTCATTTTACCTATTCTGATGGCAGTGCTGTATTAATATTTCATTCTCTCCATAGAGCTTGTGGACATTATCATCATCCAAAGGCATTTGAGTACTAAATTGCATATGATGATATTTATATAAGAAAATTGCAGGCCAAGCGTGGTGGCTCACTCCTGGAATCCCAGCTCTTTGGGAGGCCGAGGTGGGAGGATCGCTTGAGGCCAGGAGTTCAAGACCATCCTGGGCAACATAGCAGGACCCCGTCACTACAGAAAATGAAAAAAAAATTTGCTGGGCATTGTGGCACACCCCTGAAGTCCCAGCTACTCAGAAGACTGAAGCAGGAGGATCCTCTGAGCCCAGAAGTTGGAAGTTTCAATGAGCTATGATTGTACCACTGCACCTCAGCCTGGATGACAGAGTGATACTTTGCCCTCCTAAAAAAGAAAGAAAGAGAGGCAATGCGAGGCCAGGCGAGGCGGGGCAGGGCGGGGCAGGGCAGGGCGGAAAAGAGGCCAGGCACGGTGGCTCACACCTGTAATCCCAGCGCTTTGGGAGGCGAGGTGGGTGGATGACTTGACGTCAGCAGTTCAAGACTAGCCTGGTCAACATGGCGAGACCCTGTCTCTACCAAAAATACAAAAATTAGCCACACGTGGTGGCGCGGGCCTGTAGTCCCAGCTACTCAGGAGGGTGAGGCAGGAGAATTGCTTGAACCTGGCAGATGGAGGTTGCAGTGAGCTGAGATTGTGCCACTGCATTCCAGCCTGTTCAACAGAGCGAGACCCTGTCTCAAAAAGAAAAAAAAAAACAGCAACACAAAAACGAGAAAAAGAAAATCACATCATGATTTTGCTAATTCTTCGTAAGACTGGTTTCTTATAGGGTCATACATAGATTTTCACCATAAAAAGAGCCTCAAAGAGCATATGGTACAGTCCCTTATTTTACACATGCGAAGTTAAATGACCAATGCAAGGTCTCACACCTTGGTGGGGGTGAATGTGGGCATGGAATAGGATTAGGACCCAGAATTCTTGGCCCTGGCACAAGGTGTTTTCCACTATGATGGATTATAGAATAATAATGTTATTCTTTATTTTTATAAAGTTGGTGTGCATTTCTAGATTTCCTTAGGTTTCACAGAAACACAGGTTTCAGTGCTTTTAGCTTTTTGGTGATGACATCGTTTTAGTTTCTTAGTACTGAAGGAACTGTTTATCATACTTGCTTAAATTAGCTTTATGGAAATAATGTATACTGTTTTCCTTCCTTATTTTCAACCGTATTTACATGCTAGTCTTTCCAACAGGTTGTATAAATAAGTTAAATGTTATGGTAAATTATTCCAAAATGGCATATTAAGTTTGCATAAATTAAAACTATGGTGCAATACTATGAATCAAATTGTAACTAGATGTAAATTTGTAAATGTGTGTAGTTAATTTTTTAAATATAATTTTTCCATGCACGACTGCTTTATTTAAGTTAGTGTGTTTAACAATAAAATTAGTGCGTTCAACTCAAGAACTACAATATTACCATTAACTCACATATACCGGTGCACTCCTCCATCCTATCTTCCTGCATTTTTCCATAGGAACCAGTATCCTGAAGTGTTGATTATTCCCATGCTTTAAAAATACACACACGTGGTTGGGCGTGGTGGCTCATGCCTATAATCTCAGTACTTTGGGAGGCCGAGGTGGGCGGATCACAAGGTCAGGAGATCGAGACCATCTGGCTAACACAGTGAAACCCCGTCTCTACTAAAAATAGAAAAATTTAGCTGGGCGTGGTGATGTGCGCCTGTCATCCCAGCTACTCAGGAGGCTGAGACAGGAGAACTGCTTGAACCCTGGAGGTGGAGGTTGCAGTGAGCCAAGATCATGCCACGGCACTCCAGCCTAGGTGACAGAACAAGACTCCGTCTCAAAAAAAAAAAAAAAAAAAAAAAAAAGCACATATACATATTTTTCCTATATGTTTCTCTAATGTTTAATCTTCCTTGTTTTTAAACTTTGTAAAAAACAATGTCAAATGTATATAGTCTTTGTGACTTGCTTTTTTTCACTCAATAGTGTTTCTAATATTTATCCTTGTTTTATGTATAATTCACTCATTTAAAATCTGTTTAGTGGCTGGGCACAGTGGTTCACGCCTATAATACTAGCACCTTGAGTGGCCAAGGTGGGAGGACCTGTCGAGGCCAGGAGTTCAAGACTCTCCGAGCAGTAAGCAAGACCCCGTCTCTATAAAAAATACAAAATAAAAATTATCCAGGTGTGGTGGCACATACCTATAGCCCTAGCTAATGGGGAGGCTGAGGTGGGAGGATCACTTGGGCCCAGGAATTCAAGGCTGCAGGAGTTCGAGGCTGCAGGAGTTTGAGGCTGCAGTGAGCTATGCTTGTGCCACTCACTGCTCTCTAGCCTGGGTGACAGAGTAAAATCCTGTCTCTAAAAAAATAAAATAGTATAGCATTCCACTGTATGGATTTACCACAGTTTGTCTATTCTTTGGTTGATGGGCATTTAGTTTTCTTTTCCCCAATTTTGTTTCCTTTTTCTCTTCTTATTAATACTGTATGAACATGTTTGTATCATAACTCTTAGTGCCCATGTGCAAATGCTTCTCTGGATATGTACTTAGGAATGGAATTGCTAGGTTGTAAGGTACACAAATGTTTACTTACATAGTGCTGGAATGTCATAATGCCAAATGATATTTTCAATAATTCATATCAGTTTACATTCCCACCAACAGTATATTCTGTTGATGGGCATCCTCTCCAACTCTTGCCAGACTTATTTTTTTTTTCTTTCTTTCTTTCTTTGAGACGGAGTCTCGCTCTGTCGCCCAGGCTGGAGTGCAGTGGCTCCATGTCGGTTCACTGCAAGCTCCGCCTCCTGGGTTCACGCCATTCTCTTGCCTCAGCCTCCCGGGTAGCTGGGACTACAGGCGCCCGCCACCACGCCTGGCTAATTTTTTGTATTTTTAGTAGAGACGAGGTTTCACTGTGTTAGCCAGGATGGTCTCGATCTCCTGACCTCGTGTTCCGCCCACCTCAGCCTCCCAAAGTGCTGGGATTACAGGCGTGAGCCACCGCGCCCACCCGACCGCCAGACTTCTTAATCTTTCCCCGTTGAGTGGGTTTAATATCTCATTGTCGGCTTGATTTGTGTTACCCTGATTAGTGCTGAGTTCTCTCTCTTATCTCTTCACGTTTACTAGTCTTCTCTGTGACATGCCTGTTCACGGTTTTGACCCATTTTTCGATTGCATTTTCTGTTTATGTGAATGTGTTCTTTATATATGTTCTCAGTACAAATATTCGGTCTAGTTAACAAATATCTTCTCCCAGCTTGTGGCTTGTCTTTTCACTTTCTTCAAGTGTCTTTTGAGACATAAGTAAAATTTAGTTTGGTTAAATTTATGAATCTTTGTCATAGTTAGAGGGCTTGTGTCCTGTTTAAGAAACCCTTCATTACCCCCAAAGTCAGAGACCTATTACCTATATTTTCTTCATAAAATTTAAGGTTTGGCTCTTGAATATTAAATCTGTAATTCTTCTAGAATTGATTCATGAGTATGGCGTGTGTGAGAACCCAGTGTCACCTTTTCCATATGGACAATCAGTATTTTCCCCTCTGTTTACTGAATGTGCCCTCTTTTCTCTGCTGTTCTGCTTTGCTGCCTCTGCTCCTGTGTTTTCTATCCTGTTTCATTGGTCATTTAATCTGTCTCTGCACCAGTTTCTCACTGTCCTCATAAAATCTTAACACTGGTAGGGCAAGTCTCCCTTCTTACTTTTCGTCTTTAGCAGTGTATTGATTATTTCCAGCTCTTTGTTTTCTCATAATAATTCCAGAAACTAACTTGTTAAGAACCAAAAACTTCGTTCACATTTTGATTAACATTTACTTTACAGATGAATTTCTGGAGAGTTGACATCTCAATAATATTGTCTTCCTATCCATAAATATGATATATTTTTCATTGGGTATTCTTGAAAGCCTTTCAGAAAATTCTTATAATTTCATCACACTACTATCACTATCATTATCACGATGGTTTTCACTTATACTGTATTTCTTATATGCCAAGCCCCATTCTATTTGTATCCAGTCTTTACAGCAGTCTTTTGAGGTAGATCCTATTATTATGAGATATTGCACATAGGAAACTGAGGCACAGAGAGGTTAACAACTTACTGTAGATCACACAGCTAGTTAATAGCAGAGGCAAGATTCTAACCCAAGGTGCCTAGATATAAAGTTCATACTTTTAATTACTACTCTATATTGCACACAGCTTTTTTTCTTCTTTTATTGGATTTCTTCCTACATATTTTATAGTTTTTGTTGCTATTATAAATGGTAGCTTTTGAAAATTATGTTTTTTAAATTACCTGTAGAAACAATAGAAACGAAATTGCTTTTTGTATGTTAATCTTCTAGCTAATAACCTTGCTAACTTTGTAGATTTTTAAGGATCCACAAAGATAATGATATCAGTGGAAAATAGTAATTCTTTCTTCCTTTCCAATCCTTGTATCATTTATTTCTTTTTGCTGACATATGCACTGGCTAGGACTTACAGGGGTGATAGTGTCTTGTTCTGAAATTCAAAGGGAAAGATTTCAATATTTTATCAGTTAATTTGATCATAGCTGTAGGGGTTAGATCCTTTCTCAGATTAAAGAATTTCTCATCTGGTCTAGTTTATCATGAGTTTTTTAAAAATCAAGAATTGATGAGAACACATGGACTCTGGGAGGGGAACACCACACACTGGGGCCCGTCAGGGGGTGGGGGACAAGGGGAGGGAGAGCATTAGGACAAATACCTAATGCATGTGGGGCTTAAAACCTAGATGACAGATTGATAGGTGCAGCAAACCACCATGGCACTTGTATACCTATGTAACAAACCTGCACATTCCACACATGTATCCCAGAACTTAAATTTAAAAAAAAATCAAGGCTGGGCATGGTGGCTCACACCAGTAATCCCAGCACTTTGGGAGGCCAAGGCAGGCAGATCACGAGGTCAGGAGATCAAGACCATCCTGGCTAACATGGTGAAACCCCGTCTCTACTAAAAATACAAAAATTAAGCCGGGTGTGGTGGTGGGCACAGGAGAATGGCGTGAACCTGGGAAGCGGAGCTTGCAGTGAGCCGAGATCACGCCACTGCACTCCAGCCTGGGCGACGGAGTGGGAATCCGTCTCAAAAAAAAAAAAAAAAAAATCAAGAATTGGCATTAAATTTCACTATATGCCTTTTCTATATCGAGATGTTATTTTTTGAAATTCATTAATGTAATGAATAACATGTCTGTATATATATGTATAGTTTTAATATCAGTTCATCTTTTACATTTTTGATATAAACCCAATTGTACTATCCTATTAGCTTTTTAATGCACAGTTGGATTCAGTTTGCTAATATTTTACTTAGGGTGGTGTGTGTGTGCGGGCGTGCTTGTGTGTGTATCTAAAATGAGTGTCTAAAATGGAGGTGTAATTTTACTTTCTTGCTTTGTTTCATTTCAAGGTTATATTGGCCTCATACAGCGAATTAGGGAGAATTTCCTGTTCTTATATTTGGTACAGATTTTGCTATTTTAATGTAAATAGAATATTGCCTTGGAAAGTTTATAACCTTAATTATAAACATATATAATCAGAAACCTCTTGCTTTTGACAATACATTGTTTTCTGCTACTTTGAAAAACTCTTAATTTCTACCATGGTACCTCAAGCTCTTAAGTATTTTTAATGAATTAAAAGTACAAAGGTATTAAAAGGTTATAACCAAACATTTATTAAAATCCCCTATGTTACATTTTATAGTTTTGTATTCCCTGAAGTCACTTCAAGTTATTTATTTTTAAACATAGAACATATAGTCAAAGTCTATTTATGTCTGCTTCTGCTGGTTCTTGCTCATTGTGACTAGTTTCCTCGTAAACTTGTTTGTATTCAACTTTCTGGAGCTCACCGACCTTGAAAAATAATTTATGGAGAATTCACGAGCCCAGTTTGAAATCAGAGTGGTTTATGTGTTTTTGCCAGGCTCCTTGGAGCACCATCAGTACAGGACTATATTAAAACAGATCCACAGATAGAAGTTTCTATACTCACTCAAGGTATGTTTAGACCCAGGATCCCAGGGAATCTCCTAGTGAGGGTCAATCAACACTCATAACTTCTCAGGGGTGAATTATCGTTTTTTTATTTCATTTTTCTCTTACTCCTTTGCTCAGCAACAGGGAAACTTTCATGTAGTCCTTTGGATTTCACCTTAATGTGGGAAAGTTATCCTGTGAGATGATCCAAATTGGGAAAGTCCTGTATCTTCACTTCTGACCTCGTCCCCACATGTGGGTTACCAGACCACAACCCCAGTGCATGATGTGAGTGAATGCCTTTGGGGCAAAGGTGGCTTTGGGATGCCAACTTTCTTTCCACTAACCTATTTGGGTTCAAGCTAGCCTCAAGAATTTGGCCTGCCAGCTCTTTTTAATTCTTTAGTCCTTTTAAGGTGGTTTTGTTTTAGTGTCTTATCCAGCATCTTTAGTTTTTTTCATTGGGGGGTTGATCTGAGTATCCAAAAACAGAAACTCATGTGAATTCTTAAATACTTTGTTTCCCAAACTTTTCCTTCTAAATTCTGCTTTCCAAATATTGATTTATTAGGTAGACCATAAGATTTGATAAGTGTTAGAAAAGAGTATCCGCTTATTTGTAAGAGATATAGAAAATATACAAAATTAGTAATGCATTTCTAAAGCTTAGTAGTTCTGGCATTTTAGCTTTACTTTATCTTCTGTTGCTGTTTAAAGAATATGACCGAGTATTTCTGACCTTTTATTGCTCTTATATTGAATATCATTTAGAGGTTGTAAGCTAAGTATTTATTTTCATATAACCTAAAACCATAGTATTAGGAAATACTGATATAATTTAGTGATCATGTCATTGAAGCTTAACATTTTTATTGCATTCATTATTTATGAGAAGAAATCATGCAGTGTTTCTGTTTTTATCAAGGTATTGTATCTAAAAATCGCTTTTCTTGAACTTGAATTCAATATTTATTAAAGTGCATTTTATAGCACTTACACCTACGACAAAATAATTGATTAACTGTGTCCAAGTGTGTTGATGGGTCCTCAAGGGCCAACGCTAGATTCGATGATTCACTAGAAGGACTTCCAAGACTCCACCTACAGTCATATTCAGGGCTATGATTTATTACAGTGAAAGGATTCTATGCAAAATCAGCACAGGGAAGGGTACATGGGGTGAAGTCCAGGGGAAATCAGCTGCCAGTTTCCCACTGTTCCCTTCCAGTGGAGTCACAGAGAACACAATTCCCCAGCAGTAAGCTGTGACCACACATGTAAAATATGCCAACCAGGGAAGCTCAGTAGAGACTCAGTGCCCAGGGTCTAATTGTGGGCTGATCACATTGGCGTCTCTGCCTGGCGTGTGCCAAAATTTCAGACTCGCAGAAGGAAAGCAGGTTTTCAATGGGAGCCATATATTTGCACAAACAGTTTTAAGCACAGTGATCAACTCTTCCCAGTTAATGGTGGTAGGAACCTTCCTGAAATCCAAGTTCCCAGAGGCCAGTCAAGGGCCAGGCTTGTAAGCAGAATTGCAGTCAGGTCTGCTGTGTTAACTTTTTTCTACACGTGGAGCTATGGCTAAAGTTTTTTTAAGCACTTATCATTTGGCAAGCACTGTTCTAAGCCCTTTACTCATTTCATCCTCACAATCACCGTTTCAAAAGATGGGGAACTGAGGGATAGAGAAGTTAAAAAATTTGTCTCATATTTCACAGCTAGAAAGTAGTAAAACAGGATTCAAAGTAAGTCTTTGAATCCATGATTTTATCCAATACTTTATTTGGGTTTTTTTGAAAATTACTTTCATTTTGTCTCACCTCACGAATAAGATGTTCCATACATTTCCTTAAAATGGTGATTAAAATAAATTGTCAGAAAAGGAAGAAGTTGTCTTCATACAACCTCTTTTAATCTTCAGTGTTGTTTCATGGCTCTTAATTTTCAGATTTGAAAAATCATTCTAATTATTATTCAGATCCTTCCTGATCTCATAGGCTTTTTTCTGCCTCTGTGTTTCTTCTGGGTTGGAGAATTTGAATTGTTTTTTTCCATTTGTCTGGTCCTTGACCACTAATTTACTGCCATGGTTCTTTCTATGTTTCCCTTTGGTATTTTCTGAAATTTAGCTATTAGAACTGCAAACAGAGAAAGTATCACAGCGCCATGGTTTTATAAACAAAGACAGGACAACTGTCTTAGTCCATTTGGGCTGCTATAATAAAAATACCATAAACTGGGTGGCTTATAAACAACAGAAATTTTTTTCTGGCACTTTTGTAGGCCAGGAAGTCCAAGAGCAAGGAGCTGGCAAATCTGGAGTCTGGGGAGGGCCCACTTTCTGGTTCACAGATGGTACCTTTTTTTTTTTTTTTTTTTTTTGAGACGGAGTCTGGCTCTCTCGCCCAGGCTGGAGTGCAGTGGCCGGATCGCAGCTCACTGCAAGCTCCGCCTCCCAGGTTCACGCCATTCTCCTGCCTCAGCCTCCCGAGTAGCTGGGACTACAGGCGCCCACCACCTCGCCCGGCTAGTTTTTTGTATTTTTTTAGTAGAGACGGGGTTTCACCGTGTTAGCCAGGATGGTCTCGATCTCCTGACCTCGTGATCCACCCGTCTCGGCCTCCCAAAGTGCTGGGATTACAGGCTTGAGCCACCACGCCCAGCCAGATGGTACCTTTTAAATGTGTCCTTGATATAGTTTGGACATTTGTTCCCACCCAAATCTCCTGTTGAATTGTAATCCCCAATGCTGGAGGTGGGGCCTGGTGGGAGGTGTCTGCATCATGGGGGCAGATCCCTGGTGCTGTCTTCATGATGGTGAGTTCTTGTGAGATTTGGTCATTTAAAAGTGTATAGCACCTCCCCCACTCAAACTCTTGTTCCTGCTCTGGCCATGTGACATGCCTGCTCCCACTTTACCTTCTGCCATGATTGTAAGCTTCCTGAGCTTCCCCAGAAGCCAAGCAGATGCCAACGCTATGCTTCCTGTAAAGCCTGCACAACCGTGAGCTAACTAAACCTCTTGTCTTTATAAATGACCTAAGCTCAGGTATTTCTTTATAGCAATGCAAGAACAGCCTACTACAGTCCTCATATGGTGAAAGGAGAGAACTCTAGTCTCTTCAGCCCCTTATAAGGCCACGAATCCCATTCATGGGGGTTCTAATTACCTCCCAAAGGCCCCACCTCCAGCCATCATGTTGGTGATTAGGTTTTAACATATGCATTTGGGGCAGGCACAAATATTCAGACCATAGCAACAGCATTTTCTGTTTTATTTCCTTCTTTGTAATTCTCATCATTGTATTGGCCATATTATCTACCTCAGTATGTTGGACAGTGACTTAAGGGGGTGGCCTTTAAATGCTCCTAGAGGGCCATCTGGGATATAGCTGATAACTAAGAGCTTGCCTCTCTGCAAGTATACTTTAGATTATTTTTTTAGAATTGAAATGAGAAGATTCACTATTTGCTATATCCATTCCCAAGAAAATATAGCTTCAAGAAAAATGCGAGTGTTAACACATGTGCTGAAATATGATACAGATGTTTAATGTCTTACTGTAATATTATTTTACCGTTTGTAGTCACCTGCTTTTTTGATCCCTGCCTAAGTTTGCTTTCTTTATTCCATAGCACCTGTTCCCAGGAATATATTTACAGTGTGTTGTCTTTTCTAAATGGTTGGTACATATGTAAGAAAAAGGTTGACTTTTACTGGTTTCTTCCAGTAAATACCTTAAGGATTCCTTGTTATTTATTTTCAGTGTTACTTTATTTCAATTTAATACCCGAATACTGTTTTTACTTAAATACCACATAAGGAGTCATGCTATATGACCTAGGCATGACACTTACTTAAATGTTTATGGATAGGAAACAAGTTATTTCTAGTTTTACTTTTTAAAAAGAATTCCAAAACTTCAAACTACACATGATAAATGGCCCTGTATTTCCATAGGCTTAGAAAGCTTATGTCTAATTTATTACGCCCATGTGATCATGTGTATCTAGTTATTTGCTACCTTCTATTTCAGATCTTTGCATTTGTAGTTCCCTATTTAAACATCACATCATCACAGAGGCCTTTCCTATCCAAAGTGACTTCACTCCATCTCCCATCCCCAGTAAATCTCTGCTGCCTGGTTTTATGTCATTCATAGCACTTAGCAAATCTCAGAGAAGATTTTTTGGTTTTGTTTGCTTATTGTCTGTCTGTCATGCTTGACTATAAAGCTTCATGAGAGTAGTGATGTTGTCTGTTCTTTCTTGAATACCTCTGGATGTTCAGGTTAGTCCATAGCACATGTTGAATGAATCAATGAATTTATTAAAGACTATAGAAAACAATCTGTTTATATTAGATATGATATTTGATCTTTGTTAATTCAAACCTATGAGATTTTCTGTGGGTTGTTTAGGACGTGGGGAAGGTATCCAGACTAACCTTAGGTTTAGGTTATAATAATTAGCTAACTAAAAAGTTAACAATGGATATATTTAATCTCTTAGCCTCATTAAATTTTCTGATTCTTTGGGCTGTCTCTGAGAATTGTGTGTCTGCTGTAAATTATCAGAACTACAATAAACCAGGAGTCTTTCCAAATTTAAAGATACTAAATATATACCTTGATCTCTTTGTGTCCATTGGAAATATTTTAAACATAGAAAAGTATAGAGAATAATACGGTGGAACACTTGCATTTCAGCCACTTCTCTTTATCTCGTCTTAATATTTGTCATATTTGCCTCAGTGTTTGGTCAAAAACCAGTCTTGATATTTTTAAGATATCATTAATACTTAAATCAGTAGATTTTGAGTAAAGCAGATCACTTTCTATAATGTGAGAGGGTCTCATCTAATTAGTTGAATGCCTTAAGAGAAAACATGTAGGTCCCCTGGGGAGGAAGCAGTTCTGCCCACAGGCTGCCTTCAGATTTGAGGCTGCAACATTAACACTTCCCTTGACTCTCTGTGATGTTGCATTGGTCTGTTTGTCTATCTTTGTGCCAATATCACACTCTCTTTATTATATAACTTTGTAATCTTGATGTCTGGCAGTATAAGTCCTAGAGCTTTGTGTTTTCTTCAGAATTAGCTTGGCTATTTTTAGCCCATTGTGTTTTAAAATAAATTTTAGAGTCAGCTTTTCAATTTCCACCAAAAAAAAAGAAAGAAAGAAAGAAAAAAACAAGAAGCCAACTTCATACCCAAAAGTTGCTGTTTTCTTTCTTTCCTTTCTTCCTTCCTTTCTTCCTTCCTTCCTTCCTTCCTTCCTTCCTTCCTTTCTTTCTTTCTTTCTTTCTTTCTTTCTTTCTTTCTTTCTTTTTCTCTTTCTCTTTCTCTTTCTCTTTCTCTTTCTCTTTCTCTTTCTCTTTCTTTCTTTCTTTCTTTCTTTCTTTCTTTCTTTCTTTCTTTCTTTCTTTCTTTCTTTCTTTCTTTCTTTCTTTCCTTTCCTCCCTCCCTCCCTCCCTCCCTCCCTCCCTCCCTCCCTCCCTCCCTCCCTCCTTCCTTCCTTCCTTCCTTCCTTCCTTCCTTCCTTCCTTTCCTTCCTTCTTTCCTTTCCTTCCTTCCTTCTGTCTTTTTCTGTCTTTCTTTCTGTCTTTCTTTCTGTCTTTCTGTCTTTCTTGTCTTTCTTTTCTTTCTTTGTCAGAGTCTTACTCTGTCACCCAGGCTGGAGTGCAGTGGTGCGATCTCGGCTCACTGCAACCTCCACCTCCCAGGTTCAAGCGATTCTCCTCCCTCAGCCTCCCGAGTAGCTGGGACTACAGGCGCCTGCCACCATGCCTGGCTAATTTTTTATATTTTTAGTAGAGATGGGGTTTCACCGTGTTAGCCAGGATTGTCTTGATCTCCTGATCTCATGATCCACCTGCCTTAGCCTCTCAAAGTGCTGGGATTACAGGCATGGTGAGCCATCATGCCCGCTGGCTGGATTTTTAATTGAATTTATATTGAATCTTTAGATTAGATCAATTTGGGGAGAATTGACAATGCCAAAATGTTTAAGTCTTCCAATGCCCATAAAAACAAAAGTATATCCTTTTGTTTTTAAAGGTCTTCTTTAACTTTTCTTACTGTTTTGTAGTTTTAATGTAAAAGTTTTATGCATGTTTTGTCAGATGATTCTGAGATATTTGGTTTTTATGTAGTTATATAGATTTTTAAATTTTATTTTCTACTTATTTAGATATACAATTGATTTTTATATGCTGGTCTTACACCAGCAGCATGACTGAATGTCTTAGTCTAGTCCGTCTGTTATAACAGAATACCATAGACTGGACGGCTTAAACAACAGAAATTTATTTTCTCACAGTTCTTAAGACTGAGAAGTCTGCGGTCAGGTGCCAGCATGGTCTGGTTCTGGTGAGGAGGCTCCTCCTGGCTTGCAGATGGCTGCCTTCCTGGCTGTGTGCTTCTGGGTCCTTTCCTGGACAGCTGCACGGACTAGAGGATCTCTTGCTCTTCTTATAAGGGCACTAATCCCTTATGATGGTCCCATTCTCATGACCTAATTACTTCCCAAAGACACCACCTCCAAATACTGTCACATTGTGGTTGAGGGATTCGACGCAGAATTGAGAGCAGGAGTGGGCACACACATTCAGTACATAATACTAAGTTAACTTATTAATTCTAATACTTTGTCTTAGTAATTGTAATAGTATATGTTTTATATTTTATTGGCATGCAATCATGTCATCTTCAAATAATAGTAGTTTTATTTCTTCTTTTCCAATTCTTATGTCATCGATTTCTTTTTCTTCTCTTACTACATCAGCTAGGGTCTCCCACATAGTCATAAATAAAAGTTATACGCGCAGGTATCCTGTTTCTTCCCCATCTTTGTGGGGGGAGGGGAAAACTTTAGTATTTCACGTTAACTATGGAATATGCAATAGGTTTTTGTGTTTTGTTATGTTTTTAGGGGATAAATAACCTTTATTAGATTAAGGGAGCTCCTGCTTTGCTAAGAAATTTTATCATGAATAGATACTGACTTTTATTAAATGCTTTTTCTTCTCATGTTGCCATGATCATATTTTTCTCCTTTACCCTGTTAATGTGATGATGATATGCAGTAGACTAATAGTAGAAATAGAACTATTGTACCATTAGTAAATGTGAGGCTTAGAGGACATACAATTGTATAATTTTTTTTGTTAGGGGCATTTAAAAATTATTGTTTTCTTATTTTTCAGAAACAGAGTCTCCCTCTGTTGCCCAGGTTGGAGTGCAGTGGTGAAATCATGGCTCACTATAGCCTCAAACTCCTAGGCTCAAGCAATCTTCCCACTTCAGCCTCTGGAGTAGCTGGGACTATGGGCGTGTGCTACTATGCCCAGTTAATTTTTTGAAACTTTTTAAGAGATGAGGTCCCAGGCTGGTCTTGAACTCCTGGCCTCAAACAGTCTCCCATCTCCGTCTCCTGAGTAGCTGGATTGCAGATGCAAGCCACTGTACCTGACTATATGGACATTATTTGTAGTAGATTCCACAATGCTGTTCAATTTGTCTATGTCTAACAGGTACTTGGGAAGAATAATTAAATGAACAGAGGAGAGTGGTTTAGAAGTGACGGGTGACTTGGCGTTTGTGTCCAAATAAAAAGTAAATGTACATTTGGCCCTCCATATCAGCAAGTTCCATATCTGTGGATTCAACCTACTGAGGACAGAAAATATTTTTTTTAAGTTGCATTTACACTGAACATATACAGACTTTTTTCTTTGTCATTATTTCCTAAACAATATGGCATAACAACTGTTTACATGCCATTTACAATGTATTAGGCGTTAAGAATAGTCTAGAGATGATTCAGTATACAAGAGGATGTGCTTAGGTTATATACAAATACTACAGTATTATATAGTAAAGACTTAAGCATCTATGCATTTCAGTATTCATGGGAGGTCCTGGAACCAGTCCTTCATGGATACCAAGGGATGACTATATTTATGTATTCAGTCACCTTTTGACAAAGTTTAATGGCAGTGTTTCTTTTGTGAGTCTAAACAAATATTCAAGAAACTACAAAACATTCCTCTAATATCAGTTTCTTTTCTTCTTCTTTTTTTTTTTTTTTTGAGACGGAGTCTCGCTCTGTCGCCCGGGCTGGAGTACAGTGGCCGGATCTCAGCTCACTGCAAGCTCCGCCTCCCGGGTTTACGCCATTCTCCTGCCTAGCCTCCCGAGTAGCTGGGACTACAGGCGCCCGCCACCTCGCCCGGCTAGTTTTTTGTATTTTTTTTAGTAGAGACGGGGTTTCACTGTGTTAGCCAGGATGGTCTCGATTTCCTGACCTCGTGATCCGCCTGTCTTGGCCTCTCAAAGTGCTGGGATTACAGGCTTGAGCCACCGCGCCCGGCCTAGTTTCTTTTCTTCTAAGATGTACTAGAATATTATGTTAAGGTGACTATCTTAGTCAATTTGTGTTGCTTTAAAGGAATACCTGAAGCTGGATAATTTATCATGTAAAAGGTTATTTGGCTAAAAATTTTGATGGCTGGAAAGTTCAAGATTGGGTGTTTTGCATCTGGTAAGGCCTCAGACTTCTTCCACTCGTGGTGGAAGGCACGGGGAGCCGGCATGTGCAGAGATCACATGCCAAGAGAGGAAGCAAAAGAAAGAGTCGGGAGGCGCCAGACTCTTCTTAACGACCAGCTCTGGTGGGAACTAATAGAGAAACAACTCAGTCACCCCCAAGAGAGAACATTCATCTGTTCATGAGGGTTCCACCCCCAGGACCCAAACACCTCCCGCTAGGCCTCACCTTTAACACTGGGATCAAATTTCAGCCTGAGGTTTGAGAGGACAAGCATCCAAACCACAGCGGTAGCTGTAGGACTTTTTACCTCTGCCTTCTTTAAATTGTGTATTATACGTATCTGAGCCACAGACTGAGAGGTGGGTCGAACATTCACTCAGGCTTTTCTTGTTCCTAAGAACGGTGAAAATTCAAAGAAGGTACACTCTGTCGGAAATTGGTATTTCCCACCATTGCTTACATAAATCTTAAACAACCTTACTTTCAGGTGAGTAGATGAGTGAATGGATAGAGAGAGAAAAAGAGAGAGAGTGAGAGAAGTCATGGAAACTTGCTGTAGGTTTTTCACCCGGATGAAATGAAACATCACAGATGGTTTCTCACAGATGATCTCTTTGGCTTCCTTTCATGGGGCTTTCTCCCAGGGCAGTGCATTCTTTGTCAGTGGTGGGGAAAGAGTCAAAGTCACTATATCAAAATGATCAGTATTCTATAACATATTTGAATTTAGACCATCTCAACATATGCCCCACATACATTTCCCATTGTGCTTCACCCTTAACAGAAACAAATAATAAGACAAGGTAGTATTTGAACCTCTCAATGAAGAGTTTATAATGCATCGAATAAAGGCTTCATAGATACCAGTATTTTATTTGTCCCTCTTGGCACCCAGGAAGTTTTTCAGCACTCAGGCAATGCATGTTAGATCAGAAATGTGCCTTTCTTTTGTAAAGTAGAAAAAAGGTGCTTGAAAGGGGAAGTGGGATTAGAAAACCAGATCGCTCCACACAGGTGCTCTTGAGCAAGCTAGTTTTTGTAAGGATTATAAATAGAAGTTGAAGTTCTGGTAATTGATTATAGTAATACTCCCATGCTTGTGTAACCCTAGGCGTCCATGCTCCTGTGTGTAATGCTACTGATCTTGGTTGTAGACCGAGGTTTGAAATTATCTTTGTTCAAGTGCATGCACATATTCAACTTCATACCTTTAATGAGGGAAAATTTAAGACAAGTAAAATTTAGAACAGATTTTGTACAGTTGGTAGTAGAATTAAAAAATACTTTAGTTCCAGGCCAGGCGCAGTGGCTCATGCCTGTAATCCCAGCACTTTGGGAGGCCGAGGTGGGGAGATCACCTGAGGTCAGGAGTTTGAGACCAACCTGGCCAGCATGGTGAAACCCCGCCTCTACTAAAAATACAAAAATTAACCGGGCATCTTGGTGCATATCTGTAATCCCACCTACTCGGGAGGCTGAGGCAGGAGAATTGCTTGAACCTGGGAGTCAGAGTTTGCAGTGAGCCAAGATCGTGCCACTGCACTCCAGCCTGGGTGACAAAGAAAAAACAGAGATATATATATATATATATATATATATATGTTCCAAGTCATAAAGTAGACCAAAAATATAAGTAGCTCTGAAAATAGTTTAGATAAAACTTTTTATTGATGCGTAGAGAGTGGATTGTGAAGAAACTGAGATTTTTGTATATCTCTAAATACTGGGGTTGATGAAGAGCTCAGTTATTCAGCCTTTCACTTCTTCTTTTAACAAGGATTTATTGAGGCACCTGTTACTTGCTTACACTGAGCTAGGCAGTGGGGATATGGTGTGAAGTAGACAGTTTTGTTCTGTAACATTAAATGGCAAAACAGTAACAAGTAAACTAAACCAGTGATAACCATATAATCACCAATTGTTCTAAATGCAGAATAAATAAATAGGGTAATAAGAATGGAGAGTAGTTGGGACAGTCACCTTAGGGCACCTGTGGAGACCACAGGAGACAGTGACATGTATGTTTGTGATTTCTGTGGTACCACCCATCAGTGGACCTGATGGACCATGGTTCTGACTTCGGTCCTTTCCCCATTTTATAGATGGGGAAGATGAGATGCAGAAGCACAGTAACTTTCCATGTGCGTGTAGGCATCTGTGTAAGTGGTTAAGTAAGAATTCAAACCCAGCTGGTCTGACTCCAGAGCTTGTATTTTTAACCACTATGCTATACTGTCCCACAAGTAATATTCGTTTCATATTAGTGAAATAAGATAGATAAGTACCAAGCAGACTAACCCCAAAGCCTTCTCTTAACAGCTACACTAACTACCTCTCAAGAAGTCATAGAGTTTATAGACTGACACAGCTGGTGTGTTTTTATCTTTTTTTTTCTGTGAAGTAATTAGTAATTATTTTTTCCATTTTATTTAGATTTCATTATTTTTCAACTAATTGTAAACCACCTTCAAAAGAAAAGAAAAACGGAAGTGAAGGATCTCAGTTTAGTGAAGTGAAGGATCAATTTGAAATATTCTTAAGACTCTTTTAATGTAATAACTTGAGCATCTTCATCTGCCTATGCAGTCCAGTATTCGGGAGAATGCAGTTTGTCTTAGTCTGTTTGAGCTGCTATAATAAAACTTCATAGACTGGGTAGCTTATAAACAACAGAGTTTTATTTCTCACACTTCTGGAGGCTGGGAAGTCCAAGATCAGGGCACTGGCAAATTCAATGTCTGGTTAGGGCCTGTTCCCTGGTTCGTAGAATGGTGTCTTACATGGTGGAAAGGAGCAAGGGGGTGCTCTGGGGCCTCTTGGTCACCAGTCCCATTCACGAAGGCTCTTCCCCATGACTTACTCTTATGAAGGCCCCACCTCCTAATACCATCACATTGGTGATTAGGTTTCAACATATGAATTTTAGGGAGACACAAATGTTCAGAACATAGCAGAGTCATACAGTAAATACTAAGAAAGTTATACTCACAACATTTAGAATAAATGGAAACTGAAAAACTATTAATAGGCCAAATCTTAAAAGAGCATATACTAATGCTAACATGTGTACCCATACATATATTTGGCTTTTCTGATAGAGCAGGTTTGTTCTGGAGAGTTTATACACAATGAATTTTGCTAAAAGTTTTCTGTAACATCCCTGTGTTGTAATAGGGGAAGAAGCATCACTTCTCTTTTTATAATTAGAAAATGCAGGTTTATAAGGTGATACTCAGAGTGAGTCAAGCTGAATATTGGGTAATCTTGAATCATAAACCCTTCTATACCCTCCTTAAAAAATTATTGTCTCCATGAAAAGTAACAGGAAGAAGAGTCTATATGAGCCCAGCAGTGCAAATTAGCCTACAAATTAACTTGGTTTGGCAAAAGTAAAGTGTGCTCTTAGTCTTCTTCAAAAATACTTATTCAGACATATGTAAAAGAAAATTATGGTATATGTTTGTAGGTAATTTAAATATTTGAGGGGTTTTTTTGTTCTTTTTTTTTTTTTTTGGGCGGGGTGGCATGTTTATGTTTTTTTGTGTAGGTTACCATAGCCAGATGAATTAAATGCATTGTAACTCATTGAAAAATAGAACAAATTTAAATTGAATAAGAAATGTGGTTTTATAGGATTATAGCATAGTTACTATTATCACTAACATAAAGAAGTGTCAGGAAGAGAACAATAACACCTGCTATGATACTGAAAGGAATGAACATCTGGAATAGCAAAAGTGATAAAAGGAAAATAATACGAAATGACCTAAATTTCATAAAAGGTATCTTTCTCATGTCTTTAAATACAAAAGAAGGAAGTAGGATCGAGTACACTAAAAAGAAAAATAGTCATATGATGTAAGAGTTTGTCCACCAGAGCTTAACAAAAACAGTGGAGAACAGAAAAAATTGGGCTAAATATTGAATACAATAGCTGTTTAGTAATGATCAGAGGACAGGGAGTTGGGGGATCATGTCTTGGCAAAAGAAAGGTCAAAAGGGCAGAAAGTACATTTTGGGTTAATTCAAACAAGGTAAAGTAATAGAAGAAAAGAATACCAAGTAGACAATGTTTTAAGATAATGAAATGTATAGCCTAATGTTATGCACATTGCTTAGCAACAAGCAATTTTAAAAAAGAATGAAAAAGGAACTATGGAAAAGAAGAAAGAGACATGTGTCTTGTAAAGCAATCAGATACAAGATGAAAATGAGAAGAGCCAAGAAAGAAAGTGAATTTAGACCTCAAAGAAGTTTGAGATAAATGACCCACATTTGTTATTGTCTCTTAAGTCAGTTTTTTTAAAAAGTTAGATACTGAATTATAATAATCATTAAAATAACTGCCCAAAGTAGAGATATTGATTGCTATGTAAAATGTACTCCATATTCTTTATATATAAAGCTGTAAAGATATATTTAGACATTCATATAATTTAATATTTTGAGAAAATATATTTTAATACAGTATGATAAAACAAATCTATAAAAATGATTTAAATGTGATTTAGAAGGGCATTTGGAGATGATTTTCATCTTTTATTTTCTTGTTTTGGATAGGGATTGTTGCTTTATACAACTCTAATACTTCGTTGTAAATATTTAAATAGTGGGTAGCATCTGACCTGTTTGTAAAGTTCAGAAGTACCTTTATATAAATAATAGCTTCTAAAGGCCAGTAGACGCATTTAAAAATAAGCAAGTAAATTAATTCATCCCATACCTGGCAGTTAAAATAGAATGCATTTCCATTATTTGGCTTTAGATTTGACCTTGTAAAAACGGAAAGCAATACAAACCCCACATACCACAACTACCACAGGGGTCATCTAATGAAAGGATTGTTGTCACAAAACATTGCTCAGATCATCTTTTAGTATGTCCCATCTGCAAGCTAGAATTTTTCTCCTAGTCATCTGTCTTTTGAAATCATGGAATCTCAAGCCTTGTTTTTTCCCCATCCATTTGAGAAAATGACCAGCATTCTGTAGCGTTGGAAAGAAGGTACAGATTTAATAACAAACATGAAAACAATTGAGCAGAAGTGGAAATAATCAAGCTTTTATTATTGAGTTTTGGTACTTACATATCATTACTCATGATAAAGCTTCACAGTGCTTCTGCCAATCAGAGTTCTTACTGCTCAGTGTTTTGAGGTTGAGAATGGTAAATTGAAGTATGCAGTGCCTCTCAGAATAGTTATCCAATGTCTTAATATATAAAGGGGTGCCTTTTGAGATACTCCGATTTGTATTTAGGATTTACCCATTGCTAAAGCTGAATGCTTTTAATTAAAACAGTAGATCCAAACAACTGCCAAACCCTTTCATGGAGTAAAATACCATATTTTAGTAAATCTGAGACACCATTGATTCTAGGGGCACCATCATATTATGTACCACTAATGACAGAAAAAAAGTGGTAAAGGCAGAAAAAGTTCTGCCTGTTAAACTGTGACACACTGCTAAGATACCAACAATTGCAAGATGCTTTGCAATTTTATAAATTTTAAATTGTGGAAAATGGTGTTAGAGAAGCAATGAAATAAGATCATGTGCACCTTCGCTACTTTGTTCTGAATTCTCTTTAGATTTCTTAAACCCAATACTAACCCTATCTAGTGTATTCTGTCTTTTTAGAATCTCTTCTTGGCCCCATTACCCGATTTCACTGCATGTAACCTTGACTTCACTCAAAAATACTTTTGGTTGGCCGGGTGCGGTGGTTCATGCCTGTAATCCCAGCACTTTGGGAGGCCAAGGCAGGTGGATCACAAAGTCAGGAGTTCAAGACCAGCCTGACCAACATGGTGAAACCCCGTCTCTACTAAAAATACAAAATTTAGCCAGGTGTGGTGGCACGTGCCTATAATCCCAGCTACTCAGGAGGCTGAGGTAGGAGAATCACTTGAACCTGGGAGGCAGAGGTTGCAGTGAGCCGAGATTGCGCCACTGCATTCCAGCCTGGGCGACAGATCGAGACTCTGTCTCAAAAAATAATAATAATGATAATAATAATAATATTTTTGGTCATCTACTCTCAGAGTAGATAGTACTCTGACTGTCTCAGTCAAACGTCCCTCTCTGACCTATCCTAGCCTTACGAGAGGATGTAGACATCAACTGTGGATAGTCCGTGGGCTCATTCTTGCCTTGTAAGCAGGATGTAGGCATCAGTTCATGAAGACCTGGTTCTACAGCCATTGTAGAGCTTCCCCATTCAGTGTTGGCTGGACTTCTACCCGGTGCCTGGCATGGCGCAGGTGCTCTAGGTTACAGCACTGAACAAGACATGTCCTGCAGGCAAGGAACTTGCAGTCTGGTGGGAAAGTAGATGCATAAACGGGGATTGGAATTCACTTAACTTTAGCTGTGACAGGCAGGGCTGCCAAGAGGTAAAGTTTCTCTTCACCTCTTCCTTGATTTACTATCCCCCCTCTTTTTTTCCCGTGACCCCCAACTTAACCTTTCATAATGTCAAACGAATGTAATCTGCCTTGCATTGCACAGAAGCCTATCAAGAATTCTCTACAAATGGACTATCTGAACCCATGCGCATGTTGTTTTGTTTTTTTTACTTTTTATAAAACACATCTCACATACATAATCATGTGCATATTTTGAATAGAAATTGCCCCAGTCCTAATCAGCTACCCAAATGGGAGTAGGAATAACTCATTGTAATGATGATGTTTGACCCTGTCTTAGAGATAGCATGTCCAAGAGGCCCAGCACCTTCTGACCTTAGGATATGACCTAAATACAGCCTCATCTGTTTAATGGAACCATCTTCTCCTCCTCCTCTTTTTCTCCCTCCTCCTCAACCACCACCACCACAGATGCTAGTAATAGAACCCATTCTGGGCCCTGCCTTCTCTCTAGCTCTATCTCAGCCAAGCTTCTGGGAAAAGTAGTCTACTTGTTGTTTTCATTTCCCCATAGTCTCTACTTCTGAACTCAGTACAGTGTGCCTGTCACTTCTACCAGCTCCACTGAAATAATTTTGCTGTGCTCACCAACAATCTCCCTGTTGCCAGATGTAACCTTCACCCTTCAGTCTTTGAACCCTTTTCAACATTCAAACTAATGACCTCCTTGAGATGTCCTTTTCCATTGGCATCTGACACTGCTGTCTCCTGGGTTGGGTCCGACCTTTAACAGCCAATCCTTCCACTTTCCCTTGGTAAATGGCACTCTGCCTGCATGCCCTTTCCAATTTTCTCTTCCTTACCAGTATACTTTCTCTGGGAGATTTCACTCACAGGCTCCACTCTCACATGGAGGGCTCCCAGTTCCATTCCCTTAGCTCAGCCTGGTTTTCTCAGTGTCTCATCCCCATCTTCAACTCCTACTGAACCTCTTTCTCTGGGTATCCCCACTGACCCCTCAAACTCCACATATTCTAAACAGATTATATTACCTTTAACCTGCTGATCCTTCTTTTTTGTGTAACTTTTCTTGGTTCATGATGTCACCATTTACCCAGTTACCCATATCAGGAACCTCTAAGTCAACCTCTTTTCTTGACCACTTGTAACCAACTGGTCACCAAATTCTGTCTCATCTACAACCCAGACCTGCCTCCGTTTTTTTCCACCTCAACATTCTTGACTAATGCTATCTTAGTTGGCTGAAACAAAGTACCTCAACTGTGTGGCTATATGGTTTAGCTGTGTCCCCACCCAAATCTCATCTTGAATTGTAGGTCCATAATCCACATGTGTCATGGGAGGGACCCAGTGAGAGGTAACTGAATCATGGGGGCAGATTTTTCAAGTGCTATTCTTGTGATAGTGAATAAGTCTCATGAGATCCAATGGTCTTTATAAAAGGGCAGTTCCCCTGCATGGCAGTTCTTAGTTGGTGGAGTAATTTGTCTGTTTAATTCTGATAATGAATGAGACTCTGGCATGCTAACTAGTTACATGACCCCCAAGCAGTCAACATCCCCCAACTTCTTAGAGGGACAAGTGGCATTCAGCCACCTGAGATTCAGCAATAACAGGTCTGTGATGCCCTTAGATGTCCAGGGCTACACATGTGCTACACTGACTGGTGGCATTTTGCCCCTGTCCCAGAGATCTGTGGAACTTTTAACTTGAGAGAGATGATTTAGGGTATCTGGCGGAAGAAATTTCTAAGCAGCAAAGCATTCAGGAGGTGACTTGAGTACTTTTAAAAGCATTCCGTTTTATTCATTCACAAAGGTATGGTTTGGAATTGGAACTTATATTTAAAAGGGAAGCAGAGCTTAAAAATTTGGAAATTTGCAGCCTGACAATGCAATAGAAAAGAAAAACCCATTTTCTGGGAAGAAATGCATGCTGGTTGCAGAAATTTGCATAAATAATGAGGAGCCAAATGTTAATCACCAAGACAATGGGGAAAATGTTTTCCGGCATGTCAGAGACCTTTATGCCAGCCCCTCCCATACAGGCCCAGAGGCCCAGGAGGAAAAAATGGTTTTGTGGGCTGGGCCCAGGACCTTGCTTCTTTGTGCAGTCTCAGGATTTGGTGCCCTGCATCCCAGCCATGGCTAAAACGGGCCAATATACTTCTCAAACCATTGCTTCAGAGGGTGTAAGCCCCAGGCATTGGAGGCTTACATGTAGTGTTGGGCCTGTGGGTACACAGAAGTCAAGAATCAAGGTTTGGGAACCTCTGCCTAGATTTCAGAGGATGTATGGAAATGCCTGGATGTCCAGGCACAGGTGTGCTGCAGGGATGGAGCCCTCATGGAGAACCTCTGCTAGGGCCATGCAGAAGGGAAATGTGGGGTTGGAGCCTCCACGCAGAGTCTCCACTGGGACTAGTGGAGTTGTGAGAAAAGGGCCACCATCCTCCAGACCCCAGAATGGTAGACC
The DNA here is from genome assembly GCF_024542745.1 of Macaca thibetana thibetana. Lineage (NCBI taxonomy): Eukaryota > Metazoa > Chordata > Mammalia > Primates > Cercopithecidae > Macaca > Macaca thibetana. The sequence goes on from NC_065584.1 coordinate 17,747,734, forward strand.
CATTAACAGCTTGGATTATGTACCTGGAAAAGCCACAAACACTCAATGCCAGCCTGTGAAAGCCACCAGGAGGGGAACTATAGCCTCCAAAACCACAGGGCCAAGCTTCCCAAGGCTGTAGGAACCCACCTCTTGCATCAGCGTGTCCTGGATGTGAGACATGGAGTCAAAGGAGATCATTTTGGAGTTTTAAGATTTGACTGCCCCACTGATTTAGGAGTTGCATGGGGCCTGTAGCCCCTTTGTTTTGGCCAATTTCTCCCATTTGGAATGAGTGTATTTATCCAATGCCTGTACCCCCATTATATGTAGGAAGTAACTAACTTGCTTTTGATTTTACAGGCTCCTAGGCTCAAGGGACTTGCCTTGTCTCAGATGAGACTTTGAACTGTGGACTTTTGAGTTAATGATGAAATTGGTTAAGACTTTGGGGGACTGTTGGGAAGGCATGTTTGGTTTTGAAATGTAAGAACATGAGATTTGGGAGGGGCCAGGGGCAGAATGATATGGTTTGGCTGTGTCCCTACCCAAATCTCATCTTGAATTGAACTCCTGTAATCCTCTCATATCATGGGAGTGACCCAGTGGGAGGTAATTGAATTATGGGAGTGGGTTTTTCCCATGCTGCTCTCATGATAGTGAATGAGTCTCATGAGATCTGATGATTTTATAAACGGGAGTTCCCCTGCACAAGTTCTCTTGCCTGCTGCCATGTAAGATGTGCCTTGCTCCTCCTTCACCTTCTGCCATGATTATGAGACCTCCCCAGCCATGTGGAACTGTGAGTCAATTAAACCTCTTTTATAAAATACCCAGTCTCAGGTACATCTTTATGTGTGACATACTAATCCTAGTGTGAGAACAGACTAATACAGTGGCTTAAACAACAGAAATTTATTTTCTTACAGTTCTGGAGGATAGAAATCTGAGAAAGCAACAGGGTTGGTCCCTTCTGAGCTCTTTCTCTTTGGCTTGCAGATGGCTACCTTTTCTCTGTGTCTTCACATATTCTTTCCTGTGTGTGTGTGTGTGTGTGTGTGTTTATGTGTGTGTGTCTATCTGTCTCCCAGTCTCTTCTTATAAGGATACAGTCAGATTAGGTCCCACCTGCGTGACTTCACTTAAATGTAATCACCTCTTTAACAACCCTATCTCTAATTACAGTCTCCTTCTGAGGTGCTGGGCGGTTAGGACTTCAGCATATGAGTTTTCAGGGGACACAATTCAGCCCATACTACCTGCCTTCATTTTCTTATGAGCATATTGCTTACTCTCCCACTTTGTTTCCATTCCTCCAGCATCATCTGCATTCTGACATATCTTCCATATTACCATCAGAGAGGTTATTCTGAATTCAAAGAGGCGCACGGTACTCTCCCTGCTTAAAGCCTCAGGTCAGTGGAGGCCTACCCAGACCCCTGCACAAGGCACTCTTTCCTACTTGCACTGTACCCTAGCCATGAGGAAGTATTTCAGCTTCCTCTAAAGGTTTAGACCCTTACCTCTGTGCCTTTGCATGTGTGGCTTTCTGGGTCTGGAATGTTCTTAACCCTGCCTCCCTTTATCTTATCAACTGTGAATTGTTTAAGACCCAGTGTAGGCTGCCAGAAGGAAACATGGAAAATAGCAATAGAACAAATGGAGAGAAACTGTTGAATTAATATATGAGAAGGCATCTTTTTCATAAGAACACAAAGGAAAAGAATATGGTAATGTAAATTAGGCTGTTACAGACTTTTTGTCATGCTCTGGAGCCCCTGAAGCTTTCTTAAAGGGATGGATGATAAAATTTACATCTTCCTTTTTATCAATTACTTAGCCATCAGTTCAGGGTCCATCTCACCATATGTAATCACTGCCAAGCCTTCCCAAATCAGAGCCCCGTCATAGGGCTGCAGTGGGATCCGGAGAACCCACTCTCAGCAGTCTCTGTCCTTTAACCCTAGACACAGGAACAATGCAACTCTTCCCCACCTTTTCTGAAAAATGAGTACAAATTGCAAGAAATGCAGCACAGATTGTACGATGTCAGTACATTAGCAGTGACATGGGAAATCTGATGGAGTCAGGGGGAAAAGGTGTAAATTGTAGGATAATATCAAGGGGAGGTCAGTATGTTAGTAATGCAGGGAATATGATGGACTTAAAGAAAAGGTATAAATTACTGGGTAATAGAAAGGAGAGGTCAGTACATTAGTAACATGGGAAAACTGGCAGATTTGGGAGGAAAAGGTGCAAATTGTAGGATAATGTGAAGTGGGGCATCACTGTAACGATGAGCTTACCTCATGCCAGGAGACTGGCTGGCCATATAGACTCTGGCTACAACTTACAGTATTTTTCTAGTTCTGTCTCACTGCAGATCTTTAAGTCTTTTACAATCATTAATTAAATTTCTTTAAGAGCTCTTTAAGCGTCCTTAAGTCATTAAATTTCAAGTTCATATTACAGAGAAAAAGTATTGTCCCTGCTCAAAAGAAAAAAAAAAGCCAGAAAGATTCCCTCAAAACTTCTGAATGGCTGAACCTATCAACCTCATATGTGCCAACTAATAAACACCCATCTTTTAAAGACTCCTTTGCTGCACACAGCCACACACTCCTCCAAGAGGCTCTGTAAATATGACTGATGTTTCTGTGTTCAAGACAAAATTAAAGCAGTCATATAATAAAATATTTTTAAATAAATATTTTATTGACATATAACATACGATGGGAACCTATTCTGCACAGGCCTCTCTCATTTCCACATGGTTTATGAGTGAGGCACTCGCTGCCCTTTTTTTCCAGAATATCTTTTGAAGGATGTTTTTATAGAGAACAGCCTTCAGAGACCGAGATAGTGTCTCCTTCCGGAGCAACGGAAGGGCTTGCTTAATGACCATTTAAAAAGATCCTGGGCTGGGCGCTGTGGTTTACACCTGAAATCCCAGCACTTTGGGAGGCCCCGGTGGGCGGATCACCTGAGGTCAGGAGTTCAAGACCAGCCTGGCCAACACGGTGAAACCCTGTCTCTAGTAAAAATACAAAAAAAAAATTCCAGCTACTCAGGAGGCTGAGGCAGGAGAATCGCTTGAATCCGGGAGGCGAAGTTTGCAGTGAGCCAAGATGGCGCCATTGCACTCCAGCCTGGGCAACAGAGGGAGACTCTGTCTCAAAAAAATTTTTTTTAATTCCTGGTTGCTTAAACTCAAGGTTCTTCTTCTGTGATGCGGCCACTTGCACATGCAGGCATCCCTCTGGGCCCAGCTGCATCAGCCCAGAAAATTTGGGGCAGGGACTGACTCAAACGTGCCGATGCTCTTGCTGTTTGCTGTGCTATGAGTAGTAAAGTCCTTCATTTCTGACCCAGTAGTCCTGGGTCTTCTGCCAGGATCTGTGAGCCTGTGGCATGTGGCAGCTTGCAAGGAGGCTACATCTTCAGATCCTTCACAGTTTTTAATAGTTTATTCAACAAGAATGGGATGCTGCCAGAGGCATGGCTTTCTGGAAGAAGAGTAAGGAAATCATGATCCTTAACAGGACTTGAAGGAAGTTTATGGGGATTAGTAGCACATGTATTGATCGGATCGTATGGTCAGCCAGGCAGTCAGGTTCTGCTTCTTTTCTTGTTTAGAAAGAGGAGCTGGGGAAGGACTTGCAGTGGATTCACGCTAACTGCCTAGAATGCGTCCAGGTTGTTGCTGCCTCTCCTCCAGGCAGGAAGACTTCCTCACCAATGAGATGGTCAGCCCCAGGTCCTCCCGTTGAAACAACTGTGCAGAGATTCATCCTGGGTTGGCAGAAGGCTCTACCCTCTTTTAGACAACAGTTATACAGACAGATGCCTATATTGAGTGAGAATATAGGGAAATTTATGATTTCCATAGGCAGAAACCAGAGAATCATTAGAAGTTTGTCTTGGGAGATGGGTGGTGGAGCACGTAATACTTGTTAGGGAAGCATGGTGACAGCTGAGCCATCTCAGCCTAGTCCCTCCTGCACTCTGTCTGCCAACTTCGGACCCACGTGGAGATAAAGGTCTCAAAGACTTCCGCAGGGTTTAACCAAACTGAAAAATAGACATTTCAAGATCCATATTTGGAAGAAAAATATATTGAAAAGCAAGAGAATGAGAAATGAAAAGTTCAGGAAAGTACTTAAGAGCATGTGGCACAGGGCTCAGATCAAGAAGGAACACAGTGGTAGCTATGATCTTTTTTTTTTGAGATGGAGTCTCCCTCTATTGCCCATACTGCAGTGCAGTGGTGCGATCTCAGCTCACTGCAGCCTGCAGCTCCTGGGTTCAAGCAATTCTCCTGCCTCAGCCTCCCCAGTAGCTGGACTACAGGCGCCTGCCACCATGCCTGACTAATTTTTGTTGTTGTTGTTGTTGTATTTTTAGTAGAGACGGGGTTTTACCATATTGGCCAGGCTGGTCTTAAACTCCTGACCTTGTGATCTGCCTACCTCGGCCTCCCAAAGTGCTGGGATTACAGGCATGAGCCTCCGCTCCCAGCCAACTATGATAATCTTGTTAGTTTTCTAGTTCTGACATTGGGGGTGAGTTCACAAGTTTTGCTTTTATTAAGCTTCATAATATACCTATTAGTTACATATGTTCTTTTGTATGTATTAATTATTACATAATACATTTTTGTGATCAGTTTAGGGACATTTATAATTGGAATTATTGAATTGCTATGAGTCATATAACATCTGTTGGATTCTTATATGGCTTTAGTAGAGTGGAGGATAGTGTCTTCCCATAAAAGCCCTGTAATATCAAACAAGAATTCTGACAGGAAAATGGTGTATCTACCTACCTTCCCGGGAGAAATACTGGAGATGTTCAAGGTTTTACCTTTCTTAGATAGTAGATAGATCATGAAATTATTGCAGACTAAGTGCTCTGGTATTTTCCTAATCTAAGATTAACTTAAAATTATTTTAACTTAATGTCTAATTCAAGATACAGTTAATTTTCATCGATTCTGAAAACAGATGCTAAACACCTATGTTTATAATGCTGAGGGGGCATTACCTGGGAATTTGAGACATTTGGGAATATCTTCTGTGTACTCCAGCAACCTCACTGTTCATGAGGAATGAGCAAGCCACCGTATTTCCTTTGGTAATTCTGTCTTCCATCTGGTCAGGAGAAAGAAGGATTCTTCAAGCCTTTCTCAGGTGGTAAAACTCTAAGGAGAATCCTGTGCTTTTTGTGTCCCCTGAGAATGACTGCAGCTCCTTGCTGACGACTTATCCCAAAACAAGGCCTCTGGGAACTCACCAGACCTTATCACACTTGGGAAGAGAGCTTGATATGTGGTCTAGTTGTTGTTGGGAGTTAGGACACTAGATTATTTGTGAGGTCTCTTAGGATGCTGTCATCATAAATAATACTCTCTAAAGGTTTTTACCACCTACTGTAAACCAAAGGCTTTCTGTGCTTTTTTACTCTTCACTGCAACCCAAGGTAGTCGTCGTCACCATCCCCATCTTGTGCTGGGGAAGCAGGGCCTAGAAAGAGGCGAAGTCAGTTTTCGTGGCCTCTCAGCCAGAACGCACACTCGGTCCTGTGGATTCTATAACTCATGCTTTTAACAGTGGCAGATCTTTGTCATTGAATCCTTTAATTCTGGTAACATTACATGAGTGTGTAGAATTTTTTTTTAACCTCATGGAAGTGAGAATGTCTTACAGTTGTGATCAGACATTATGTAATAAGGACAAGTGGGTCAAGCTCTGTGACCTCCAGGCAGGAGCCCCCAATACATTAGATTTTGCTGAGATCTGATTACTCCTTTTTAAAATGAATTCCATGCCACTACTTTTCAGCAAAACTGTATCATTGATAGTGAGGTGGTTAATATTTTCTAATAAGCTAGATTTAACATTTTTAAAGTATGAAGGGGAGGGACTAAGTACATTAGAGATATTTTTATTTTTGTTTTTGTGTTTTGAGACAGGGACTCACTCTCACCCAGGCTGGACTGCACTGGTGTGAACACGCATCACTGCAGCCTCAAACTTCTCGGCTCAAGTGATCTTCCTGCTTCAGCCTCCCAAGTAGCTGGGAACACAGTCGTGTACCCAGGCTGGTCTCAAACTCCTAGGCTCAAGTGATCCTCCTCAGCCTTCCAAAGCTTTGGAATTACAGATGAGCTGTATTTCTTTAACATGCTAGAATGAGACCTAGTGTGCGCCTATTTGTTTCTGTAAGAAAGCAAGTTTGCACAGTATGTTGGTGTCATGCCCACGAAGGGTATGTCATTTTCCTTCTGATTTATAATTGGTCCCTATGAGGGAAGTCACAGCACTTTATGTCAAATGGGCTTCAAAAGTAGAATATGAAGTGTCTTTATCCTTAGTTTGCTGATTTGTCTTTATTCAGCTACAGAAAATGTAAATACGTTAATCTGGCATACAGAGCACTTAAAACAAGCAACTGCAGTGTAAAGGTGGCCAGAGCTGGCCTCCTCTAGGTGCAGAAGGCTGGCCACATCCCTGAAGACAGGTATTCACTCTGTGCTCCAGAGACCTGGGACCCCCAGTTGCATTCTTTTCAGGAGAAGCGTTTTACAGTTTCTGTGCTTAACTCTACGGGGTATTTTATCTTGGTGTATTCTTGTAAATGCTGTTATTTGATGGAATTTCATACAAAATTGACATATCTTTCCTTTTAATAGGAATGTTTTGTATCTTTATAAACTCTTTCTGAGGACCATATAGTCCTGTATGTAATAGTGGTTTAAATATACATAATTTGAAGTGCAAACCACTCCAACTTACAAACCATATCATAGCAAGAGAAACCTTTATTTTAGATTAGTCCTGCTGCTCTTGCCAGTCTCTCTTCAGGAACCATATTCACTTGACTTAATGATGAGATTGCACACTGTTAATCTATCAGTTAAACAGGTGTTTATTGCACGCCTATTATGGGCTGAGTTCAGGGTTTTCCCCTGTGGAAGAGACAAAGGAAGTACAGCCCCCAATTAAGAATGGATTGGTTTCCAAATGATTGGGAAGCTGAATCTGGAACCTGGAATGTAGCGTCCAACAATGTAATGAATGGCACTTAATTTTCCAGGTTTGCCCATGAGGCATCATTAATCCCTAGTGTGGTTCATCCATACCCTGATGTCCAAGGCTCCTGTTAGGGTTGAGATACAAAAGAAAAGCAAGGGGAACTTTCTTCTGCCTTTCTGGGTGCTAAGGTCACTCCAGTGCCTTCCTGCCACGAGGGTTCCCAGTGTCCTCCACAGTCACCAGCTGCCTCCTCCCTGTTTCCCCAGCCCAGCAAAACTCTCATTTCCTCGGCGTAGCAGATCTCAGTTAGATGTTAGTACAGAAGTATTTTGATTTAACTAATTCATACTAACATATACATAACTGATAACTTCCTTAATCTTTGCAGAGGCATTTGCATTATTAAAACAAAATACTTCTTAAATGCATATTAAGTCAAGCAAGAGTAGATTATTTAGCACATAGGATAAAGTGAAATAAAAGATTAAGGCCATGCAAAGTTGTGTTGGGGCTGCAGGGTCACCCTGGAGACAGAACAGCCCTAACTGGAGCTTGTTCCCTGGGGCTAGCTCTCCAAAGCCCACCCTACTTCTCATCACTTCTTTCCTTATACTGTTTCTAAATTTCTGGATTCTGGAAAAGGCCACGCATTAACATGGTGATGGCACCAGCAGAAGCTCCATTGGTTGAGGTGAGGTTTAGGGAGGACCAGGGATTGGCTGAGGTCATCCATGACTGATTTTAGGTTTGGGTTACCTATACACCAGATGGTAATAAACGTAGGGAATGCATATATAAGGCAGGGTCGCTGACTAAAGAGCAAGACAAAGGTATAGCACCAGTAGTGACCAGAAATCATGGAATCATTCAGCAATTCAGGTCCTATTTGCTGGTGGTGAAGCAGGACACCTGGTTTCTGGCTTCATACTCACTTTATAATCTACTCAGGAAAATAGACCTTGTGTAAATAATTACACTAAAAACAAGATCAGGCCAGGCTCGGTGGCTCACGCCTGTAATCCCAACACTTTGGGAGGCCAAGACAGATCACTTGAGGTCAAGAGTTCGAGACCAGCCTGGCCAATATGGTGAAACCCTGTCTCCACTAAAAATACAAAGATTAGCTGGGTTTGGCGGCAGGCACCTGTAATCCCAGCTACTCAGGAGACTGAGGTTGGAATGGGCCAAGATTGTGCCACTGCACTCCAGCCTGGGCAACAGAGTGAGACTCTATCTCAAAAAAATAAAAATAAAAAAGTAGATAAACAAAACATTTTTTAAAATGAGATAATGACACATTTCTCTACCTGCTGTTGTAGAAAACCAAAGAACATCATGAATGATTATAGCCCGGGGCCTGATTGAGCTGGAGCGGGGGTGGCTTCTCTGAGGGAGACACGTTTCAGCCTGGACAAGGAGATTAAGGCTGGGTCAGCCAAGCGACAAGGGTGTAGGCCCAGAGCTTAGGGGCGCATTTTAGGCAAGATGCATGGTGTGCAAGACCCTGGGGAGGAAACACTCTTGATGCCTCTGAGAAGTTGCTGGTGAATCTTAAGAGGGAGAACCTGCAGGTGCTGGAGGGGAGCCTTGGAGAGGGCAGGAGGCAGCTTTGTCCCACAGGCCTCACAGGCCACGTTGTGGGGGTAGACCCTGAAAGGCATGGGGTCTGACTTTAGGAATTTAAAGCAGGGGAGCAACAGGTTCTACTGTATGGCCCTGACCATGCGTTTAATTGGGGCTTGGAGAAGGGAATCTATTATTGGTGAGGGCAATTTGGATCTGAAGGGAGCAGAAGGGGCTGTTGCCACACAGTGTCATTTAGGGGTGCCCAGAAGGGCCCCTGCCCAAAAATGTCTTTCCAACCATCCCTGACGGTGTCTAAAATCCTATCATTGAACTTCATCTCCTTTAAAACACAAGTCCTCTGACAGCCAAGCAGGATCAGACAAAATTGCAGCCTAATATTTAAAAATTTTGTCAGGTCAGGCATGGTGACTCATGCCTGTAATCCCAGCACTTTGGAAGGCTGAGGCGGGCGGATCGCTTGAGCTCAGGAGTTTTAGACCAACCTGGGCAATATAGCAAAACCCTATCTCAGACCAGGCATTGTGGCTCACACCTGTAATCCCAGCACTTTGGGAGACTGAGACAGGCAGATCACTTGAGGTCAAGAGTTCGAGACCAGCCTGGCCAATGTGGTGAAACCCCATCTCTATTTTTAAAAAATACAAAAATTAGCCAGGCGTGGTGGTGGACGCCTGTAATCCCATCTACTTGGGAGTCTGAAGCAAGAGAATCATGTGAACCTGGAAGGTGGAGGCCGCACTGTGCTGAGATCGCGCCACCGTACTCCAGGCTGGGTAACAGAGTAAGACTCCATCTCAAAAAAAATAAAATAAGCCAGACATGGTGGCATGTCCCAGCTGGTCCCTGTAGTCCCAGCTACTCTGGAGACCGAGGTGGGAGGATCACTTGAGCCCGGGAGGTTGAGGCTATAGTGAGCCGTGATTGTTCCACTGCACTCCAGCCTGGGCATTGGACCCTATCTCAAAAATAAAAATAAATGTTTTTTAGACCTCCAGCCATCCTTTTCAAATAAAGTATGTGTGTCTCTCTCTCCCCATAGCATCTCTTCCCTCTTCAGACGCCCAGGACTCGTATGTCAGTCTCTAAATCAACACCTGATTTCAAGAGAGGCTCTGTCAGATATGACTTATATGAACTTTATGATGCAATTTTGAATCAGTCTGTTGCCTTTTCCCAGGATATAACGTGTGGCTGATTGTAACTCCAGCTGCTTTAGGTGATAAAAGGAATTTGTTGACTCTCACAACAGAACCACGCAGAAGTGGGATTGCCTTTGGTGCAATTTGATCCGGCCCCTGGCCGCAGGTCTCTGGTGTTCTTTCAGCCTTGCCCTTGCCCCGTGTCGGTGATGATCTTGACTGACTCCTCCCAAGGATGCAGCACTGACTGCAGCGGCTCCCGGTCTCACACCTGTAACCTCACCAACCTGAGCTGAAAGTGCTGCTGTACGCAGGACGGTCACAAGCCCTTGGCTTCTCTCTAAGGTTGTAGGACACCCCTGAGCCAATTATTAGGTCCAGGAGCATCTAATAATCTGAGAACTAGTCACTGAAGGCATCCTGCTGATTGGCAGAGTATAACCTCTGGAGCTGTGAGTGGGATCCTTCCCTCCCAAATCACAGGGACCCTGGAGACCAAGAATGGGCACAAGCTCTAGGGAAGCACCAAACAACACTGGCAACATAGGGATATTTGTATTTTAAGTCTTATGTCTGTTAGTTTAATATTAAAGAAATGTAGCTGGACACTGTGATTCATCCCTGTAATCCCAGCACTTTGGGAGTCCAAGGTAGGTAGATCACTTGAGGCCAGGAGTTCGAGACTAGTCTGGGCAGCATGAAAAAACCCTGTCTCTACAAACAAACAAACAAAAAATTATCTGGGCATGTTGACGTGTACCTGTAGTCCCAGCTACTATTTGGGAGGCTGAGGTGGAAGGATCAGTTGAGCCCAGGAGGTCAAGGCTGCAGTGAACCATAATTGCACCACTGTACTCCACTGTACTCTGTGTAACAGAGTGAGACCCCATCTGAAAAAAAAGGAAGGAAACAAAAGGAAAGGAAAAAGGAAAGAAAAGGGAAAAGAGAAAGAAACATGGGCATCAGCAAACAGATGGGAGAGGAACTGTTTTTAGGGTAGACCATTGGGCCATTCAACAGTTCCTGAAACTTGTGCTTCCTGTACTAGCCTTGCCTATGACACTCATTCATATAATCACTAATTTGTTAGTATGGCTCGGTTATGCAGTTATTTTTGCCTCTGACATACTCCTGTGTTAAAGGGAGTATATCTGAGCTTGGGTCTGGAACATTTAAAATAGGCTAAGTGTGTGGGTATTGGGGATGGAATTCCATAAAGATGTAGATCCTGTTTGTTTAGGACAATTATGCACTATTTAGAGCTAGTTATTTAAAAATTAAATAGTGTTCCTCATTGGTTATATTAGAATAATTTTATAAATAAGCTTGAGAAAAGTGGAAGATGATGCAAATAAGGGTTGTTAAAGAAAAGTTCGATGATCTTTTGTTTGCTATCTTAGTTTAAAGAGTTTTTAAAATTCAGAATAAATGAATTTTCAGTTTTAAAAATATTGGAGCCGGGCGCGGTGGCTCAAGCCTGTAATCCCAGCACTTTGGGAGGCCGAGACGGGCGGATCACGAGGTCAGGAGATCGAGACCATCCTGGCTAACATGGTGAAACCCCGTCTCTACTAAAAAATACAAAAAACTAGCCGGGCGACGTGACGGGCGCCTGTAGTCCCAGCTACTCGGGAGGCTGAGGCAGGAGAATGGCGTAAACCCGGGAGGCGGAGCTTGCAGTGAGCTGAGATCCGGCCACTGCACTCCAGCCTGGGCGGCAGAGCGAGACTCCGTCTCAAAAAAAAATAAAAATAAAAAATAAAAATAAATAAATAAATAAAAAATTAAAAATATTGGAATGGTTTTTTTAGTTTTTACTTGATTAAGTAGTACTGGCTGTATTGAATTCTTCAGAAATACTTCAAAATCAGGCAAAATGTGTAGCATTGCCAATTTTTCATCCTAGGTCCTTTTTTTCTCAACCAGCTGTATTCATTAATATTCACAGATATATGAACATAAAATGAGCATATGCTCAACAAATATTTATCATGTTCAGGGTGCATCCCCATTGCTGGGGATATGGAGAAGTTCATTCACTGCCTAGTGCCAGCAGCAAACCAACAATGAGTTTAGAAAAGGGGAACAGTTGCTGGGGTGAGAGGAGAAAGCCTGCAGAGGATGGGAGAGGCTCAAATGTAGGCAAGGAAGGGGAGGACATCCCAGGTGGTCAAACAAGTTTGCTTTTGCAATTGAATTTCATTCTATTTTTCTTAAAATTATAGAGCCTGTTGCTTAATTCCAAGATTTTCTTTCTTGTGTAATATTTCCTGTAGAATTGTTAGGAGTTGGTCATATAGATCACTTCAGACCACTTGTGTATTATCCAAAGTTTCTGTAATGATTTCCTGTTATTCTTTCAGAATTGTTTTATCGTGATACAATGTAATTCTAAATGTCTTTTATAATGTTGAAAGTATTGCCAAAAACAAGTAAAATATTAGATTATAATTAAAATATTAGGAAAGTATCAATAATTATACTCTTAAGAAATATTGGGACAATTTCTTATTTAGCTAAACAGCTAAAAGTTGTTTCATCACTATCAAGCTTGTCCACCCGCGGCTCTGGTGACCAGGACAGGCTCGAGTGCAGCCCAACACAAATTTGTAAGGTTTCTTAAAACATTATGAGTTTTTTTGGCGATTTTTTCAAGCACCGTTAGTGTTAGTGTATTGTTAGTGTTAGTGTATTTTCTGTGTAGTCCAAGACAATTCTTCTTCTAGTGTGACCCAGGGAAACCAAAAGATTGTACACCGCCGATCTATAGTCATTATTTTGCGGCATCTTAATATGTTCAGAACTATTACTCTCTATTGTCTTTTAGCTTGACCCATTCAGACATGAGAATTTCAGAAAACTGAATCTGTCGTCAAGTTGGCAGAGTTCTTAGCTGACTTTCTTTAACACTGAGTTGTTGGATTATTCTTAGTTTAATAAATTTAGGATTAAGCCTAAAATTTTCCATTTCATATTATTTCCTCCCTTTTAGTTATTTCCTGTCCTTTACTCTTTTTTTTTTTTTTTTCTACTAAGTCTGTGAACTCCCCTAGTTGGCTGTGAATTCGTTTTGGGCAGAGATCATCAGCTACCTGGAGCTTTGGATAGTGCTTGGCATATAGAAGATGCACATTAAATGCTTACTAAATGTATGGAAACGTTTCACATATACGTAGAAAGAAACAATGCAGAGGAAATTAGATGTAAGTGCATACATGTAATTTTAATTTTACTTACGATTTTGAACACTCTATCTTCTTATAGCAGCTTCCTGCTAGTTTTACCTAACCCAGAGCTCACTTTTTCTTACCTTCTCCAGGAGGTAAGGTTTAGAAACCTGCTAAAGTGCTCTCTGACATCAGTTATTTTGTAAGACAGACTTGTTATCTGTGACATTAACATGTTTGATGATGTGAATGCTCAAATTTTATGAGATCTTTTGTTCCTCTTCTGCATAATTAAGTTCTTTTCAGAACAACTTATGTATTGTAGTTGCAGTGTGTATTTCAGACTAGTCAACACAACTAAAATTTGATCATGATTACTAGCTTTTCAAAGTCATCCTTCATTTCCCACCAGGGAGCTTTCTGTCAGAATTCATTTCCCATTTGGAAGATATCTCTCTGACCCACAGTTTTCTGGACACAATTCATCCTTCGCGTGTGTGAGACTGCCCATTGCCATCAGTCCTCAGCTCCTCAGATGCCAAAAATCCCCTCTATATTCAGAGTGATAAAATATATCACAAGTGTTAGAGGAAAGAAAACTAACAAAAATGTTTAAAAGATTTTGTTCCAGGCCGGGCGCGGTGGCTCAAGCCTGTAATCCCAGCACTTTGGGAGGCCGAGGCGGGTGGATCACGAGGTCAGGAGATCGAGACCATCCTGGCTAACATGGTGAAACCCCGTCTCTACTAAAAATACAAAAAACTAGCCGGGCGTGGTGGCGGGCGCCTGTAGTCCCAGCTACTCGGAGGCTGAGGCGGGAGAATGGCGTGAACCCGGGAGGTGGAGCTTGCAGTGAGCCGAGATCGCGCCACTGCACTCCAGCCTGGGCGACAGAGCGAGACTCCGTCTCAAAAAAAAAAAAAAAAAAAAAAATTTGTTCCAGTGATTTTTCTAATAAAAAAAATGCTTTTAGTATCTTTCCATTGTTACTGTTTAAGAAATTAAAATAATAACTGTTACAGTTGAAACAGGATGTGCTTTCTATTTTCTTTCCATCTTTATATAATTAAAAGTGAATTTTGGCAACGCTGCAATATAATTCAATTCAATTTAGCAAACATTTATGGAGACCCTTCTGCTGATCCTGCAATACCATGGTTTCTATAAGAACTGGCTTTTAGCTGCAGTGAGTGTGAGAGAGTGTGATCCAGATGTGACTGCTGAGGAAACTAAAATTCACTGTGGAAGGAGATTAGGTAAGGAAAGATTCATCCAAGAAGGAATTTCATGTTGAATTTTGGACAGAGAATTAAATTTGGTCTGTGTCTGTGTCTATTTTTTGTTGCTATAACTGAATACCTGAGACTTGGCAATGTATAAAGAAAAGAAATTTATTTCTCACAGTTCTAGAGGCTGGGAAGTCCAAGAACATGGTACCAGCATCTGGGGAGGACCATCTCGCTGCATCGTAACATGGCAGAAGGCATCACATGGAGAGATGGCAAGAGCATGTATGTCAGCTCAGGTCTCTCTTCCTCTTTTTATAAAGCCAACAGTCCTCTCATGAGGGCCCCACCCTGGTTATCTTATGTAATCCCAGTTACCTCCCAAAGACCACATTTCTCATCAGTTTAGGAATATGGGGATCAAGTTTCCAACACATGAAATATGGGGTACACAGTTAAACCATAGCAACTTGCAAAGGGGAATGACATTGCAGGTAAGGGCCACTGGGATTGGATTCAGCAGGGCATGAAGTGATTCTTGGGCAAGGAAGGGACATGGTAAGAAAGGTCTTCATCAGTTTGCAGGCTGCAGCAGATACCAGAGGACTAAGTAACTGACCGAGGCTTAAGTGATGAGGTCTTGTTTCTAGGGTAAAGGAGGTAGACATATGAAGGCTAAGTCAAATCTTAGAAAGGGAAGGTCAAATCTTAACACAGAATCAGGTAGCCTCAGTAGCTTACTGGATATTGGGAAGCAATGTGAAAAGAATTGTCAAGGTTAGTTCCAAGGACGGAGAGCCTAGGTGAGTAGGGAATCAAGGTGTCATATTAGTATAAATGGATGGTTAGAAAGAGAAGTGTAATAGGCGGTGGCTTTAGAGGATGTCAGTGGGTAGGAGGAAAGCCAGAAAAGGAATGTCAGAGGAGAACCGGGAACTTACAGTTTCATGGAAGCAAAGAGAAGACAATGTTTCAAGATGACAGGAAGAACAGAAAAGTTAAGAAATAAGAGGTCTGAGTTTGGTTTTGTTTAGGACAAGGACAAAATGTTGACCTTTGAGTGACTTCAGAAAAGTGGTGGAAGTGGGTACCAGATGGCAAAGGCCCTGAAAATGGAGAAGAGTTTTTGTTACTGGGGAGACTGTAAAATAAAATCCTTCAGTCACTTCAAGTAATAAACCCCTTCGAAGGAAATTTACTCCTTAACTGGCTAGCATTATGTTACAAAATGCTAGTATATTATTAATACCTGGAGATTTAAAATGTTTTCACATTGTAACCCAGAAACATTATTTTTACAAACCATTTGGAAATAATACTTTGATATTCTTTGATTCCACTCTTTCAGAATTTCACTTATCCCTCTCCAAGATTTATTTCTGGGTCATTGATTCAGATTCCAAAACTAGTGTTTTCTATAAGCTTATTTTATGCCTAGTAGAGTTGAAATTCAAACATTTTCTAACAGTAGCAACTGAAATAGCTTCAAAGACATTTTTCACATCTACCTTACTTTTTCTTGGTTGATTATATCTTTTCGAAAACACACCAGATTGACAGCATGTGAGGTAGTATGCCTATAGTAACAACACAAGCTTTTTAGAATGGTTGAGAAATGCACTTTGGCCTTGTTCTGGTTCCTGAAGACTGTTTGTTTGTTTGTTTGCTTGTTTGTTTGTTTTGGGATGGAGTTTTCACTCTTGTCACCTAGGCTGGAGTGCAATGGTGCCATCTCAGCTCACTGCAACCTCTGCCTCCTGGGTTCAAGTGATTCTTCTGCTTCAGCCTCCCAAGTAGCTGGGATTACAGGTGCCCACCACCACACCCAGTTAATTTTTGTATTTTTAGTAGAGATGGAGTTTCACCATGTTGGCCAGGCTGGTCTCAAACTCCTGACCTCAGGTGATCCGCCTGCCTTGGCCTCCCAAAGTGCTGGGATTACAGGTGTGAGCCACTGCACCCGGCCCTGAAGACATCTTTTAGTCCTCAAAGGAGCCAATAAAGGAAAAAGTACATTAGAACCAGAGTCATAGGACCTCAGTTCTATTCCCTCCTTTGGGGCTTGACTGTGAGGAGGTCAACATCTAGAGTTTTCAGCAATGAAGTGAGAAGACTGTAACAGAGGGCCAATTTGGTCTCATTCAAATAAAAAAGCTCAGAATGCATGGCTATACTATGTATTCTGTCTTTCACTAATCAAGCCTACTGCATGGTATGACTCCACATTGGCAGACGTGATCAGAGTGTTCCTCATGCGCCCTCCTCTCCCTGTTTCTTCTGCCTATGATGGAACAGCCTCACCTCTCCCTTCACGTATCTGACTCTCCTCCTAACCTCAGGTTACCTGGTTTTTGGCATACAGTGGCACCCCTGGCACCTAGCGCCTCCGGTGCAGCTCAGGTGCTCCGTAAATATTTGATGACAGAGTAAATGGACTGTGTTGTAGTATTGCCCACCCTGGTGGCTCTCCACACTGACTGAGCATCAGAAACAGAGATCTCCAGGTCCTATTCCCTCGCCATTGGCATTTGAGTTTCTAGTTTCTAGAAATGGGCCTATACATTCCTATTGTAAAATTCCCCCGCAGGTCATGCTCATGTGAGAAACGTGAGTCTCCTCTGCGAGTTCCTTGAGGAGGCAACTATAGTTTCTGCCATTTCATTCCCATTCTAATTCTGGCAGAAATTAGATATACAAGAAATATTTGTGAATAAGAGAATTTAACTCTAGAGAAAAGTAATAAATAATAAATGAGAGGAAAATGCCCTTCTGTTTGCAGATCTAACACCTTGGACCTTTGAAGACTAATTCACATCACCCATAGCAAGTTATAGTTTTAAATAAATGAAATTATGTAAGTGCTCAAACCACCACACGTGATGAAATTCAGAGCTCATTGTTATCTAATAATTTTGGCTAGGGATTACTCTGCTTTATTTGCCCGATTTTTACAATTTTGTGATAAGATATTTGCTTTCATTATTAGCTGCTTTGCCATAGGCCTTATTTTAAATTGTTTCTTTTTTTTTTTTTTTTTGAGACGGAGTCTCGCTCTGTCACCCAGGCTGGAGTGCAGTGACCGCATCTCGGCTCACTGCAAGCTCCACCTCCCGGGTTTACGCCATTCTCCTGCCTCAGCCTCCCGAGTAGCTGGGACTACAGGCGCCCGCCACCTCGCCCAGCTAGTTTTTTGTATTTTTTTAGTAGAGACGGGGTTTCACTGTGTTAGCCAGGATGATCTCGATCTCCTGACCTCGTGATCCGCCCGTCTCGGCCTCCCAAAGTGCTGGGATTACAGGCTTGAGCCACCACGCCTGGCCTTTAAATTGTTTCTTAATAAGTCACAATCCACCAGTCTTTTTCGAGTCATATAATTCTAGTATTTTAAGCTAGAGTTTCTTTCTTTGGGGTGAGGGACGTGAAGTGCTGAGTAAAGAACTAGTGTGAACTTTTGGTGTCTTGTCACCACGCACACTTATGTATATCGTATTTCTGTGCTCCAGAGAAAGCAATTAAGAGAATTATTTTTTTATCTAAGAAAACTATGCTATCCTGAATACAAAAACCTCATCATTGGCCAGGCGCAGTGGCTCAAGTGGGAGGCCAAGGCAGGCAGACCGCTTGAGCTTAGAAGTTGGAGACCAGCCTGGGCAACACAGGGAGACCCTGCCTCTCCAAAAAACAACAACAAAAAAATTAGCTGGGTGTGGTGGTGCACACCTGTGGTCCCAGCTACCTGGGAGGCTGGGGTGGGAGGATTACCTGAGCCCAGGAAGTTGAGACTACAATGAGCCATGATCACGCCACTGCACTCACTCTGGGCAACAGAGTGAGACCTTGTGTAAAAACAAAACAAAAAAACCCTTCGTCAGTCATAGCCTATTGGCCTGTTGACCTGCATTTTAGTTATCTGTGGCCAAGTAACAAATTTCCCTGACACTCAGCTGATTAAAACAACAAACATTTAGTGTCTCTCCAGGATCTGTGGGTCAGGAGTCTGGGAGTGGCTTTGCTGGGTCATGCTGGTTCATGTCCTCTCATGAAGTTACAGTCAAGGTATTGGTCATCTGAAGGCTTCTGAGGTGGCTCACTCAGATGCCTGGCAAGTTAGTGCCTGTCTGCAGGAGGCCTCAGTTTCTTACCACATGGCCCTGTCCTCAGGGCTGCTTGAGTGTCTTCACTATGTGGCAAGAGAGCCAGGAGAGGCAGAGCCTAGATGTAGCCCCCACCCAGTGCCCACATTTAGGGGGAAGGCTCTCGGGCTCCACTCTTGAAGGGAGGAACATCAAAGCGTTTGTGGACATCATTTAAAACTGCCACAGCCTGTACCATTAGATTCTGTTTGCTAACTTAGATGTTTTCTGAAAGCATCTGTGATCCAAGTTATTTATTTAGTTTCTTCTCCACAAGTAGAAGCTGGATATCAGAATTTCTGGTTTCTACTTTATTATTTCTAGGGCCTCCTTTCTTTTTATTCTCTTGTATAAGATAATGAGATGCAGTAGTAAAAAAATCATCAAGTATTAGAATAAAAGGATATCATTTTCTCTCTGCACACCAGACTGCAAACTTTTCCTGTCTAGGCTGTAATTCAGAACTTATAGTTTCTGAGAAACCTTCTTATTGAAGGTGGGAAGAAATTTAAGAAACCTGCCCAGTTTCTAGATGAACTGGTGAACTGGTGAGCGCTGATTCCACAGCATTCACGTAGGATTAGAGGAGCAAGCGTCAGGGATGACAGAGCTTCAGAGAAGGCATCTTACAGTTAGTTACTCAGGAGCTTCTCCAAAAATGGAACCAATGACCATCCAGCATTTTATTGGTGATTTTTTTTTTTTTTTTTTTTTTTTTTGAGACTGAGTCTTACTCTGTCGCCCAGGCTGGAGTGCAGTGGCGCCATCTTGGCTCACTGCAAGCTCTACCTCGCGGGTTCACGCCATTCTCCTGCCTCAGCCTCCCGAGTAGCTGGGACTACAGGCGCCCGCCACCACGCCTGGCTAATTTTTTTTTGTATTTTTAGTAGAGACGGGGTTTCACCGTGTTAGCCAGGATGGTCTCGATCTCCTGACCTCGTGATCCGCCCGTCTCAGCCTCCCAAAGTGCTGGATTTACAGGCGTGAGCCACTGCGCCTGGCCTATTGGTGATTTTTTTATAGGAACTTTCAGGAAAAAAAAAAAAAAAGACCAGGTCAGTAACAGCTATAAGCCCACATAGGGTGTTGAAAAAAAATAAACCCAAAGGCATTTATTAAGTGAGCCAGGCATCAGGAACCATGTTTTTACATAATTACCTCATTTCAAGTAAGTGCCCTTTCGATTCTTCACCCTCCAACCAGTCTTTCCTTCTTCGTGTGTCTTGATTATAGCACTTTTTGGCCCGTATCTGTTTGCCACTTGACTAGGAGTGCCCAAAGGGCAGAGCTGTGAAATGCATCTTTGAATCCAGATGAGCAAGGCAACGCCTGGCCCTTAGTTGATTTTTATTGTTTGCTGTTGAAATAAACAAGTCTATAAGTAAATACCATTATCTTTTTCTCTGTAAGAACGAACACTCAGAGGATTGGAAAACTTGAGTGCAGCCCATAGTTAGTAAGAGGCAGAGTTTGAGATTGAAAGCCAGGTCTGTCTTTTCTGCTTCAGTTCAGACGCTCTCAGGAGAACTCTAGGAGGGAACTGTGCTGGGAGCCCCAAGTAGTATCCTTGTAGTTTTCAACTAGGAGAAATTACTTAGGAGGCATTTCTGTCTTTGCCCAGAATGAATCACGGTAGTTTAAGAGACTGCCAAAAGGAAACAGTCTGTTGATTGGATAAAAGGGTCTTGAAAATAAGCTGACTTTTGCAAACCAGATATCCGATAAAGGTTAATATCTAAAATTGATAAAGAACTCATACAACTCAATAGTAGAAAAACAAATAGCCCAATTTAAAAATGGGCAAAGGTCCTAAATAGACATTTCTCTGAAGAAGACATAAAAATGACCAACAGGTATATGAAAAGGTGCCTAGTATCATTAATCATCCGGGAAATGCAAATCAAAATCACTGTGAGATGCTACCTCACACCTGTCAGGATGGCTGTTATCGAAAAGTGAAAAGATAACAAATATTGGCAAAGGTGTGGAGGAGGGAACTCTTGTAGACTGTTGGGAATGTACGTTGATACAGCCATTATGGAAATCAGTATGGAGATTTCCAAAGAAATTCAAAATAGGGCATGGTGGCTCCTGCCTGTAATCCCAGCACTATGGGAAGCCAAGGTGGGCAGATTGCTTGAGCTCAGGAGTTCGAGACCAGCCTGAGCAACATGGTGAAACTCTGTCTCTACAAAAAAAATACAAAAATTAGGCAGATGTGGTGGTGCACGCCTGTAGTCCCAGTTATTTGGGGGAGTAAGCCAGGATAATTGCCCAAACCTGGGAGGCAGAGGATGCAATGAGCCAAGATTGCACCACTGCACTCCAGCCTTGATGACAAAGCAAGACCTTGTCTCAAAAAAAAAAAAGAGAGAGAGAAATTAAAAATAGAACTACCATATGACTCAGGAATTCCTCTTCTGGGAATATACCCAAAGGAAATAAAATTCACTGCCTTGTAAAGATATCTGCTGATAATTGCAGCATTATTCACAATAGCCAAGATACAGAAACAACCTAAGAGTTCATTGCTGGGCAAATGGATAAAGAAACTGTGGTGTATATACACAATGGAGTATTACTCAGCCTTAAAAGTGATCCTGCCAGTTGTCACCACATGGATGAACCTGGAGGGCTTTATGCTAGGTGACATAAACCAGACACAGAAAGCCGAATATTGCATGATCTCACTTACATGTGGAATCTAAAAAACAAACAAAAACCCAGTCAAATCTACAGAGAGAATAAAACAGTGGTTACCAGGGCCGTGGGGGCATGCCAAGAAATGGGGAGATAGAGGTCAGAGGATACAAAGTAGCAGATGTGTAGGATGAACAAGCCTAGAGGCCTGATGTACAGCATGAGCACTACAGGTAATAAAATTGTGCTGTGTTTAGGATTCATGCGAAATGAGTAGATTTTAGCTACTTTTGCCACAAAAACAAAAAATTGGTAACTATGTGCAGTAGTTAGTTGGGATATGTTAATTTGCTTTGCTATAGTAACCATTTTTTATCGATATGTATCCCATAACATCATGTTGTATACATTAAATATACACAATACAATGTATTCATTTATTGTTTGAGACAGAGTCTCACTCTGTTGCCTAGGCTGGAGAACAGAGGCACAATCACTGCAGCCTCAACTTCCCAGACTCAAGCAGTCCTCCCACCTCAGCCTCCCTAGTAGGTGGGACTACAGGTGCACACCACCCTGCCCAGCTAATTTTTGTATTTTTTGTAGAGATGGGGTTTCCCCATGTTGCCCAGGCTGGTCTTGAAGTTCTGGGCTCAAGTGATTCTCCTGCCTCTTCCTCCCAAAGTGCTGGGATTACAGGCATGAGCCACCACACCTGGCCTAACATTTATTTAAAAAGAAAAGAAAAGCTGTCCTATTCAGGCTACAAAAGAATTTTTGGTATTACCTGATGTTCTTCATTCTGTAAGTGGGACACTAAAAATTCCTCATGCCTAAAGTGCTAAGGGAACGTCCCCTTTTTTCTTTCCCGTTTTTCCAGGGATTCTGACCTGGGCGATGCAGGAATTGAACATGGTATTTAGATAGGAAGTTGGAGCTCACTAAATGAGGAGATTGTGTATCAAACCCCCGACCAAGCTACTGAGACTTCCTGATCACTCTTAAGAGGCCCCATTGCAAGAGTCTAGGCCCTAAGCTAAGGTAGTCGTGGAAGAGCAGGTGCATTCAAATGATATTTCATGTCTAAATATACAGGATCGTGGTGACAGGATGCATGGTGGATAGACATAGAGAAGTTGAGGAGGCCTGGGAGCCTGAGTGAATGGTGGCTCCAGTCAGTATGGTAGAGGATGGGGAGGAGGAGCAGGTGTGGGGTTCACTATGGGGGCAATTTGGGCTGTGGATTCAAGTATTTAAGGCATCTTTTGGACAATCAGGGAAAATATTTTATCAAGAATTGTACATGGAGATTAGACGGCTCCATGAAACAGCAATTGTCTCGGGACATCTGGGAGACAACTGGATTGTAGGGATGTATCTGATGATGTCCAGTTCATGGATTGCCGGCACTAAAAAGTGCCAACTGCTGCAGAGGACTTTCTTGGCTGTGTGCGGCTTTGTTGGGAATCTCTGGTGCTGTCTTTATAGCTCAGTATCCTGAATGAGGAGGGGAGCAATGGGCAGCTTCTTGCTAGTGGATGTGGAGAGGAGCTACCACATTGCCCTGTAGGATGCGGGCCCCTCTCTCTGTCCAGCTCTCCTGTGGGCCATTACATGGAGCTTTCTTCTACTCATTATGATTTGGCAATCTTAAATGCCTCTTTAAAAAAAAAAAAAAATGTGTCTATATCTGCTTTGAGATTTCTTTCTTTTTTTTTTTTTTTTTTTTTTTTGAGAGACAACCACAAATTCATGCTTTATCTTCTTGGGGGAAATACCTCTACTAAAACTATAGTTTGGTTTTTTCCATATGGGTGTTGATACAGATGGCTGTAATGAGACCTCTCTAATTAAGCACTTGCTATCTGACTCTGAATCATTTTAGATGTGCTGGCACTCTTGCTCTCTCTCTCTCTCTTTGATTCAAAGAGTTGTCCTAAGATGTAACACATTTAGCTGTTATTATAGTGTATAAACTTTCCGTTTTTTTGTTTGTAGCTTACTCTCTTTTTTGTGCTAATCTGAGAGCATAATTAAGATGTCTGACTTCAGTTCTTTCCTTACAAATATTGCCTAACTCTTCTGTCTTTAATTATCTGAAATCATTCCTATGTAAACAAATAACAATTGCAGATTGTACTACCTACATTCTTTTGTTGTGAGGATGTAAGTACACCCTTGTTTGTTAAATTAGTCTTTTAAAGAAATGGGATGTGACACATTTTGTCATTTTATATGATGCCATAGAAAACAAAGGATCACTTCTGTATTTTTATTCTTGATATCCCTTTTATTTAATATTCATTTTAAGAGCCAGTGTGGCAGGTGAAGTGAGGACAGGCTTTGGAGTCACACTGCCTTGAAAATCTCAGCCTCGCCACTTCCTAGTGGTGTGACTTTGGGTAAATTGCTTAGGTGCCTCTCTGTGCCTAGGTTTCTTGGTGCATGAAATGAGAATGATGGTAATATTCACCTCACATGATTATGGGCATTAAGTGACATAATGCAAGTTACATGCTTAGCTCAATGCCTGACATGTAGTAGGTACCATGTGCTAACAATATATATTTTTATATAGTAGAAGAAGCTTTCTTAACCAATTCACCAGATTAAAGGAAGCTTCCAGACCCTATGCCGAGCAGTTCAGTGGATGCCCACAACGTGGTGAACTGTAACTGGCTTCTCTCTAGTACGCTCAGGCACTTCTACTCCAATTAGTTGAGTTTATTTGCTGCTAAACCTGTTTATGCTATTTGTTGCTCGTGTTTGTTCCCAAGCCTGTTTGTGCCAGTTGAACTTGTTATTGTAATTATGTAATTTAATTAAATATCAGGCAAACAGATGGAATGTAAAAGTACAAAAAGACAGCAGCTTTTTCCTGAAAATGAACTTTGTAGGCTATGGAAAGACTTAAAATATTATCAGTAAGGTACCTGTAGTAGTCAGATTTGTAGAGACCGAAAGGAGAAGGGTGGTTGCCAGCGGCTAGAGAGAAGGTAGGAATGGCGAGTTGGGGTTTAATGGGCACAGAGTTTCCATTTTCCAAGATGAGGAGAGTTCTGGATGGGGACAGGGGACAGGAGATGGGTGGGTTACACGATGGTTGTACAACAATGTGAGTGGACTTAAAAATGACTAATTTTATATTATGTATATTTTAATACAGTTAAAGCTTTTAAAAATATGTCATGTTAGCTATGGATAAAATAGCTGTTAAAAGATTGAGGTGGTGTGGGAGGAATAAAAAATCTAGAGAGAGTCCATATCGAGATTGTTTCCCAGTGGTCGTTAAGTTTTCGTACTTTCAGGAAACCAAGATAGGAAACTTATTTTAAGTTTAACATGAAATGTTTAAGTTATGTATGTGTCTTAGGCCGGGCTCCTGGGAAACAGACTCACAGATGGAGTTTGAGGCCACTGGAACTCGTCCTCCTGTGTTGATCAGACCTTGGATGTGGGCTACTCCCCGGGGAGGGGCATTATCTCGAACAAGGCGAACTTCTTTGGCTGAGCGTGAGTCTCGGGAGGTTCTTAGCTGAGAACAATCAGCAGGTAACACTCCAGCAGCTGGAGGATCTGAGTGGTACACGACAGCATCCACAACAGTGTGTCTCCATTTTGTGTGTGGTTTTTCCCTTTATAACAGACTTTTAAAGATTAACTGATTGACTTTTGGTCCAGGTTGCTTCAAGTAAGAATATCTTCACTGCTTGTGCAAAATTTTCTGAAGGTCTCGTTGTATTTGATCTTCTTTGAATATGACAGTTGTCCCATCTGTGATACAACAAGACTGTGTTCTCATGAATCCTGTAAACTTAATCACAACAAATAAACATGTTTGATGTGTTGGAAGCACAACTGATGTTAGGGCTTCTGTGCACTCCTAAGTATTTTCTAGTATTTATTTTAAGATCATGGAACCAACTTCAGGTTTTTAAATTTCCAAAGACTCTTTTGGCATTCAATGGTATCCTTTGGCAAACTCTCCGTTTTTGTACTAGAGGTCATTTTCCTTTCATGCCCTATGACCTGTAGGTCTCTCTCTGCGTGTTCTTTGGTGACTATTCCACCTGCTGCAAATAACTGCTATCCCTCTTCCTTTTACTTTAGCCTTTTGCCTTAGACCCGCGTCTCTTTATGATGATCCCAAGGCTCCTGACTTGAATGATGGCCGATCTCCAGGATGTCTAAATTTCATTTTGGGATATAGTCTTCCAATTCTTAAAACAGGAGCCCTGTTTATGTGGTTGTTTTGTTTATTGTTAGATCCAAATTTGCTTTTGGTTTCTCTCAGCTTGCTTTGCCCTGAATTGTCAATGCTAAAGGGGAAGTCTGAATCCCTTTGCCAACATGACCATAAATATAGCACAAAGATCCTATGATTACCCTATAGTGTCTGTTTTCCCTGAGCATTTTAGCATGTCCTGACCTTTTAGCAGGAATACTATTCAGCCTCATTTATGCTTAGCCCTTCATTTAGCCAAGTTTTGTTGTTTCCTTGGTTTCAAATTTTATCTCTTTATGTGAACTGGGAGCTGAAGCCTTTCATTTGACTTGTGATCTTATACATTCTGGAAGCTCATACATGTAATCGTGGAACAAATAAAGCAGCTGGAGGAAATCTTTTCTGAACAAAACCCAAGTGGGGCATTTGGGTGCAAGCCAAGATTTCAGCAGCTACAGAGGGAGATGTACAAAGGCTGCCTATATTACAAAGCCAACAAATCACTTCTGGCCAAATAGGAATGTCCTATAGGTAATGGCTGGATAGAGGGTAAGGGACCTTTGCACATTTAATTACCTGACCACAAAATAAAGTGTTTACTGTAACCTTCCAAGGGCTCTCTAGTAAGTTAATTCCTGTAATATAACTAAAGGTAGAGAAACACTGTGGCTCAATGGATGAACAATAAATTGGAATTCTGAGTCTGTTCAGCCTGGGCCTAGGCCTCCCACTAAATTGCTGTGTGGTCCTAGGCAAGATACTGAGTGTTTAACTTTCTAGGGTTCAGTGTCTCCATCCAAAATTAGGAATTATAATACAGATTTAGCTTACGGAATACCAAGAAGGCACTAACCAACTAACTAATAGTAAATGAGGCCCTGTAGCATGAAATCCTCTATTAACTCCCTCTTTTCCCTTTTTAAAGGAGAAAGTTAAGTGTCCTACAGTGATCAAATAATTAAGTAAAATTTCACTGGACATTTTGACAAGATTGGTTATTGATTCATTAATTCACACACACACACATACATACATATCTGGACTTAACACATACAAAAGCAAGGGCTTAGAATGGAGGTAGGTTCAAAACAAATGTAAAGGAGTTTCCCAAGGTTTTAATCATCTATTAGTTCATCCAGGCAATGTTAAGAATTATGCAGAGCAGTGCCTCTCAAACTTTATGTACATAAGAATCACCTGGAAGACCTTTAAAATATCCTTCCTGGCCTCCGTTCTCAGAGTTTCTGATTTGGTAGATATTGTGGTAGAGGCTAAAATTAGCATCTAACAAGCTCCCATGTGATATTACTGGTGTGCAGACCACACTTTGGGTTGCACAGTCTAGAAACATTCAGAATGCCAAGGTAAGGAAGACACATGGTGTCTATAAGGCAGGTAGGATTAATATTAATACTCCATGGTGTGCTAATACTAATTATACTGTATCACGGTATGTGTGTGTGCACAGGACCATGTGTTCTAAGATCATTTCAGAGAACATAGCATGTGCAGAGGCTTAGAGAACTGAAACCACATGACACATTCAGGAAAGTGAAGTTTGCATCACTGCAGCAGAGAGCACGTGGCTGGCCGGGAGGCAGGGGGTAGTCTAGTAGGGGTGGGGAGGAGAGGAACATGTGGCAGAAGAGATGCCAAGATCTAGGTAGAGCTCTGATGGTAATTAGGGGGCTTGTGTACGCTAAGAGATTGGATTGCTTTCCTAACCTGATAACAAGAGGAAAGGAACAGAGAAAATAAAAGATTCACTAGAGTTCTCAAGGTGGTAGAGTTAATGATAGCATAAAATTTAGCCAAATATAATCTAGCTAACCCATTAATCCTGCTGAACTTACACTTCAGTTGAAAGTTAATCTCTTGAGTATCTGTTTTCTTCATTTCTGGTCATTTTTGTGCACCATATGATGACTTATGTGTTCTTAAATATGACCTGTTTTCCATTATTTTCTAGGTTCTTTTTCTATCCAATGAATAGTCAGCCCGTAATCCTTGTCCAAAATTGATTACAATAATGAACAGGTGGAATACCAAGATCTTAGCAATAAAAGTATCTTACCCAAAACAAACAAACAAACAAACAAACAAACAAAAGCAGATTACCTTATTACAGAAGCAATGCATACTTATTACAGAAGCTACAGACAAGCAAAGAAACCTCCCACAATCCCACTCACATTTAGAAAACCACTGCAAAAGCCCCTAGACACTAACTTCTTAGATTCTTTTCCATGTATACGTGCATTCTTCCCCACCAAAATAGATTGCACCAGCTACGTTTTGAAAACCAGCACAGTTCATTTACACAGTCTGCCAATTGTTGGACATTTGCAGTCTTCCAGTCTCATTCCCATTGTTTCACGTTTAGTCTGTTCCAAGTAATTTCCCATGGCTGATGCCTAAACTGAGAGTGAAGGAACAGGAGTCAGCCAGGCAAAGATGGTGGAGTGGAGGGATAGACATTCTAGGCTGAAGTACTGCCTGGGCACAGGCCTAGAGGTGAAGCAACCGTCACATTTGTGAGAATAGAAGGATGTACAGTAAGGGTGGATCATGGAGGGTGAAGGGTAATGGGAGTGGAGGTTCACAAGATTAAAACCTTGCAACTAATAGCCTACAGTTAGATATCCAGGGGACTAATTAGCCAAAATTTACTTAGGGAAAAAGTAGAGGGAAAAAAAGACAAAAAGAGAAAAAAATCTGCAGCCTGTCCCTGAACGTTATTCCTTTTCAACCGAATATTTTATTTTCATTTTTATTTATTTTTTCTTGAGACGGAGTCTCGCTCTGTCGCCCAGGCTGGAGTGCAGTGGTGCCATCTCGACTCATAGCAACCCCTGCCTCCTGGGTTCAAGCAATCCTCCTGCCTCAGCCTCCTGAGTATTTGGGAATACAGGTGCTTGCCACCACACCTGGGTAATTTTTGTATTTTTAGTAGAAACGGGGTTTCACCATGTTGGCCAGGCTGGTCTTGAACTCTTGACCTCAAGTGACCCGCCCACCTTGGCCTCCCAAGGTGCTGGGATTACAGGCATGAGCCACTGTGCCCAGCCTCAACCAGATTGTTTTAACACAGTGTTGCTTTCAGCAACTTGATTTGGACTAAGTTGGTTTTGGCAAATGGCTTTCAACCAAATTATCTCTATGCAAATTAAGAGGATGTGGGGGCTTACTGGATCCTGTGCTGTGCTGCAGCTGACCTATGCAGGTTCTCAAGGCATTTCTGCCCATCTTTTCAGTCATACCTTCATAGCTTGAAATCAGCAAATGCTACAAATCAGGGATTTTTTTCATTAGGGCCAGTTCTACAGCACACCACTAGATGTAGCTGAGTGAGAGGGAAGAAGTCCAAAATAAATGTCCTGGGTTTTTGGCTTGGGAATTGAGCATTGAAGTCATGTATCAGTACCAGGCATCATAAACTTTGGAGTCAGAGGACCAAGATTTGAATCCTACCTGCCATTTTTCTGCCACTTCAAGCAGAGTAAAAAACCTCTCTAAGCCTCAGTTTCCTCATATGTGAAATGGGGTCACTAATATTTAACTTATGGGATAGTGATATAAATTAATCCTTGAGAGAGCTATTATTATTACTGCAATAAAAGGAAAAGCATGAGGGCATTAAGTTGATATTTTAATATGTGAAGTTTGAGTTTCTTTGGGGAGCTTAGGGAGAGAATCCTGTAATAACAACAAGAGCTAACATTATTGATTATTAACTACGTGCTTTACATACATTATTTTGTTTAATCTTCCAAAGAACTATATAGGTAGGTATTAGTGATATGATTGTTCTCATTCTGAAGCTGAGAAGACTGAGTTTTAAATTAAGTATCTTTCTCAAGGCCAGACAGCTGGTAAACGCAGAGACAGTTTGGAAGGCAAGTCTGTCTGAATTCAGAATTTGCATTCTTCTTTTTTTTTTTTTTTGAGACAAAGTTTTGCTTTTGTTTCCCAGGCTGGAGTGTAATAGTGCAATCTCGGCTCACCGCAACCTCCACCTCCCAGGTTCAAGCAATTCTCCTGTCTCAGCCTCCCAAGTAGCTGGGTATACAGGCATGCGCCACCATGCCTGGCTAATTTTGTATTTTTAGTAGAGACGGGGTTTCTCCATGTTGGTCAGGCTGCTCTCGAACTCCCGACGTCAGCTGATCCGCCCGCCTCTGTCTCCCAAAGTGCTAGGATTCCAGGCATGACCCACCGCACCCAGCCTAGAGTCTGCATTCTTAACCAGTGTGCATATGGGCCTCCACTCAGCAGAGACATCTGAGCTCCATGGTGTCAGTTTGTGAATGTTCTCAGTGGGTCAAGTCTTAGGTTTGAATGAGTTAACACTGGAGGAATCTATAGAATCAGAAAAGCAGGAGGCAAGGATGCAACTCTGGGCAACGCTGAATTTGAAGGTGAGATAAGAGTTTAGAGAAAGAAGGGATGATTAGCAGTTTTGGATGCCACCAGGAGATCAAAAAGGGTAAGAATTAAAAAAGGTTATTTGGATTTGGCAATATGAAAAGGATTGATAATTTTAACAAAAGCAGCTTGGGCAAGATAAGGAAGGCAAAGGCCAGATTGCTTTGGGTTGAGAAATAAATTGGTAATGAGGAAGTAGAGAAAACTGGTATAAATTCCTTTTGAAGAATGAGATGCTAAATAAGCTGCTTGGAATCCAGGGAGATATTTAAGACATAGATGTGTTGGGCAGAAATAGTAGAAGTGAAGGAATGTGATTGAAGAAAGCAAGACCCTTCCTTAGGAGATAAGAGAGATGGGATCCAAAGCCTGGTAGAAGAATTATGACTGGATTGACATCAGGATTGGGCTTTTTAGGTTGGGTGTGATAGAAGATCAAGGAGGCACAGAACTAAAGACAGTCATCAGTTGACCAAAGTCATAGCATCATAGGCTGCAAGCTAGGAAGCGAATAAGTAAGACCAGGAGGCCATTCATAGAGAATGTGGAGGGGCCAAGGTCCTGGGGGTCTCAAAGATGCGGAAGAGAAGTTGGGAGTAAATGAAGAATTGAGTTGTGAGTACAGGGAGTTGTGCACGGTATGCTTGATATTGATATTGATCAATTCATGTTCAGAGAAGCCTGGGTAGCTGATAAAGTCCCTGGCCCTGCCATTAGAGATCAATTTTTGAAGTGGAGTGAAGGTGAATTCATCAGAATTGAAGAGCTGAAGGGACTAAGCATGGAGTCGTGGCTGAGAGCTGGCGCTGGTGTCCTTTTGAGTTCCCAGCTAGGAAGACTGCATCTTTTTTGTAATACTTTGTTAATAATCCAAATGTTATGTCTAAAGAGATCCTTCCCCATTATGATGGAAACATTCCTCACGGTTAGTGACATTCTTTCATTGGTGCCCAAGAAATCTGATAGAATCTTCAACTTTTTTTCAGTATGTTCATCCTGAGATTGGTAGGGGAAGTGTCCTGGATTCATTTCTTCCCCTTCCAGAGGATGTACAGCTTACACTTTCAGAAGTATAATGCTAATAAGACTAATAGCTGTCATTTGTTAAGCACTTACTACATGCTAGCCACTGTGCTAAGCACTTTATATGGATTATCTCTTTATACACTCAAAACTGCAAGATAGGTGCACTTTCTATGTCTATTTTATGGATGAGGACTCTGAAGATTAAAGAGGTTAACTCCCTTGCCCAAGGTCACTCAGCTTGTAAATGATGGAGCCAATATTCAAATCCGGGCAATCTGCGTCTAGAACTTGAGACACTAACTCTGTAAAACTGCCTGTCAATGCTGGGGAGACCTAAGTCAGCCTCATTTTGGAGGTTAGTGTATTCCTGTTTGTGAAGGAAGAGGAAAGCAGCCATCCTTGGGACCCTGTCCAGAGACGCACCACTGGACCCCGGACTCCTGACTGCGCCTCCGTCTCCCTGTTGTCCGTCTTCAGCCTGCTTCTCCCTAAAGCACAGAATCACAGTGCCCTTTGGGCATTCCGTCACCTCCTACAGTACTGCTCAGCTAAGACAGTGCCCTTCACTGCCAGGGGCAGCACGAGATGTCTTCCCAAAGCCCCGTAGAAGTTAATCTTCTGGGCACTCCTTACAAGAGAGCTGAAGAATAGCATGAGAGCCGTTTCATTCCACTCTTGAGTCTTAGAAATACCAGCGGGTTGTTTCACATACACACGTCACTGTGATGGCGCTTGGCTGTTCGAAGTGCAAGGAGGTTGTTGTGCTGATGTCGAAATCTTAGTTCGAAACCATATTTCAAGTAATATAAGTAATATAAGAAGTATGCAAGGAGAAGAAAGCATTTCTTTTATAATGATAAAGTGAGTAACTCAATAGGAAAGACCTCCTTGGAAATCGTATTAATTTGTTTCTAAATTAATTTGCTATTTGCTGAAAGCTACTTTCAGAAAATGATACCTTGTCCTGTGGTATACCTAACTCTAACTTTTCTATTTAAATGATCCATTTACTTGGATCAACTCATGATGCATATTCAAAGAGTACTGATGGAAGAGAAATGGATGAGCACACATTTTAAAAACTGCAATACGTTAGGTATTTCTTTAGCTTTGTTTATTTATTTATTTATTTTGAGACGGAGTCTCACTCTATTGCCCAGGCTGGAGTACAGTGGCGCAAAATCGGCTCACTGCAAGCTCCGCCTGCCGGGTTCACACCATTCTCCTGCCTCAGCCTTCCATGTAGCTGGGACTACAGGCGCCCGCCACCGCACCCGGCTAATTTTTTGTATTTTTAGTAGAGACAGGGTTTCACCGTGTTAGCCAGGATGGTCTCAATCTCCTGACCTCGTGATCCGCCCGTCTCGGCCTCCCACAGTACTGGGATTACAGGCGTGAGCCACTGTGCCTGGCCTTTAGCTTTGTTTATTAACCAAATGAAGACTTTTTAACCCCTATTTGCAAGAGCAAAAGAATATTTCACTTCATCATGTAAAATGTAAAACAACAAAACAGATTTTTTTACTTTTAATGTTAGATATATTCCTAAACAATATCAATTTATACCAAATACCTAATCCTTATAACCCCCCCTCCCCTCACTGCCTCCTCCAACAAGGTGCTAGATACAGAGCTGGAAGTCACCCTGGCAGTCTACCTCATAGTGTTCCAGAAACAACACCAAGGAGGGTTTACCTTACTCCTGATCATAGGGCCTGAGGCCAGAGGGCTGATACCCAAAGCCAAGTCCCAGAAGGAATTACAATGAGACCAGGAAATTGAGTTCCAACCAGGACTTTGTTAAGGCCTAGGTGTTAACACCCAGGGGTTGAGCCAAAACCAGGGATGGAGTGTGGGGGTGTGGCTGGGAGGAAGTGACTGGGAAGGCAGAGAGTGAGGAAGGTTGGGGGAAGTGTTAGCAGAAGGTGCGTAGCATGGATTTCAGATACAGGGCCAGTGCCCCAGGCAGCATTGTCACAGGCGGCTAAGCTGGGTGGTGATGGCCTTCCTTATATTCATTCATCCACCCAGCAGTTCTCTGTATGTGATCCAGGGCCGCGAGGGGTCTGTGAGGTCAAAAGTATTTTCACAATATTAAGGTATCATTGACATTTGCATCAATGGTGCAAAAACAATGGTAGGTAAAATTGTATGAATTATTTCATTCGATTTTAGCCTGAAGACAGTAGTGAAAACCATAGTCGTAGTCATTGTATTCGTCAGCACCTTGCCCTCACAGTTTAAAACAATTGTCAGTCTCACTTAAGAATATTTTGAATGAAATATTAAAAAGTATTAATTTTATTTTCTCAATCCCCAAATGCACACCTTTTTAATATTCTGGGAAATATCCATACAGCATTTCTGTTATATGCCGAAGCACAAAGATTGTCTCCAAGAAAAGGATTTCATGATTGTTTAAGTTGAAATCAGAACTGGCCACTGTTTTACTGGAACACCATTTTTATTTGAAAGAGTGACTGACAGACAAACTACTGTTATTCAGCCTTTAGTATTTGGTCGACATTTTCTCAAAACTGAACGGAGTGAGCCTGTCATTTCAAGGAAAACAACTGACAGTATTTGTTGCCAATGATGAAATTCAAGCTTTCAAGTGAAATTTGGAATTTGAGAAACTTGTATTCACCACTGTGAGCTTGACAGTTTCTCAATACATAAAGGCTTTTCTGATGAGTTCAGTGGTGATATTAAATATGGTTTTTATAGTATATGATGAAATGTGCTAACATTTAGAAGATCTGTTTAAGTCACTGAATAAATATTTTTTGATGACCAGTGTAAGATGTTACAAAATCATGAATTTTGCTTGGATAAAAGATCCATTGCAAGTATAAGATACCCCAATATATGTTAACATAATAAAGTATGAAAAGTTAATTGACATGTTTTCAAATTCTACACTGCAGCTAGTCTTTAAGAAGAGACCAGTTACTGAGTTACAGTGTAGCACAAGAGCATCTACAGTCATCTGAAAAGACTATGAAAACACTCCTCCCCTTTTTAGCTACGTATCTATGCAAGGCCATATTTTTCTTTATATGCTACAGCCATATCTCTACAAAGGAAATTCGGAAGCGGAAGAGAATCTAGCTATAATTTATTAGGCAACACACGTAAAAGACTTACAAAAGTGTAAAATCATGATATTCTTGTTACTTTTGTTTTGCGAAATGAATTTTCATAAAAACATGTTTATGTTAAAATACAAATAACTTATTTTAAAATGAATTAATATTTAAAATTTTTCTCCATTTTAATATTCATTTCTAGTATATAAATATCGATTGATATAACCTACATGAACAGAAGTTTTCAGAGTTCTCAGTTTTTAAAGTATAAAGGAATCCTGAAGCCAAAAAGTTTGAGAACCACCGTTCTGGTACATAGAGAATATATAGTCGGCTTGGGCTGGTGCAGAGATAGCATTGTGTACTAGACAGGAGTGGACCTTGCCCATGGAGCTAAGTCCTCTACAGCTGAAGAGATAAGTCCCATAAAGTGTGGTCAGTACTGTGATAGGAAAAGCACAGGGTGATATGGGAGCACCTGACCCTGTTTAGAAACTTCCAGGATGAATTAATGTCTCTCTGCTTATTCTTAAAGGATGAATAAGAGTTATCCAGGCAAAAACAGGGTCCTCTGGGTATATGGAAAATCATGTGCAGAGAGCCCCGTGGAAGAGATCATGGTTCCACTGCAGAAATAAGAGGAGTGTAAACTGAGTACAGGGTAAAGAGTGATGGTGTGACAGAAGCTGAACTAGAGGACAGCAGCCACATCACGAAGGGCTGTGTGAATTCAGGAGGCAGGACCTCCTCCAAGGGGAACTGGAAGATTCTGGAGGGTTTTAAGACAGGAGAGGGACATCAGATTTATATTATATTATATTATATTATATTATATTATATTATATTATATTAATTTATTTTTTGAGACAGTGTGTCACTCTGTTGCCCAGGCTAGAGTGCAGTGGCATGATCTCAGCTCACTGCAGCCTCCACCTCCCGGGTTCAAGTGATTCTCTCACCTCAGCCTCTTAAGTAGCTGGGATTCCACGCTTGGCTAATTTTTACATTTTTAGTAGAGAAGAGGTTTCACCATGTCGGCTAGACTGGTCTCAAACTCCTGAACTCAGATGATCCACTTGCCTCAGCCTCCCAAAGTGCTGGGATTACAGGCATGAGCCACCACGCCCGGCCCAGATTACATTTTAGACAGATCCCTCTGGCCATAGGGAATGAATGTCTAGAGGCAAGGGATACTCAGTAGGGGTCATTGTGGCAATCAGAGAGCTGATGGAACCTGAACTAGGATGTGGCTGAATTGTTGGAGAGACATGCATACACTTCAGAGAGAGGTGTGTGGAGAAGTTTACAGAACTAGGTAAATGGTTGGGTGTGGCTAGAGAGGGAAGGATAGGCATCAAGGCTGAATCTAGTTTCAGGTTCAGCACCTGGGAGTCATGATGTTCACCAACAGAGAGAACATAGGCAGTGTAGGTTTAGAGAGGACGAGGAGGAATCCGACTTGAGTTCCTGTAGGGTATCCAGGAGGAGCTGCCTGGTCATCTCTCAGATGCATTGTTCTGAAGCTCAGGAAAAGCATCTGGACTAGAGGCACAGAGGAGAGAGCTGTCAACACACAAACTGTAACTGAAGCCATGGGCTGAGTGAGAACCTTCAGAGGGTTGGAATAAGAAGAGAAGACTGCCTAAGGAGACAACCTTGGGGGTACCAACATCTAAGGGATAATCAAAGAAAGGAGAGTGTGCAACTGTCACTGGAAAACAGTAAACAGTGCCCAGAGAAGTAACAGAATCCAGACTATGTGGGCATTGAGGCAAGGGGAATAGAGTCAAGAAGAAAGGAGGGGGCGGGGTCGGCAATGACGAGTACTGCCAAGAAGTCAGTACAAGGAGGATTAAGAGGGTCTTTTTGACTCAGTAACAAGGTGGTAGTTGTTGAGTCATTGATTGCTTCCAGAACAATATCAGTAGAATGGCACGTTCCAGTAGGTTAAAGAGTGCGGGAGAGAGGATAGCAGATGGGGCGGGGGGTCGGGGGGAAGAAGAGAGTAGTTGAGGGGGAAGGGAGATGAAGGCGGTAGCGGGAAAAGAAAGGATGGGAAGAGAGGGAGGTTGAGATTACTTTCACTCAATGGGAAGGAGGCAGTAGAGAGAGAAAGCTGAAGATATAAGACAGAAGGGGAAATCATTAGAATGGGGTTTCCAGAAGAGTCAGGCAGTAAAAGGACTGGGGAAAATGTGGAGAGATGCCAAGTCTCCAACAAAGAACCAAGTTCCAATCAAGGCATGAGATGAAATGAGCATTAGCGAGGAAGCTGAGGATGTATGATAGTTTAGGAAATGGAAATTCCATGGTGCTCAGTGGAAAGGTTTAAGAGGAAGAAAGTAGTGAGAATTTAGATTAAAGGAGAAAAAGCACAAGGCAGTGTGAGGAAGAAGACACGGGAGACTGGAAGGCCAGAGGGGCTCCCCAGAGTGCCCAAGCATGGCAGTTTTGTGAGGAGACAGGTATATACAGGGAGCTGTAGCTTACTTTAGATATTGGTAACTTAATTACAGCAGTCTCATCTTTTTACGCAATGATGCATTTATATCACAACCTAAAATTTATTCTCAACAATAATATTCTTTTTAACCAAAACATCATTTTCTGACCAATTCAAATTATTCTTATGTGTTTCTGTTGTTTACTTTTATGTTCACCGGGTTCAATCTTCAGTTACACCACTGCCATTAAGAGATCCCTATGTAGAAAAATCTATTCATTATGAACACATTTATTGCTTCATTGAGTTGCCTATTTAAAATGCAGAGAACCACAAATTAAATGTAGTGCTTTTCCATTTTGAAAAAAGCGGATGAATGGGTACTATTTTCTTGAATACATCATGTTTGTCTTACATAATTAACATTCCAGATTCATAGGCCAACAGATGCCAATCCTTGCTTGTTTTGATATTTGTTCCTCAATGGTCATTACTGAAAGAGATGCCTCCTAAGACTTGAACGTGCTGTGTTCTGCATCAGAGGAAATGATAAGGCAAATGTAATGGAGATTATTGCTTTTGGGGGATAGTTAAGTGATGTCCAAAATCTATTTCTCTAAGGTTAATTATGCAAAGTACAAAACAATTTCTTCATTGCAATTGTAAAATAAAATATCTCAAGTATCTTCAGTATAAGCCTAGTCTATAAAATACTTCTAGATTCCAAGTTTATAGCCCTTTACTAAATATTTATTGTATTTAAGACAGGAGTGTTTGTTCTAGAAACATGCTTTAATGTCATATTTTCTAGATTTCTAATATTGAGAAATTTGAATATACTTGTGGTGAATATGTGTAAGCATAGACTACCGTATAGTACAAGAGCTCTTTTAAGTGGAAAATCTGTGGGGAATGCCTAGCAGATCTCATCTGGAGGTCAGACTTGACTTTGTTGCCTTTTGACTCAACCAGGCCATTTGAGCTGTGATAGAGTTTGGGTCTGCCCAAATCTCATATCCCACCCAAATCTCATATCCAGTTGTAATCCCCAATGTTGGAGGTGGGGCCTGGTAGGAGGTGATGGATCATGGGGGCAGTTTCTAATGGTTTAGCACCATCCCCCCTTGGTACTGTACAGTGAGTGAGTTCTCATGAGATCTGGTTGTTAAAGAATATGAAGCACCTCCCCACTTCCTCTCTCTTCCCCCTGCTCCGGCCATGTAAAGTTCTGGCTCCCCCGTTGCCTTCCACCATGATTGTAAGTTTCCTGAGGCCTCCCCATAAGCAGAAGCCGCCATGTTTCTTGTATAAGCTGTGGAACCGTAAGCCAATTAAACCTGTTTTCTTTATAGATCACCCATTCTCAGGTATTTCTTTATACCTGTGTGAGAAGTGACTAATACAAGCTGCCAGCCAAACCCCCTCACTTGTTTCCCTCTTGTTTTTATTCTTCCCATCGTGACCCCAAAGAGGCCTCATGTTCCATTTCTTAACACATATAATAGATCCTCCTGTAAGTATGTAGGCTGTGGCAGACTAACAGAGAGACCTCCATCCTCAACACCAGCTAATGCCCCAGGCTCACAGTCTGACCACTCTGTTAGAAAAAGAAGCCCCTCCATTCTCTCTGGTTGTCCCATCCCCATTCTACTTTGCTCTTTATTTGTTCTGACTCAGCCTCCACCCTTCTCCTCTCTCAAACTTTCGAAAAACGTCCCTGGAATCCTTTTTTCATAGTAAACACACCCACCTCCTTAACTGGATGGTAGAACATTGTACCTGCCTTCTTGCCTTAACTGAAATTTGCCTCTTCCCTGAGAGCTTTTCCCAGTTGAGAGAATCCTGCTCCAGAAGCACAATGCTGTTTGGAGTCCATCGTTTCCCACCCTGTTGTAGACCCTACTCTTTTGATCATCTTGCTATCTGACTGATTTGTCCTCTGTCCATAACACTGTCATCCACTAACCTCATAGTCACCTGTGTCACATATAGCCTCCCCTAAAACTCAAAGCCCTGCCATCATCGAAACTACTCAGTCCTTTAGATTTTCAGTTCTTTCACATCATCAGTTCTAGTGAATTTATCTGTGTTACCTTTGCTGCCTGCTTTGTTAGCTATACCCTGGATCCTTACCAGGAAAACACATCATCGCTAAAGTACCACATTGAAATAACTATTTTTTATGAGTCAGGATCTCTGATATAATGTTGGGTAGTAGAAATGATAGTGGACATCCTTATGTGCTTTTAAGCCTTTTTAAAGAAATGCTTCTAAAGTCTCACCATTTACTATGATGTTGCTGTAGGATTTTGGTGGAAGCAAAATGCTTTCGTATTCCCAATCTGCTCAATTTTTCCACTATAAATAGCTGTTAGGTTAATTTGAATATTTTTCTACATATGTGAAATCCTGTTATTTTTCTCCCTTAATCTATATTTGTAGCATTAAATATTTTCTCTCCTTCTGAAATTTCTTTTAGTTTAATGTTAGCACTTTCTTTTGTGTCTTCTGTGTCTTTTTGACTGTCCTTTCAAGGTTTTTTTTTTTTTTTTTTTTCCTTTTTATCTCTCTGTACTGCAGATTTCCACAGTTCTACCTTCCAGTTCGTTAAATCTCTTTTCAGCTCTGTCAATCCTGCTAATTATACATTTTTTCATTCTAAGACTTTCATCTGGTTCCTTTTCATTTCTACCTCTTTTTATTTTACAACTTTCAGATTTTACGATCTTGCTAGTAATCTCTAGTATGACTGAGGATGTTTAAAGTCTTTATTCAGAGTGTTCTGTAGTACATATTTCCTCGGATATGAATTGCCCCATTCATTGGACTGCTTTTAATCATGGTGCATATCCTTTTATATTTTGTAATTTTCTTTAATTAAGAGCTTAACTTCCCTACAGATTTGCCCGATAAAGGTTCTCTTTGGGAATTGTCTGAACCCCAGGCCTATGAATTCCTCAACTCTGAAACAATTCATAAGTTAGGCATAGCTTGGGAATCCTACTGCAGGAAAGTGATTTCTATGCCCATGTGAAATGCAGACTCAGAGGCTAGTTATATATAGGTGTCTTATCTTCATCTCTAGTCATAGGTAATTTTGGGCCTTGATCCTCACTGAAAAAAAATGAAACTGTTATCACCCCTACAGCCCCCCCCCCCCCCGATTTATGTGGGGTCATGCTCAGCATTCATATTATTTTTCCTCTGCAGATGTGGAAACCTCAGACCCCATGTCTTTTCAGCACCTGCCCCTACCTCCAATCTCACAATGGCCATAGTCTCACACATCACAACCAGCATGGGTTTATGATCCTTTTTTATTCACAGAGACTTTTCTTTTTTTGTTGTTGTTTGTTTTTGTTTTGTTTTGTTTTGTTTTTTGAGACAGAGTCTCGCTCTATTGCCCAGGCTGGAGTGGGGCGCAATCTTGGCTCACTGCAAGCTCCGCCTCCCGGGTTCATGCCATTCTCCTGCCTCAGCCTCCCAAGTAGCTGGGACTACAGGTGCCCGCCACCTCGTCCGGCTAATTTTTTGTGTTTTTGGTAGAGACGGGGTTTCACCATGTTAGCCAGGATGGTCTCGATCTCCTGACCTTGTGATCTGCCCACCTCAGCCTCCCAAAGTGCTGGGATTACAGGCATGAGCCACTATGCCCGGCCTTCTTTCTTGTTTTTAAAAATGATTCTATCAGTTAGGGGCC
This sequence comes from Macaca thibetana thibetana, assembly GCF_024542745.1. Classification (NCBI taxonomy): domain Eukaryota; kingdom Metazoa; phylum Chordata; class Mammalia; order Primates; family Cercopithecidae; genus Macaca; species Macaca thibetana. The sequence goes on from NC_065584.1 coordinate 17,787,547, forward strand.
CAGCAGAAAACAATATTATTCAGATACCTGAATTCAAGAGATTTGAATGAAGGGACTATTTACAGATATAAGGGCAGGAATAAAGCATACAACAAGGTCATTTGAGGTGCTCAGAGACAAAGAACAGCAGGTTCTAAAAGGGCAAGGGAGGAAATGTTATTACAGAGCCCAGGAGAGCTGGAGCTATTGAGAAGGGGCTGCCTGGTAGAAGCTGTGTCTGGAGGAAAGTAGCCATTACCAGAAGGAAGCAGGCTGCTTTGGATGGGCATATCTCCTGGTCCAATAGTGTCCTTGTGCCATGGAAGGACTCTAGAGCAAAAGAGGAGACTGAGCCTAGCCCTCTAAAATGCAAGACCTAGGGCAGGGTCCTCTCTGTCCTGAGTCTTACGCTGAGCCCATTACACTTGATCTTCATCAAGACCTGTAGTCCCTTGACCATCTGTGTTTTTCTCAGACTGTAAACCTCTTGTGGTACTCCCTTCTTTCCCTGTCTAGCCTGGAGCCTATGGCCCCTCATACTCCTAGCAGTGCCCTCAACTTCCTAGCACCCTTGTTTTTCCATCACTCCTGCCTAGCAAAATCTTAGCCCTGGGCCAACCTGACTCTCCATCTTCTTGCTTTACGCTTAGGTTGCTGAGTGTCTGCAATTAAAATATACAGGTTAGGCCAGGCACAGTGCCTCACACCTGTAATCCCAACACTTTGGGAGGCCAAGGTGGTCAGATTGCCTGAGGTCAGGAGTTTGAGACCAGCCTGACCAACATGGTGAAACCCTGTCTCTACTGAAAATACAAAAATTAGCTGGGCATGGTGGTGGGCACCTGTAATCCCAGCTGCTCGGGAGGCTGAGGTGAGAGAATTGCTTGAACCCGGGAAGTGGAGGTTGCAGTGAGCCGAGATCACGCCACTGCACTCCAGCCTAGGCAACAGGGTGAGACAACGTCTCAAAAAAAAAAATGTGTATATATATATACACACACACACACACACACACACACACGTACATTGAGCATCCCTAATCTGAAATCCAAAATGCTCCAAAATCTGAAACTTTATAAGAGCTGATGTGATGCCACAAATGGAAAATTCCACATCTGACCTCATGTGACTGATTGCAGTCAAAACTTTGTTTCATAAACAAAATTATTGAAAATATTATATAAAAGTACCTTTAGGCTATACGTATGTTTATAAAATAGCAATGAATGTTATCTTTATATTTGAGTGCCATCCCAAGATATCTCATTACATATATGCAAATATTCCAAAATCTGAAAAAAATCAGAAATCTGAAACTCTTCTGGTCCCAGGCATTTCATATAAAGGACCTCAGCCTGTATCAGCAGTGTAAACATGCTGGGCCTCTGCCTCCAGGCATCCTGCTGTGTTCTCTCAGGCAGCTTTTTCTGGTTTCCACAGAAGCACTTTCAAACCTTTACCACTTTTCTCAGGCTCCTGCCCCATTTCCCCTGTCACTCTCAGCAAATGGCCTTGCCTCCTATTTCTCCAAGAAAATAGAAGTCATCAAAGCATAATGTCTTTTACTTTCTGCTTCCCTCTGCAGTTACTATACACTGTTGGTAAGGATGAGGGTGATGGAGGATGATGGCGAACTTTCTTCAGCACTAACCACTGAGCGCTTCATTCTGGTCACAATGGCAGGGGTACTATTTCCCCTATCCCCCAGCCCCAGACAAATCCTTCCACCATAGCTTTGGATTCTGCCCTTTTCTACTTCCTCTGGACCTGACTGCATCAATTATCTTCTCTGTCTGAAGCTCTGCATTAAGCTGCAGTCACTTCTCTACTTCTCATATCCAAATCTCTTTCAGTCCACTGTGATTTTATTTCTGCCCCGGTAAGTCTGCTGAAACTGCCCCGACCAGGTTCAACAGGAACCTCTTTGTTGCTACCTGTCAGTACTTCAGTCCTTGCAGTATTGGGCACTGTTGAACCCACCTAAACACGCTCTTTGCCCTAACATCCATACACCTTCCTACTTTGCCGACAACTCTCCAAGCCTCCTTCCCGCAAACGTCGTCTTCCGCAGAGTTCTGCCGGAGGCGGCTTCCCTTCTAATTCCTTGCACTCCTAGTGCGCTGCCTGGAGAAGGCGCTCAGTCAGTATCAAATTACATATGCAGATCCAATTGCCGGTTGCAAATTCAAGCAGTAGACTCACAAGTCTTTAAAAGTTTAAGCAAAAAAGAGCTTTATTTTTCTTTTTCTTTTCTTTTCTTTTCTTTTTTTTTTTATTATTATTTTTTTATTGAGACGGAGTCTCGCTCTGTCGCCCAGGCTGGAGTGCAGTGACGCGATCTCCGCTCACTGCAAGCTCCGCCTCCCGGGTTCACGCCATTCTCCTGCCTCAGCCTCCTGAGTAGTTGGGACTACAGGCGCCTGCCACCACGCCTGGCTAATTTTTTGTAATTTTATAGAGATGGGATTTCGCCGTGTTAGCCAGGTTGGTCTCTTATCTCCTGACCTTGTGATCTGCCTGCCTCGGTCTCCCAAAGGGCTGGGATTACAGGCGTGAGCCACCACACCCGGACACAAACTTTTTTTTTTTAAGGGATACACATTTCCAATTATAAATGATGTATTACTTATTGCAACTGGAATCCACCGAGGGGAAAAAAACCATAATAGCTTATTTCAGAACTAATACGGCTATATGTTAGCAACAGAAATGGTGTAGCTATCTTATTAGAAATACAATAAAGAGATTACTTAGCAACTGTCTCCCCACACCATCATTTCATTTTGCTCTGTAGTTCTTGGCAGAGAGTCTAGAAAGAAAGAAAATAAATTTAAGCCACACAGTGTTCTCCTAGACTAAATGATTTCTGCAGTTCTGAGAAAGAAACCTTAAAAGACAATAGATGTTCCATGATTATTGAAAATAACATTTTCAAAATTTTTTCTCTAGATACATTTGATTAAACATTATAGCCTTTTTCCTTTCATATCTTGTAGTAAAGCTTCTCTTAGTTTCATGTTCCATACTGAGAACTTGAGTGCCACACACCAGCCTAGGGGCCGTATTGGATCCTGACACTGAAAGAATTCAGCCAGAACTATTTAAGGCTCTCTTTTCATTGAAATAAAGAAATGTCACATATAGAACATTCCTTTGTTTATTTATTCATCATTCATCCAACAAATAATTATGTGAACAGTCACTTCAAGAAATCTTAGAGTGAATATTATTCAATATATGAAAAGATGCCTGCCAAAAGATATGCTGAATTTGTGACTTTATTTTGGCTTTACCTGCTAGCATTTCTTTTCCTAACCTTCATACTGTGTTAGTCAGAAGTACCTACTTTTTGCACAGTCACAGATTCCAAAGATCCTATCATTTCATTCCATCTGTTCCTGCCACAGTTACTTTAATAACAATATTCATCACATGACCTTTATGTGCTACTCTGTACTTAAATAGGGAAAACAGTTGTCCCTCCTGGAGAGGAAAGAATTGCCAAAATTAAATAAAAAGTCAAGATTCCATTACCTGATGATTTGCATGTTTCACATTGTTTGCAACATAAGTAGGAACTTTAAAAATGATACGGTAACCTTTAATTTTTATTGTTGTGTAAGAAAATGGATATGACTCAAAGGGAGATAGATGAGACATGAAAATGTGGGGAAAATTCTGTTAATGCTCTCAATCTTCTGGCATTACCTATGCGACCAAGACAGTGTAAGGCAGAATTTCATACAAATGGTCCCTGACTTTTAGGACGGTTCAGCGTCACAGTGGTGTTGAAGAGATAGGCATTGAGTAGAAACCGTACTTTGAGTACCCATACAACCTTTCTGTTTCTCATTTTCAGTACAGTATTCAATAAAGTACATGAGATTCAACACTTTATTATAAAATAGACTTTGTGTTAAATGATTTTGCCCAACTGTAGGCTAATGTAAGTGTTCTAAGCACATTTAAGTAGGCTAGGCTAAACTATGATGTTCAGTAGTTTCAGTGGATTAAATGCATTTTCAACTTACGGTATTTACAACTTACAATGCTAAGTCAGGGAACATCTGTATAGTGCTGAGCCCAGAGTAAGAATTCAGTGTCTGCGGGGCCGGAAGAGTCATTGCCTACAGAAACATACATGTGTGACCTAGGCTTCATGTGAAATCATGAGGAGTGGTAGGGCTTATGGCAAACTGGAGAGCTCCCAAGTTGCCTAAAGACATCCACATTTAAAAATTTAAAAACACTGTGCTAGCCAAGCAAAACCATGGCTAGAGATCCTGTACTGCCCCTAGCTTGAGTTTGGTTTTTTGTTTGTTTGTTTTTTGAAATGGGGTCTTGCTCTGTTGCCCATGCTGGAGTGCTGGAGTGCAGTGGTGCGATCTCGGCTCATTGCAACCTCTGCCTCCTGGATTGAAGTGATTCTCTTGCCTCAGCCTCCCAAGTAGCTGGGATTACAGGTGCCAGTCACCATGCCTGGCTAATTTTTATATTTTTAGTAGAGATGGGGTTTCACCATGTTGGCCAGGCTGGTTTCGAACTCCTGACCTCTAATGATCCTCCCACCTCAGCCTCCTAAAGTGCTGGGATTACAGGTGTGAGCTACCACGCTTAGCCCCTAGCTTGGATTTTAGATCTCTAAGTTATGCCTGTCCCTTGCCTTGTTTCTGCCATTCCCCTTTCTGCATGCCTTCTTTCTCTCCTACTCTTCACCGCCACCCACTCCATATCTTAGACCACTTGCTGCCTCAGACGAAAGCTGCAATCAAAAACTACTGCTTCATTTCAAAGAACAACTTTAACAAAATGTGCTTGTGTTTGAGAAAGTTTGCTTACATATGAAGCAAGCATCATTTCAAACACTTTTTAAAAGGTTTCAATCCTTTCAATCTTTGTTAGTTTTTACTACCTTGTATACATGCTCTTTCTTTAAAACTTCTAACAATAATTTAGAAAGAAAGTACAATTTTTTTCTTCCATTCTTCCCTTCGCCATTCTCATTCTCCAGATAAATACTGCTAAATTATTCAGTGTCTATAGATCCAAATTTTTCTGAGTATGTAAACTAACATATGCATGCACATACATAGATTATATAGAGATATCTAATTAAAATGCTGTTATACCATTCAGCAACTTGCTTTTTCATGTAGACAAAATTTCATATTATTGTAGTGATATCACATTCTTTGTAACTCCTGTTCTTTCAGCAGTCATATCAATGTGCCATAATTTCACCAGTCCCTATTAGTGACATTGAAAATGTTTTTATCTTTTCTGTGAGTATTCTACTCTAAACTCCATGCATGGATGTGAGATAGACATCACGATGTTCAAAATCAGAATCCTAATCTTTTCCCCAAAACCTGCTTTTCCCATGGTTTTCTGCCGTCTTAATTAATGGTAACTCCATCCTTTGTATTGCTTATGCCAGAAACCTGGAAGTCATCCCAAGTTCCTTTCTTTTTCTTACCCTCCACATCCAAGCTGTCAACAAATTTCAACTCTGACCACCTCGCAGCACTTCCACTCTGTCACCCAGTGCAAACCTCCACCACCATCTCGGCCTCTTACCCAGCTCCAGGATTCTGCCTTTGCCCCCAACAATCTACTTCAGCTCTCTTCTCCACCCAGTAAATAAATCCAGCAATGATCCTTGTAAAATGTACATCAGGAGGGGCCTTCTCATCTCACCTATGATAGGTATGGAGTTTTTTCTTTTTTCCATTTCACCTGTGATGTATGTTTATGACCTCCAGTATGTAACCACTCACTGTGTTGCTTTTTAAATGATTTTTAAAAGTTTGTTTACAACCATAGCCACTATTTGCAATTATGAGTGTATAACACTAAGCATGAGAACTAGATCTGTTAAATTTTTTTGCCAATTTCATTAGGTGACCTCTGTAAGCATCAAAACCTGGCATTGATTGAGGTTGTTTCAGGCTCAACTAGTATTGTACAAAATAAAGTAACTGAAAGCATGTCTGGTGGTAGGAGGTACTTTATAAGCTAACTAATGCTTTTCAAAGGGATATGTATTGAAGGAAAGGCTCGCTTTATATTACATCCTATAAGGCAGTGTTTCTTAAACTCTCTGTGGAAAAGGACCACTTTTTATAACTTTCCAGTCTGTTGCAAACCGATACTTTGTAAAACTTAATAAAAGTGAATTACTAGAAAAATGAAATTTTTTAAAAGAGACATATAAAATAAAAGTTGCAATTTTTAGCAAACAGGAAATTATATTGCAATAAATATTACTAGGGTATAGGAAAAAAGATACAAAAATTGTTCATGTTTGTTCGTTGAAGGTATGTGTGTAGGCAGTTAATAGATAGGCTATTGCACTTGAAAGTTTTCTTCATTTTAAGGGAAAATGGAATTCCCATATTAAATGTGTTTGTACACTTTGAACACAATGTGGATCAATATTTAAAGTTTTTAACGTGACAAATTGGGTTGCTTCCTACTTGATACTTTACCTAATCTAGGTAAAACTGACAATAAGGCTACTTGTAGGGAATAAGGTATATCTAAATAGTTTCTATGCTTTATTTTAATAATAATACAAAAGAAACCAGTCTCACAGAATGGAATGGAGGGAGAGATTTTAGAGCAATTTTCGGTGAGCTCAGTTTATTCATTTAAACATTTTATCTAAGATGGAGCCAGTGCCACTATGCTTTCAATCCCTCAACAGACATGAGTGCCAGCAATATATCCTGTAAATTATAATTCAATATAATTATCTTTTGGCGAAATAAATGGATCCTAGATCCATGAATTTTTTAGGCATAGATCTTCTTTTGATGGAAAATAAAATTCAAAATGCTTTATCAAATTTAAGGTGTTTGGTGTTTGCACTTCATTGATGTGCAATATCAGAGTCATCACTATGTCATTTAAAATTGTTACATTTTGGAACATGTGTCATAGCAACCTGTAGAAACTGTTCTTCCAAGCTTTGAACTTTCATTTTTGCCATTCGATTCTACCTGTCATTGAAAAACATGTTGCATTAATTCTTTGAATGGAAATATTAAGATGCTGAGGATATCAGATGCATAAACAGTCCTCTTTGTCCAATTCATATCTTCAACAAGTTGGGGCCAAATTGTCTTCTTCTTTTGCAGAAACATTAAGAGTTGTTCTGTAGTTCAAACTTTCTCAAACACAGCCTATTGGTCATCATATCCCAGCAGGCAGCAACAGCTGGTTATAATCTGCTTCCATAGTATCATACAACACAAGAGAATAATCTAAGATTTGACACACTAGCCTTTACCTAATTCACAATTTTTCGTACAACATTAAGCCCACTGTTTAGTTCCACCAACATTTCTTTTCATAGCAGGACTTTCTCATGAGAGAAACAAAACATAGATTTACATTCTGGTACAAGCTCCTTAATCAGGATAACTCCTCCAGAATATTTCCTGCACTGTCAGAACATACCCTACACACAATTTAAACTCCAAACCACATTTGTTGACAATATAATCTTTCATAGTTTTATACAGTTCAGACTTAGTTATGTATGTCAGCAACAAAATTGAAGAAAAGAACTCTTCCTTCATATCACCATCATGTTCCAATTGCACATAAACAGGAATGTGAGTGCAATTATCATGCTGCAATGAAAAATATGTTGCCAGCTTTAACTGCTCCATGGGTTAGCCTTCCATATCGTTAGCCGGTGCCTGGATATGCTGAGCTGTGGTGGCACTGAAAAGTAGTGCTTGAGCCACCTTCTTTGCTGCACATTCACCCAATATTTCCAAGTAAATGCCTTGGATACAGTCTTTTCACTAATATCTCCCCAACTGTATATGGATCTTAATTTTGGCAAGCTGAACTGCTTCTTATTAAGCCCATAAAGCCCTGATGTTTATATGTAAAATATTGAACATCTGCTTCATAAGCTATTTAATCCAATATTCTTTCTTTCAAAAAATTCTTGTGGTTTTTAACTGAATTTTTGTAAGTAAACACCCCATAAGTTCTGATGGTTTCATTGCTTCATAGCCAGTACATACAAAAAACCAAACGCTATGTTTTTAGCATGTCAACATCAATTACAGCTTTAAACTCAACTCAGCATGTTACGGATCATAGTTCTGGGGAAGAGCAATATGAACTCTTTGGGTCTTGGTTTCTTCAGAATCACTTCCATGTCACCATTTGGTTTCTACCCGTCATACTCAGAAAATTATTTTCTCATGAAAAAAGTCCAGTGAAGCTTGTTTCACCTTCATAAATCGAGGGTGAAAATAACAAATATTATTTCTCCAATCAGCTAATAATGTTAAACCACAAAGTTAAAAATTCTGATGGAAAATTAAAACTTATAAAGTCAGTCATAAAAATAAATGCTTACATTTTCACAGGTTTTTATACACTTTTAGGGTACAGTTAACAGACCAGTCATATCAATACAATAAGTGGTTATATATCAATTAGAGATCACAAACGTGCATCTCAGGTTGAATGAAAAAACACACCTATTATAATGTTATGCAAATGGCTACTAAATGGCTTTAGGTAAAAATTTCTGCCTTCAGTACTAAGCATGGAATCGAAGTCCTGTATTCCAGATACCTTTTCCAGATGTGCCCTGGAAAAGAGTTTGTGTCTCAAAAAGTGGCTCCGGTGATCATGAAAATGTTTATATGAAGATGCATGTCAAGAGTGAATAAAAGGCTAGGCGCAGTGGCTCACACCTGTAATCCCAGCACTTTGGGAGGTCGAGGCAGGCGGATAACCTGAGGTCAGGAGTTCGAGACCAGCCTGACCAACATGGAGAAACCCTGTCTCTACTAAAAATACAAAATTAGCGGGGTGTGGTGGTGCATGCCTGTAATCCCAGCTACTTGGGAGACTGAGGCAGGAGAATTACTTGAACCCAGGAGGTGGAGGTGCAGTGAGCCAAGATTGCACCATTGCACTCCAGCCTGGGCAACAAGAGCAAAACTCCATCTCAAAAAAAAAAAGAGTGAATAAAATTGCTTCATGAAACATGGTCATGGAAACAGCAGTGCATGTTGGTTCTTCAACTGTCTCTGGGCTCCAAACTCACCCTTCTGTACTCTGCATGGTGGGGCCATACCTGACTGACAACCACATCTCTCGTTTCCCAGTTGCTTCCCTTTAGGTCCTGTCCTCCTGAGATACAGAAGCTACTGGGTGGCCGGAGAAGGGAGAGGCGAGTGTACCTTCCTGTCCTCTTGGAGTTCCCATGAGGCTCACTCCTGTAATAATTCCTCACTCCAGTTATCTGTAGTTGTAGTTTCGTGCATTTTCCTACAGTGTCCTCCCTCAGAGACACCAGCTTCAGCCTCCAGCACCCTCTCCAGGGCTCTGGGTTCCAGCTCCACAGGACCTTCCTGCAACCTCCTAGGTTCTAATAACCTCAGTCTCATCCCTTTGTTTCTTCAGCCCTAAGGATGGTAGAGGCTTCATGTGTTTTAATGGTTACTACCTTTTAATTGCAGAATTCCTCTTTTGCCTTTTTTCTTCTTCTATACCTGTCTAACCAATTTTTTTTATATTAAATTCTCTCTTTTAAAATCACTGTGGTTTCTGATTTCCTGACCGAATCCCAACTGATATAATAAAATGGTACCAGGAGTGGTCCCAGGTGGTCTGGAAGTGGTTTGATTGTGTCTTTGGCTCCAAATGCAGTGCTGAGCAGCTTGTCAATGTGAAATGGAATGTTAGTAATCGGGTCATGCCGGGGCATCATGATTAATCAAACTGTCCCCTGTGGTTGATTGTGAAGAAGTGCCAGAAGCTAGTAACTTAAGGCACCGAATGGCGGCTGCACTTAGCCATTATAGTAGTAATGATGATGTCAGAAGTGTGGAATTCTGCCTTTAGTGGAATTCTTATGAAAAAAAAAAATGACAAGCTCAAGTCTTTAAACACTCAGCTCAAGTCATATCTAGCAAAATCTCAAATTATTTTACTTCTTTTTATCTCCACCTCTACCATCCTACTATAAGCCATATTTTCTCACCGGAAGTTTTGCAACAGCTTCCTCGTCTCCCTTCTTACAATCCATTTCTTAGGCAGTGACCAAAGTACCATAAAGCCAACTCCTCTGCCTAAAACCTACAATGATATCCTACTGTATTTAAAAAAAAAAAATCTAACCTCTTCAACTTCATCTCAAACCATTTTCCTCCTCTCTGTGTTCCAGTCTTTCTAGCTCTCTCTGGCCTGGGAGTTCCCACGTTTATAGTTCCTTCTTCTTAGAATTCAATTCCCTTGGCATATATGACTGTTACCCATCCTTCGTATTTCATATTCCCTAGGTCCCCAACCCTCCCTATTTAAAGCAAACCTTCAACCCTTTCCTCTAGTAAATATGTTACCATGCATTCATTTCTTACATAGCACTTGCATATACATATATATGAGATATATTTCATATTTATAACAGGGTCAATTAATCAAGAAGACATAATAATTCTAAGTGTATACATACATAATAACAGAGCTTACATATATATGTATATGAGAGAGAAAGAGATCTTGTTCTGTCTCCCCCACCACCCTGCTCTCCGTTTGGGCAAAAACCTGTCAGTCTTATTGGCTGCTATATTCCCAGGACCCTGCTCCAATACCTATCACATAGTAGATGATCAATAATTATTTGTTGATTGAATGATCCTGGGAAGTAATTTTCTTTCAATTAACTTGCTATTTTAGTTATAAAACATTGCAAGCATACAGAAAATATTATAGCAAACATCCAGGTACCTGCCAGCAAAATTTAACAGATTTTGACATATTGCCATACTTGCTTCACATCTCACACTTGCACTCGCTCTTTCTCTCTCTCTCTCTCTCTTTTTTTTCAAGAGATAAAATGTAAAAGAATATTTTCCATTTCATCTAAGTTCAAAATTATTAGCACATATTATGTATACTATTTCCTTATGATATTTTTAATGACTCTAGGCTCTAACTTTCAGTTGTAATATAGGTGATTTGCGGGTTTTCTTCTCCCCTCCCCCATCAGTCTAGCTCAGGGCTATCAACTTTATTAATTTTTTTAAAGAGGCATCTTTTGGTTTCATTTGTTTTCTCTATGATTTTTTCATTTTCCAGTTAATTGACTTTTGCCATTGTTATTTGTTATTTCTTGTAGTTATTTTAGTTGACTTGCTCTTTTTCTGTCTTCTTAAGGTAGATGTTTTGATCGTTGATTTTAGTCTTTTCAAATGTCAGCATTTAAAACTACATTATTTCCATCTAAGGACTGCTTTAACTGCATGCCACAATTTTGATATGTTGGATTTTCACTGTCATTTAATTCCAAATACTTTCTAATTTTTCTTGAATTTTCTTCTTTGACCCATGGGTTATTATGAAATGTACTGTTTAATTTCCAAATATTTGAAACTTTTCCTAGTTTTTTTTGGTTATTGATCTCTAATTTCATTCCGTTATTCAATTTCAATCTTTTTAAATGTGTTGTACTTTTATTTTATTTTATTTTATTTTATTTTATTTTATTTTATTTTTTATTTCTTGGTCCCAGCATCTATCTTGGTAAATGTTCCATGAGCCCTTGAATGGAATGAATATACTCTGGGTGTCAGGAGTGGGGCTCATTTTAAATGTCAGTTAGGTCAAGTTGGTGATGGTGTTGGTGATATTATTTTTACTGATTTCCTGTCTCTGTGTTCTCTCATTTACTGAGAGAGAAATGTTAAAAATAACTAGCTATGATAATGGATTTGTCTGTTTCTCCTTTTAGTTCTCTCGATGTTTTGCTTCATGTATTTTTAAGCTCTGTTATTAGGTACATATGCATTTAGAATTATTATGTCTTCTTGATTAATTGACCCTGCTATAGTTATGAAATATCTCTTATTATCTCCACCAGTATTTTTTGTTCGGCAGTGATACTGATGTGGCTATTCTGTCTTTGCTGTGATTATCATTTTTTATTCTTTTACTATTAACCTATCTGTGTCTTTATATTTAAAGTGAATTTCCTGAGGACAGCATATAGTTGAGTCTGCTTTTTCATCTTTTCTGGCAATCCTGATTTTTAATTAATGTTTAGCATATTTTCATTTAATGTAATTATTTGCATGGTTGGGTCTAAGTCTACATCTTCACATTTCCTATTTCTCTCATTTGTCATGTGTTTCCCACTATCCCCCTTTTCTACCTTTATTTCCAGTACTTTTCTTTCCTTTTTGTAGATCCAGTTTTCCATTTCATATTATTTTCCATAAGCCTAAGGAACTTCCTTAAATTTCATGTCTGCTGGCCACAAATTTTTCTCAGTTTCTGTTTATCTGAAAATGTTTCTATTTTCTTTTGTTTTTGAAATATATATATTTCCACACGTTAACATTGTACTTCTAACTGGCTCCCATGGTGTCTGATGAGAAGTCAGTGGTAGTTTTTATATATTTTTTTTTCTCTGAACAAATATGTCTTTTTCTCTGCTTTTAAGATACAGTCTTTATTGCTAGTTTTCAGCAATTTGATTACCATGTTGTTTTTTGTAGCATGCTTCATTATCTTACTTAGAGTTCATTGAGCTTCTTGGATCTGTAGAATTTTAGTTTTCATCAGATTTGCACAATGTTTGGCCATCATTCTTTTGAATGTTTTTTTTCTTCTTCCTCAACCTTCTGGTACTCCAATTATGCATATGTTAGACCACTTGATATTGCCCCACAAGTCACTGATGCTCTTTCCATTCCTCTGTTCATTTCTTTTTCTCTCAGATTTAGTTTGGAGAATTTCTATTCCTGTGTCTTTACATTCACAGAAGTTTTCTTCTGAAATATTTAATGTGACATTGATCCCAGTCCATGATTATTAACTTCAGACATTATGTTTTTCATCTCTAGAAGTTCCACTGGGTTTTTAAAAATACTTTCCATTCCTGTCTTTACTATGTCTATGCCTTCCTTTAAATACTAGAGCATACTTAAAAGTTCTTGTCAACTAATTCTATTGTCTATGTTATTTCTAGTTCTGTTTCCATAGTCTAATTTTTCTCTTGCTTATTGGTCACATTTTCCTGCTTCTTAGCATGTATAGTAATGTTTTGATTGGATTCTGAGTATTATTATATTAGATTTCTATTGCTGCATGACAAACTGCTACAATCTTAACAACTGAAAACAACACCCATTTTCATTTCACTTATGAAGGTCAGCAGCATGGTGGACTCATTGTTTTTGTTAGGGTCTCAGGAGGTCCAAATCAAGGTGTTGGTTGGGATGGGCTCTTACCTGGAAGTTCATGGGAAGAATCTACTTCCAAGCTCACTCGGGTTGTTAATAGAATCCAGTTCCTTGTGGCTGTAGGTTTGAGGTACTCATTTTCTTACAAGCTGTTGGCCAGGATCTACTCTCTGGCCCTGGTGGATGCCCATATTCCTTTTCATGTGATCCTCTGCATCTTCAAGCAACAATGGTATGTCAGATTCTTCTTTGGCTTTGAGCCTCTTCAACCTCCTCTTTTACTACACATTCGAGAAAGTTCTGTGCTCACGTGGGTAGATTAGGCCCACCTGGATAATATAACAATCACAGGAGTTATAGCTCATCACTTTCATATATTCAGGGTATGTAATCTTGGGGGTTATTCCTAGAAATTCTGCCCATCAGAATTACGACCATTATGATGGCCAAGTAGCAGGGTTTTGATGTCTTCTTTTAAAGAGTATTGAGATTTCTTCTGGCAGGTTCTAAATTTACTTGCAAATCAGCTTGATATTTTCAGCTGGTTTATAAGCTTTGTTAGGATAGTTCTAGAATAGCTTTTACTCCGTGACTGATTTAGCCCTTTTTCTGAGGTATGGCCTTTCAGGTGTCTATTTAATAACGTAGGTATTCAGTGAGGTCTCCACTCTCAGTAGTCAGAATCCAAACCCGTGGGAAAAGAACTTACAGGTACAGATGTCCTGTGGCCATCTGTTTGTCAACACACTCTGTTTGTCCATAGGATATTTGGCCAGACTCAAGTGCCAGGCAGATTTCTGGAGCTTTTTTCTGCATAGCTCCTTCTCTTGTACTCTGCCGTACAAATTCTAGACTCTCAGCCTCTCCCAGCCAGTGGAGTGCCAAGGGTAGGGTAGGAGGACCAATCCAACTTAGGTGCTGAAAATTTAGGAGTATTTGTCCAAAGATAATTTTAAAACAGTGACCCAAAGTCTATCTTCTTTTATCACCATGTTTCTAAATACCTACTCCTGCCAGGGGAAGAAAACAAGCATGTTTATACGCCTACATTCTGAGTAATTGCTGAGGTTACTCTGAGTTTTAATAATACGTATATAAACTTTGTACACTTTTATTTCTTAGTTTTAGTAAACAGCCCCACTTGCTCATTTTGAGAATACATTTATAACAGTTCAGAATCATTTGAACTGGCTTCAGGTGCAGTTAGTGTTTTCATCTCTGGTCGCGCCAGAAACTCCAGTGTTTTAACAATAGATTCGGTGTAAACAATGATAACACAGTGGTTGTAAACATAAAAAAAACTCGAGTTATTAAATGTTATCTAAATGACTACTTCAGAGTTTTAATGTGTGTTTAAAATGGAAAATAGTGAAAAAGTGGGAAATGTGAGGTGTAATGTTTATGTTTGTTATGTATAAATTATAGTTTACACCTGGATGATTTTACTGAATTTGAATGATATTTTGTAAAGTGATATTTATTCTCCTTTTTGGATTGTTCGTGTTTGTTTTAAAACCAGAGACTAAATCAAGAAAGTCATGACTGTTGCTGATTATTCCATGAGTGTTGCTGAAAATCGTTTTGTCACGTAGAGGAGGAGATGTTTAAAAAGGGTGTGCCCCTGGTGTGAAATAGGTTCGAGTCTCTGTGCTCAGGTTTCCCTCCCCCGCAGCTCCATCCAAACGGTGCCTCTAGGCAGAAAGCTAGGACCATCCCAGGGCTCACTTCGTTTGTTTTTCTTTTCAGGGAACACAGGCCTTACTCTCTGTTGTCCAATCTCTGAAAGTGATTTTTTTAAATATATTTTTCATTCTTTATGGCAGAAGGGCTAGTGTGGTACCCTCCACGTTGGGTTTTATTTTTTGTTTATATTGCTATTTCCTAGATTTGCCTGAGTTTTATAAGCATACGAGCCATATGGTATTACAGGTCTCCAGAAAAACAGACACAATAGGATTTATATACCTAAGGGGAGAAAGACTGGTTTTAAGGAACTGGCTTGCAGGATTGTGGGGCTGGCAAGTCCAAAGATCATAGGGAAGGCTGCCGGCCGGAGACTCAAGGAAGAGTTGTTATTGCAGTCTTGAGGCAGAATTGCCTCTTCTTTGGGAGATCTCAGTCTTTGCCCTTAAGACCTTCAACTAATTGGATGAGTCCACTTATGTTATGGAGAGCAATATGCTTTACTCAGAGTCTACTGATTTAAATGTTAATCACCGCCCAGCACAGTGGCTAACAGGTGTAATCCCAGCACTTTGGGAGGCCAAGGCAGGAGGATTGCTCAAGCCCAGGAGTTGGAGACCATCCTGGGCAAGATAGTGAGACCCCCATCTCTACAAAAAATAAATTAGCCAGGCACTTGATCCCAGGAGTTCAAGGTGGCAGTGAGCTGAGATCAGGTCACTGCATTCCAGCCTGTATGACAAAGAGAAACCATATATATATATATATACACACACACATATATATATATGTAAAACATGTATATAATATGTATATTATATATATAAAATATATATTATGTATAAAACATATATATTATATATAATATCTAAAAATCTAAAAATTAACTTCACAGCAATGTCTAGACTGGTATTTGATCAAACAACTGGACATCATAGCCTAGCCAAGGTAACACATAAAATTAACCATCGTACATCTATTACTCATTTTTATACCCCTAGAACTTTGAGTAGTGCATAGGAATTAAGGAATAGCAAATAAGAGGCTGGAGTTTGGGAATAAGGAAATAATGTTTAAATAAGGCTGCGAGTAGAGGCTACTGCAGCTCCTGAGAGACCATGTGAAGGAGTTAACTGTATTATGTGGGCCGAGTGGGAGTCTTCGAACGTTTTGATGAGGGATATATGTGATGTCACCTGTCTAGATGGCAGTGTAGGGACTGAAATCTAGTGTGCAGCATTGTGATGGTAGCTAGGGGAGGAATGAGAAGGACCTGAGTGAGGCAGTGTCCAGGGGAAGGCCAGCAGTGAGAGTGGTGGGGGCTGTGGAATGGAGAAGAGTGGAAGGAGAGAGGGAAAAGGCAAATGATGAATATTTTGCTGGGGAATTCAGCATTTAATTTTCCTTAAGTTTCTTTGTCTCTTTGGTGGCAGGACTTCCCAACTCCTTTGGAGAGAGCTTTAGATGTCTCTATTGTGTCTGTTTCTCTGGAGAGCTTTAGAAAGATGTTACTAAACTTCTAAAACACAAGCATGCTCTTCTTTGTGAATAAAGGGAAAAAAATCGACAGCTCTGCACTTAAACACCTGTAATCCCTTCCTTTACTATGACAACTGTTAGGTTTTTCTATAGCCTCTTCCAGTCTTTAACCTTATGTAATCCTAGGCTTTTGTATAGCTGTTATAATATTGTATATGTGGTTTTGTGTCCTACTATGAGGAAGTTTATGTCTGCGTGGTCTTTACATGTATTATGTTTAATAACAGAAAAGCTTTATGGTAAATTGATGAGCCATAGTTTACTGAGTCATATTCCTATTGTTGGATTGGGATTTCCCAACAGATTTTTACAATTGTAAAAGATGATGGTATAAATGACTTTTTATCTAAATTTTTTTTTACATTTTTATTGTGATATAACCGATGTGTAATAAACTACATATATTTAATAATTTAACATGCTTGAATAATTTTTGGTATGTATACACATGAAATATAACTACAGTCAAATATTGAAGATAGCCATCAGTGTTAAAAGTTTCTTTGGGGCTGGGCACAGTGGCTCATGCCTGTAATTTCAGCACTTTGGGAGACCAAGGCAGGAGGACTGCTTGAGGCCAGGACTTCAAGACCAGCCTGGGCAACAAAGCAAGACCCCGTCTCTAAAAAAAAATGGTTTTTTTTTTGTAATTAGCTGGACATGGTGGCATTCCCCTGTAGTCCCAGCTACGCTGGAGGCTGACCAGGGAGGATCGCTTGAACCCAGGAGTTTTAGGCTGTAGTGAGCTATGATCATGCAACGGCAGTCCAGCCTGGGTGACAAAGTGAGACCCTGTCTCCAGGAAGAAAAAAAAAAATAGAAAGTTTCTTTGTATCCCTTTGCAGTTCCTCCCACCCTCCTACCCCTTCCCACCTCCCTGTTCCCCCTTCCCCCTTCTCAGATAACCACTGAACTACTTTCTGACACTGCAAATTAGTTTTCGTTTTCTACAATATTATATAAATGGAATCATATAATTATGCACTTGTTTTGGTCTGGCTTCTTTGACCCTGTATAATTACTTTGAGATTTATCCGTGGGATACCATGTATCAAGAGTTCATTCCTTTTCCATTGCTGAGTACATTGTAACAATGTACCATGTTGATGGAGGTTGGGTTTGTTTCCAGTTTGGGGCCATTAAACAAATAAAGCTGCTGTGAACATTGGTTTGCAAGTCCAAATACATATGTGCTTTCTTTTCCCTTGGATATGTAGCTAGGGGTAGAATGGCTGGACCGTATGGTAGATGTATTATATGTCTAGTTTTTTTACAAAACTGCCAATTTTTTCCTAAGTGGCTGTACCTGTTTTCATTTCTACCAGCAGTGAATGAGAATTCCAGGTGCTCTGCGTCCTCACTAACACTCTGTCTTTGTAAATTTAGCCATTCTTACAGGCATGTAGTGGTGTCTCTCACTGTGGTTTTAGTCAGTATTTTTGTAATGACCAATGACGTTGAATATCTTTTCATGTGCGTATTTTCCATCGTATCTTCTTTAGTGAAGTGTCTGTTCAAATCTCTCACCTGTTTTTTACCGTGGTGTTTGCTTTATCATTGAGTTTTGAGAGTTCTTTACATATTGCTTTATCAGGCATGTACTTTGCAAAGATTTTTCTTCTAGGCTGTAGCTTGTCTGTTCATTGCCTTACCTGTGTTTGTTGAAGAGCAGAAAATTTTAAAGTATATTTTCTTTGGATACATTTTCAGAAATAAGATGAATGGGTCAAAAACATAATCTTTTCTTCTTTCCTTCTTCCCTCCCTTCCTCCCTCCTTCCTTCCCTTCTTCTCCGTACCTCCTCTTTCCCTCTTGTTTCTTTCTTTTGTAGTTCTACTTGTTGTCTGTCTTCCAAAGAATTTGAAACACTATCACTGAATCATAGTGTGTTGTTCCCTGGAGGCTCGCCAACTCTGGTCTTTCTCACTTGTCTTTACTGGCTATTTTGGTGAGTGTAAAGTGTGACATTGCAGCTTTATTTCATTTCACTTACCTGGCAAGTTGAACATTTACTTAAATTTGGTATTTAAAATATTTTTCCTTCTGTAACTTTTAACCGTTTGTCATTGGTAATTTTGAATTATTCCTATAGAGTTATAAGAGCTTTTCATAGATTTTAGATGTCAACATTTACATATAATATTTATCACAATTTCATATCCATATTTACCTTTTATCTTGGTTTACTCTCTACCCCAACTGCAATTTTTTTTTTTTCTTTTTTGAGACAGAGTCTCACTCTGTCACCCAGGCTGGAGTACAGTGGCGTGATCTCAGCTCACTGAAACCTCTGCCTCCCGGGTTCAAGCAATTCTTCTGCCACAGCCTCCTGAGTAGCTGGGACTACAGGCACCTTCCACAACACCCGGCTAATTTTTGTATTTTTAGTAGAGTCGGGGTTTCGCCATGTTGGCCAGGCTGGTCTCGGAATTCCTGACCTCAAGTGACCCACCCGCCTCAGCCTCCCAAAGTGCTGGGATTACAAGCATGAGCCACCACGCCTACGCCTGGCCTGGCAACTGCAATTTACTTGTAATTTTCTCGTGTGTTTTAAATAGTGAATCTAAATACCTACCTGGGATAAATATATTATTATTTTCATCTACCTTTGGGATATTGTATGTTAAATTTTTATTTACAATGTCTTTATTCTGTTTTATAGTATAAAGTAAGGATCTAAGTTTATATTTATAATTTTTTTTTTTTTTAAGAAGGAGTCTCAGCTGTATCACCCAGGCTAAAATGCAGTGGTACGATCATAGCTCACTGTTATCCAGAACTCCTGGGCTCAAGTGATCCTCCTATCTGAGCCTTCTGAGTAGCTAGGACTACAGGTACATACCCAGCTAATTTTTTTTTTTTTTATTTTTTGTAGAGACAGGGTCTCACTATGTTGCCCAGTTTTTGGCTGGTCTCGAACTCCTGACCTCAAGCAATCCTCCCACCTTGGCCTCCCAAAGCACTGAGATTACAGGTGTTAGTCGCTGCTCCTATTTCTTTTAATGTGGGTTGCTTTTTGATACATTCTGATCTCTCTTAAGCTGCCCCTTATTGTCCCAGTTAATCTCTGATATGAACTTCAGAATTCTTACATACTAAAATATCCTATTATTATTTTATTTAGAAATGTATTAAATCTACAAATTACCTTGAAGTATTGCCTATTTTTCTTTTTTCTTTTATAAAATGTTTATAGTTTTTTTATTGGACTGATACATTCTACCTTACTTTAATTACCAAGTGGGTACTCAACGAATGTGTATTAAATACAGATATATTTTTTCCTTGTTATAAGAGAAATCTAATTTTGAAACAAAAAGTTTGATAGTTGTTGTTGAAAAGGAATGTTATTTTTAGAGCATGTTTTATATAATAATTATCCTTGCATTATTTTACTTCTAAAATTCTTAGTAGATTCCTTTGAGTTTTCTGGGTTATATAATCGCAGCTGTAGCAATTAATAATGTTTCTTTCCTATTAATTTTTCTTATTTGTTTTTCTTGCCTTTTCACCATGGCAAGACCCTCTGCTAGTTTATTAAATAAAATGTAAGATAAAGAGTATCTCTGTTTTGAGTTTGCTTTAGGAAACATGCCACTAATATCTGTATCTCCACTAAGGGTTTTGCTTTGTTTAGTTTTCAGAAGTTAAAGATTAGGAATATATACTTTATTTTATAAAATTCCCTTTTAAGCCTTTTAACATGTAAGTAATTGTGAGGGCCAGCAAAGTGTGCTAGGAGTGAATTAACTGTATTATGAGAAGAACATATTTCTTTTATGGTTACTTTTCTTGTTAGTGCACAAATTTTTTATCTTTTGCTCTAATGTTTCAAAGATTTTCTTTTTAAGGAGTTGTTGGTACTTCGTCATGTTCCTAAAGGAAGAAGTCAAATTATCCTTGTTTGCTAGCAACATATTTAGAAAAATCTAAAGACTCCACCAAAAAACTATTAGAACTGATAAATGAATTAAGTGAAGTTATATGATACAAAATCAACTTATAGAAATCAGTACCATTTATATATGCCAACAGTGAACAAACTGAAAGGAAATCAAAAAAGCAATTCCATTTGCAATAGCTACAAAAAAAGTATAAAATACCTAGGAAGAAATGTAACCAAAGAAATAAAAAATCTCTACAAGGAAAACTATAAAACACTGATAAGAGAAATTGAAGAGGACACAGACAAAATAGATATACCATGCTCATGGATTGGAAGGATTAATATTGTGAAAATGTCAGTACTACCCAAAGCTATCTACAGATTCAGCATAATGTCTACCACAATATCAATGACATTATTCACTAAAATAGGAAAAAATGCGAAAATTCTTTTCTTCTTGATTTTTATTTTTCCAGTTGAACCCGACAAATGAGTCAAAACTCTAATCTTTAGGATGTTCCAGGAGGACTCACTTTCCTCCATCAGCTTATTTCCTCACCATTGCCCAAAATTCAAATTTACAGCAATTTATATAGTACTAATTAGAAAGGATTTCGGCGGGGCACGATGACTCACACCTCCCAGCACTTTGGGAGGCTGAGGCGGGTGGATTATGAGGTCAGGAGTTCAAGACCATCCTGGCCAACATGGTGAAATCCCTTCTCTACTAAAAATACAAAAATTAGCTGGGCGTAGTGGCGCACACCTGTAATCTCAGCTACTCAGGAGGCTGAAGCAGGAAAATTGCTTGAACCCAGGAGGCGGAGGTTGCAGTGAGCCGAGATTGTGCCACTGCACTCCAGCCTGGGTGACAGAACAAGACTCCATCTTGGGGAAAAAAAAAGGATTTCATAATGAAATTCCTCCAATTATGATACCAATGCTCCTATTAAACTCAGGTTTTGTGAAAGACTTTTTTCTTAAGCCCAACCCAGCATCCGTGGGGGGAAAACCTAACTAAGAACTTAAACAAATTTTTTACATGCACACTTATGACACCATTTTTGAAACACTAATATTTTGAAATATTTTTGTGACTTCTTTTCCCACCCCCAAATTGTTGGGATGTTCTCTTGGGCTATTCTGTGGGGCTCTGGGGAGGATGTTCATTGTGATGTCATAATTACCGCATATTCCAAGGATAGATCTTCATGTCTTATTCAGCCCCTAATTCTGCATGGCTGTGAAAAGCTTTAGGCTAACTGCACACCAAAGTCATCCTAATCCTAGAGTTTATCCCATATTCCCACATAAGCTGGAAATGATCAAGCAGTTGAAATGGGGAGTCCCAGTGTCTTGTTCCTGGTACTGCTTGCAGTGTTACACAGCTTTGAGATGGCAGTGTATTACAAATTGGTGTTTCTGTCTGTGTCCAATGGTACCAACCTGGGTTTTTGGCAAAGACCCTCAAAATCTCCAAAAGCCCAGAGTTATTAGCTGGGCATAGGACTGTGCCATGAATCCAGAGACCTGCTCTGCTATGCTAGGTAAAAAAGCAGCTTCGTGCATCTGAGCTTCTGTTTCCCCATCTGTAAAATGAAAGAGTGGGGCTGGGTGATTTTTTTTTTTTTGAAACAGTTTCACTCTTATTGTCCAGGCTGGAGTGCAATGGCCTGATCTCTGCTCACCACAACCTCCACGTCCCGGGTTCAAGCCATTCTCCTGCCTCAGCCTCCCAAGTAGCTGGGATTACAGGCATGTGCCACCACACCGAGCTAATTTTCTATTTTTAGTAAAGAGGGCGTTTCTCCATGTTGGTCAGGCTGCTCTTGAGCTCCCAACCTCAGGCTGCCCGCCTCATCCTCCCAAAGTGCTGGGATTATAGGCATGAGCCACCGTGCCCAGCCTGCTGGGTGACTTTTAAAGTCCCTTGAAGGAAAAAAGACTACGTGGTGTTGTTCTGGGGAGAGGCTTGGACTCTGGAAGCATCGAGGGCAGGTCAGTAGAGCGCTTTCTCCCAGTGGACCAGACCCTGTGTTGCTGGCAGGCGGCAGGTCTGAAGCCCTCACCACAGCTCACTTCAGCGAGGGACAGAAAAGCAAAGAGGGGAAGAAAAGAAGACATGAAAAGTTCTCACTTCAGGGCATTTGTTCTGTACAGTGCTCTAGAGGTTGTAGCACTGAACACCAAGTTCAGAGTTATTTTATACCTGTGGTTCAATTCAAAGTGGAAAAAAAAAAAAAAAAAGGTTAGTTTTTTTTTTCTCCCCCCAGGGAGCTATTTTCAGTAAAACTTCCATATGGGGATATATTTATTACTAAAGAGTGTCAAACCAGTCAAATAGTCAGACCATGTAGTCACTGAAAGAGAGCGGCAGCCGAGGAATGCACGCAGACACCGGGCACCCTGGAACTGCATTCCTTCTCGGCAGAGTCAAGCACGGTTGTTTCTCTGAAAGTTCTGCCCGTAACATCTTTTCTTTCATTCCTTTCTTATAAACTCACGTTATGTAAACTCCCTAAGTGTGAAATGGTTTTCCTTGGTTGGCCATCACTCGCAAGATGATTTTATCAGGCATGAATTTTCCCTAAGCTATCAGCTGCACGCAATGGGAAACTCACAAAATAGAGAAGTGGTTGTGTGCTGAGCACG
Organism: Macaca thibetana thibetana; assembly: GCF_024542745.1. Taxonomy (NCBI): domain Eukaryota; kingdom Metazoa; phylum Chordata; class Mammalia; order Primates; family Cercopithecidae; genus Macaca; species Macaca thibetana. The sequence goes on from NC_065584.1 coordinate 17,810,509, forward strand.
TAGGCATTTTGTGGGGGGGTGGAGGGTAGAAGGTGGGGCAGGGCATGGGAGGTGGACGGTTGGGAGGAGATCTGGCTGAAGTAACAAATGCTCCTCATAGAATATGCTGGAAATAGAGAAAGGTCTGAAGAAAGGAAACAAAACAAACAAACAAAAAAAACCAAACAACCATATTCATACCAAACCAAAGATAATCATCATTAATATTTTGGTATTGATTCTTCCCTATTTCTCTGTTTTTGTTAAGATGAGTGTGAGTTTTATATCCATGCTTTTCATTTTGCCATTTTCCTTTATAAATAATCCTACAATAAACAAATTTGTCTTCACTTTTATCTTCTTAGGAGATGTTCCTAGATATCAAGGTATCGTATCAGAGAGTCTGAAGTTATTTTATCATTTTTACAGCTCCTGTAACAAACAAATTCTGCTCCCCTCACTGCATATGCCCTTTGTCTCCCTGTTCTTACCAATGGCCGAGTGCTATTTTTCAAATCTTTACGAATCTAATAGGTGGAAAGAGTATCTCATTTTTTTGTTTTATTTCTCCAATTGCTAATAACCTTGAACGTTTTTACATGTTTATTAGCCTTTTCTGTTCTATTTTCTGTGAATTATCTATTCATACCATTTGCCCATTTTCTCTTCTACAGTGAAAACATTTACTTTTTTCTATTTTTATTACAATTGTTTTTCCAGCTTATTGTTTTCCTTTTTTATTAAAATTTTTGATGTGCAGAGATTTTAAGTTTTCATCTATTCAAATCTGTGATCTTTTCCTTCACAATTTCTTCAATTGCTTTTGTACTAAGAAAATTTTCCTTGTCTAGAGACCAGATTAATATCTGCTTCCATATTCTTGGTTGGTTTGAATTTTAGGACTATCTAGCATGTTAATGAGTTTGGAACTTATTTTGGTATATAGCATGGGGTGATGATCTAAGCATTTTTGTTTCCAAATAGCCAGTTTTTCCATGATCCTTTGTTAAATAATCCCCATTTATATATAATGCCTTTGTCACCTTGTGCTGTGCTGATTCCTTTTTCATATGAGGGGACCTTTCCAGGACATCTGTCCTATTCCCTTGGACACCTTATTCTTACTCCAGAGACACACCTTCCCCCCTCCTCCCCCCAGTTCTTACAATATGTTCTAAAACCTGGTGTTTCTTGTTGTCACATTTGTTCTCAGCTCTTCTTGCCTGTTTATTTTCCAGATGAATGGTAAAATCATTTTTGTGAAGTTCCAAGAACTCCCTTTGGGGTTTTGATGAAAATTGCATTCAACCTATAAATTAATTGGGAAGGATTTGGCATCTTTACAGTGTTCAGTCTTCCCATCCAGGAATACACACGTGGCTTGTCCCTGCACATTTTCAAATATCCTTTTATATGTCTCAAAGGAATTCTGTAGTTTTCTTTATATAAATTCAACACATTTCTTATTAAGGTATTTCTAGTTATTTCATATTTTGAGTACTTTTTAAAAATGGAATCTTTTCCCCCTTTAGTTGAGATCACTATTTTTAATATCACTTTTTCCCCACTGATTGCCAAATTCTGACAGGAATCTAAGTGAAAAGCATATTTGTTCCTTTCCAGGCTTATAAGCTCAGAGATTTAGAACTGGAACCAACCTTAAATCTATTTTCTTTTTATATATGATAACACTGAAGTCATGAAAGGTAAAATAATTAAATAAAGATCATATTACTTATTAGGAGAGTGGCTATAGATGAATAATACTTCCAAATGTCCATGTTCTTTGTGTCAAAGACTTGTAAAACTTAAATACCCAAAACTAAATTCATGATCATCTCCATTGTATTAGATTCCTATTGCCGCTATAACAAGTTGCCACCAGCTTGGTGGCTTTAAACAACACAAATTTATCATCTTACATTTCTGGAGTCCAAAATCCAAAATGGCCATCACTGGGCTAAAATCCAGGTGTCCGCAGGGCCGCATTGCTGCTAGAGGCTCAAGTGAAGAAGCCATGTCTACTGTTTCCAGCGTCCGGAGGCCCCCTGCCTTCCGCTCATGGCTTTTTCCTCCATCAACAAAGCTGGTAGTTTAGCATCTTCACATCTCTCTGGCTCCTGTGATTCTTGTACACCCTCTCCTGCTTTCAAAGTCTCCGAAGATTACATTGGCCCCACCTAGATAACCCAGGATAATCTCCCCATTTTAGAGTCAGCAACCTTAATTCTGTCTGCAACCCTAATTTCCCTTCCCCACATAATACAACATATTCACAGGTGCTGGAGATAGGACATGGATCCCTTTGGGGCAGGGTGTTAATAAGCAAAGATAAACTTCCAAAATTTGTATCAAGCACGTCAGCCCCCTACTTGAAGCACTTTGATGACTTCCCATCGCTCTTTGGATCATGACCAAAGTCCTTACATAGACTTCCAGGACCTGAATAGTTCCAGCCCATGCACCCCACAGCCTCATTTGGCCCCATGCTCATCCTTACTCTGTGCCTGGTCACATTTGCCTTCTTTCAGTTCCTTGAATGTACCTTGCTCTGTCCTGCCACAAGGATCTTGCACATGCTGTTCCCTCTGCTTTGAGAGCTCTTCCCCTCTTGCACCTCCCTTATTAGCTCCCTGCTTCTCAGATTTCAGCCAGGTATTGATCCCCCAACCTGCTGCCCAGTTCTCGCCCCTATGTCCCACCCTCTCCTAGAACATTCTGTCACTCCTTCAGGGCGCTTAGTACACTGGTAATATTATTTTGCTTGTATTAATAGAATTATTTAATTTTGCTTGTAGAATTCTCTCCCAGGATTGGGTAAAAGCTCAAAGGGACTCTTGTCTTTTCTGCTCACCCATGTATCTTCAGAACCTACTGTGCCTGGACCATAGTGGGCTCTTAGTGTTTGCCTGGTGAATGAGTAACTGAACTCAAGAATCCATTTCTTTTTTCTTTTTTTTTTTTTTTGGAGACAGAGTCTCACTCTGTCGCCCAGGCTAGAGTGCAGTGGTGCGATCTCAGCTCACTGCAACCTTTGCCTCTCAAGTTCAAGCGATTCTTCTGCCTCAGCCTCCCGAGTAGCTGGGATTACAGGTACCTGCCACCACGCCCGGCTAATTTTTGTATTTTTAGTAGAGACAGGGTTTCACCATGTTGGCCAGGCTGGTCTCAAACTCCTGACCTCAGGTGATCTACCCGCCTCTGCATAGTTACTCAACATGTTCAGTAATACATTTATAAAAGCGAAAAGACTGGATTGACTCAAAAGTCCAACAAAAAAAATTTATTATAAATCCATTTGATAAAATTGCATATGGCCGTTAAAAATGAAAATTATAAAGACTATAACAATGGGAGAAACATCTGTCTTACATTTAAGTAGCAGGATCCTAATGTTCTTATGCTGATGGAAGGACAAGTCCAACATTTTCACAGCAATTGATGTAAGATCGTGGAGTGGTGAGTTCTTTCTCCCTTCTCCAAACTCTCCCGTTCACATGCTCGTATATGTAGCAGACACTTATTGAACACCACTGTGTGCCAGACATTGTGCCGAATACTGGGAACAGCACAGTGAACACGATATAGGTGACCTCTGCCCACTGCAGGTTCATAGGCAGGCGAGGAGGATCACTAATCTCAGTCACATTGATGGTCCAGCATTCATGGGCTGTCACTGTGTTCAAGAAAACGTGGGTTCCTTCACCAGAGTGTGTACCACAGGCTACAGAAAATACTTCTAAAATCCGGGTCATCATGATTCGGGTCCTAAAATTTTAAATTGTGGGGGAAAATTGTAGGGTTAATATACCTGTTTCCTTTAGTCTTTAGGCCTTGAAGGAGATTTTCTAAATTGTCTCTGCAGTTTTTAATCACTGTTTATTCCCTTTTAAGGAGGTGGTCATTGGGATGCCATTGACAGGCGGAGGGACGCAGAACACTTTCCCTGCCCAATTCAGTCTCTTTCTCAAGCATATGGAGGTTCCTCAGCCCCCACTTCTAAGAACTAAAAATGCCGCGTTCTCTCCAACATAAATTCTCTTGGTTTTGTCTTCTTACACTTCTGCACTCGGTGACTGTGCCTCTGTGCTTGAGCATAATGTAAATACTTAATTTGTTTAATAAATATCCTGAAATAGCCTCTTTGAGTTGTTACTAGAAGGGCACGAACCTTTTAAGTCACTTAGCCAGCACAGATCAACACTTAATGTCTTTAATGATGAGCGTGATCTTTTTTAGTGGCTGAAATGCTCCATAATCAATGATGTGGCCCTGCCTGGAGGCAGGAGAAACTAGATAATGGGCAGAAAATGTCTTGCTGGACTGGGCCAGTAATTTGAATCCCTGAAATTGGTATTAGTGTGGCAATTTATGGGACAGCAGTTTCTTCCCAAGGGTAGGAACAGCTCCCCAACATCCTAATGTCCCTTAGTGATTTACGCTATATTGAAACCCCTCATGAGCCAGTGTCTGTTCCTGGCAGGAAGCCTCTGAGGACTCTTCGCCTCCCCCACCCACAAGGCAAATGCCACACCAGAGTCAGCACAACGGTCACCCATCTCAGGAGTAATGCTTAGTGCTGGGCAGAGGGAGCGAGGCGGACGGGGTCGGGGAATGAGGATGTCATACGCAATTTGTAAGATGTCCCTCACGGTATGTTCCTTTTTCTTCTCCCATCTCCATACCAACTCTGAGAATTATTGCAGGGATAGAAAACAAATTCTAACTGTTAGATGAAGAAGCACTTCCAGGTTTGAGTCCTCAAATGTCCCCTCTGAACTTTCACTTGGAGTCCCTTAGTTTTAATCCTAGGATTTGATTGATTTGCCCATATTCACGCCCCTCATGCATTTCATAATTTTCTAAATGCTTGTATATGGCCCTCTGAACCTTTATCTCTTTAGACTGAAATTCTCTTGTTAAAAGCCCTCTTGGTCATTCCATTTGGTGTGACTTTTTTATTGTGAGTGGACTCCATTAATAGAGTGCTTTTGATAATTTGAGGGAATTGTTTCATTAAGAAATGTTATTCATTTTTTATGTCATGTATTATCGTCCACAGACCCAGAGGTTTTAAATGCTAGGAGCATGTTGTAAATGAAAACATAAATAATTTATTATAGTCATGCTGAACTAAGGCCAAATTTCCTAGTGGCTCAGTGATGCACATCGCATCAGTGAGAAATGGGCTGAGATGTAAAATCTTATTTTCTCAAATGGATTATTGAAAACTAAAGTACAAGCTGTTAAAAACAAATCTTAATTTTTATATAAGTTCCTGCACTCTCATTTAATGGAAAAAAATTCTATCTTCACAGAATTTTAAAATAATTTTTCTACAACCAAGATATACAGAGTAAATTACTCACTTACTGGTGAGTATTTGCTAACACTGTTATGAGAATATCCTTCAGGATTTGGCCATGTCACAGCCCCTAGGGTGATTATAAGGTCCTGTACAGGCCTTTGAAATATTACGCTTTTAATTAGATGGAGCAACGGCTAGTCTTTGTTCCTATATCATTATATTATTAACATTCATTGCCGGGACTCCTGGTTGCATCTCATTGCGAGGGAGGCTGGGAAATGTAGTCTAGCTATTTTCCCCAGAAGAGAGGGAAGTAAATTTTGTTGAACACAAAGCAGGCTCTGCCATGGAGTCAAACTCCACCCATCCCCAAATGGATAGCCAATTATCCCAGCTTCTTTTCCTGCCAACCTGTTCCATCCCTACTCGTTTGAATTGCCTTGTTTGAATTTTGCAGAATTCCTATATATACATATTTCTGGACATTGTTCTTATCCATTGATTCCTGAGTAATAATCACACTGTTTTAATTACTGAATTGAGGATTTATTTTTGTTTTGATAACATTATTATTTTTAAAAATATTTTTAATTTTATGGCATATTTATTTTCCCAGATAAACTTTTGATTTATCAAATTTCCCAAAGAAAGTAAACAAAAAACTCTACAGTCCTTCTATCACATATTATTAAAAATATATCCCACTCAGAATATTATACTATTAAAGAAAATAAGCATTATTTGACAATTGGTATTTTCTGACTCTGAGGAAGTATACTTTTTAAAAGGCAAGCTTCCGTCTAAACAATGGCTAACAATGTAATTAGGAGGGCATTTACAAATGGCTTGATATTTATAGTTCACATTTCAACTTCAACTCTATTTGTTGCATTAGCAAAATGAAACTCATTAAGCCTTATTCTTTTAGTCCATCTCTCCAAGCTTCTGAACCCACTAATACTCAGCTTTCTTGTATGGAAGTATGTAATCTTTCCTACATTACACTTGAAAGTTCAGCTCATTCCTAAACCTCCAGTCAAGGAGATGAACTTGTTGCTTTCAGAGAGGCCACATCTGTGCACTGAGCCATTATGCCATCTGTTAAAGTGGTCAGAGTTCATTTTATTGCCTCCTTTGTGGAAGGACTTGTACTGTAAAAAGCCTGTGTTATTGAAAACATAATTTTCTTCATCATTATGCTTTCTTTCTAGCCAGATCATAACCTGCTAGAAATCTATTGAGCATAGAGTGAAAAGCTCTTCAGAATAGCTGTTCTTAAGAGATTAAATGATTGCCATCTCTGTCCCATTTCTTTTATCTCATAATCAAGTTCAAGATGATACTGGGTATCTCAGCTGAAGTGATTATATATTTGAAATAGAAATGGCTTTATCTCCACTAATATTTCACATTGTTGATGGTAGGATCTTTTTTCTTTACATTTATATATGCTTATGGTTGCTTATAAATGTCCACAGGGTCAAAGGTTCAAACTACTTTTTTTTTTAAAGGCTAAACATGGCTAACAGGAGTTGGGTTGCATTTTCCAATTTTCTGCATACAAAGATACTAGTTGTATAACTAAGATCCAGCTTAGATTCATCAAAATTGAGAACTGGACCAAATCTTAGCAATCATCTAGCCTAGCCATTCAGCTTGACACGTGAGCAGCTTCAAAGTCATAGCAGTTGAGAAACTTGCCCAGGACTTGGCAGCAACCTAGCTGAGCAGAGAGCTCCCTCCTGGGAGGTTTCTCCTGGACCACACTGTCTCCCTGCCATATTCAGAGTGCGCCTGTGGTGGTTGCACATTTACAGCATGGGGGGAAGAATGGAAGATCTTAGTGACTCAGAAGTGTAGGAAACAGATTTGTTATTATTAGTTCAAAGATGCACTTTTGCACTTTGTCCTGAAAGCTGTCTGATCTGTGCTGTTTTCTTACATTGCCATTTCTCTTCCAGAGAATCAGCGTTAGCAACACGATCATATCCCCGGTTATTAGCAGCTCTGTTAAAACACTTGATAGAGAAGGAATATCAAATTATTTCCTGGAAGTATAGTCCAAGGCCTTGGGCTATATGTTGATTGCATTTATCCACATGTCTACAAGTAGTCAATCATCTGAAATGACATACTGAAATTATATTTTCTCCCTTTTAAAATATTTCAAGCTGTCAATGAGATTCCTCGTTCTTAAAATTTAGTAAATAGGAAAAAGTGAGTCATTATTTATGGTTAATCACTTTGGCAAGCTGTGGCTGTATTTTACATCCATTTTTCCTTTTTTCTTGGACTGGAGAATTTATTCCATCACTTGTTAGGGAAAATATATATTAGTCCCCTCAATAGCCTCTTCAGTGCCTTAAGAATCACAATTAAGGCACCATAAACAGAACTTTCTGTTGGATACAGCAAGCAAGTTACTTCTTTAGAATGCAGAGCTGAGGAGAATAATCCAGAATCTTGAACTAGCATCCAAGGAGAAATCTAAATTATTTATGGTTTCTTTAAAATGGAATAATCGTTTCAAAACTACTATGTTCATTGAGTATCTGCTGTCTGACCATCAAGTTCCAAATACTGCAAGGTTTGGAAAATATTTCAGACAGGATCCTTTGTATGTCAGGATGCTTTCATTTCCAAGTAGCAGAAAATCCATTTCATCCTGCCTTAAACAACACAGGGAATTTATTGAGTCAGTGACTAAGAGTCTTGACATAGGGGAGGCTTCAGGCATGGTTTGTTTAGGCTCCAGCTCACTGTGCTGTTCTCTGACTCTTTCCTTCATTATATATAGCTCCAGTCTCAAGCTGGTAATTAACACTTAAAAGCCTGTGCACAAATTATTGAATCAATATACCATTGGAGCATAGAACTGTTGTGGAAATTGCACGCTTATGGTAGGAAAAGGCTGTTGCAATAGCAAGCCTCGCCTCTGCATCTCAGGTGTCCGCATTGAAAGAGCTTCTCAACTTGCAAACAAAATTCCTAGACTTCATTATGTTTGTACCAATTCTTTACCAATCAGTAGTGGCCAGGGGAGGAATGACATGTGTTAACTGGCTTAAGCCAATCAATCCTCGAGCCAGTCACTGTGGTAAGGAGAGTGGGATTGCAGTCATTGTTTAAGGCCAGTGAGATCCCACTTCTAGAGCTGGGGTGGAGATCTGTCCCCCACAGTCACACAGCTGCTGCATGGCACAGAGCAGATAGGATGGATGTTGGGGAAGAAACCAACAATGTCCATGGAACTGTTAGGCTAGTAGGCTGAGCTGAGTGCTAATGAGGCCACCGTTTTGCCTGGCTTATGTCATTCTTTATTCCTGGCCTGAACTGGACATTCTCTTATGCTTCACAGTTCATCCTAAACAGCCAGGTCCAGCACTTGCTTATGATCAGATCATAACTATACCTCTGCATCCAAAAGAACCCTATCAGAATCTTATATTCAGGAATACCTTGTCCTCACTCTGAAGGAGCACTTAAAGTCCAATAATACTATTTATTATTAACGAACTAAATATTATTAATAAGACATGTATATTAGACAGTAAAAAGACTGCTGCAGTGTTTTTTTTCTGGTTAACTCTGGCGTTTTAATTGCTTGGAACTTGAAACTTCAGAGCTCTTCTTAAAGACAATATTTAATTTCCTCCAAAAAAAAAAAAAGCATTTTGCAAATAGAGGAATAGTCTGATCTCTTTCGAGTAGTGAAATCTCTTTTACTTGAATGAGAATCTGATAGGACGTGCTATTGCTGATGGCAGTTTAAATGCTCTGTGTGAAGTTTCATCTCTCAAAATAAACTTTCCATTGTGTCTTAACCTGGGTTCTTCTTGAAAGCAGAGCCTGATGAGGGCTTGTGTACAAGTCGTTGTGAAACAGAGAATGAGGGAGTGCAAGTGTCTGTCACCAAGCTCATTACTAACATGAGCGATTGGAGCTTGATCCTACCAGAACCTCCGAAGAGCCAAGAGAATGACCGCAGAGCTGTCTACGTGCAGCACCGAAGCGGAGAACCATTATCCCCCGGTCCTCATGCTTCATTGGTCAAGGGGTGCCACCTGCTCAGTTCTACCCACATGTGGACGTCTGGGATGCAGAGGTGAGGCTTGGTATTGCAACAGCCTTTTCCTACCGTAAGCGTGACATCTCCACAACAGTCCTGTGCTCCTTTGGTACATTGATTCAATAATTCATGCACAGGCTTTTAAGGGTTAATTACCGGCCTGAGACTGGAGCCGTGCACAATGAAGGAAAGAGAAAACAGCAGAGTGAGCTGGAGTGTAAATTGGTCAAGAAGTTCTACCTGCTCTGTGCCTGAAGAGGGCCTTAACACCTTCTTTGTCATGCTTCCATGCTTAGGGGGCAGGGGGTGCCACCCCAGGTATCAGAGCAGTCCCAAATAGCAAAAGATACTGTTACTGGCTCAGGCGAGGCTTTCCCAGCAGCGGCTGGTGTCAAAGAAGGTTGCATAGTGTGGGATGGGCACAGAGGGACCCCAGTACACGCCGAAGAGAATGCAGTGCATCTGCCAGAGTCATGTCGGAGCCTAGAAGAGACCAGAAATCATCTGCATATCTCTTTAGTCTTTCCTGCATATCCGAATGGCTTCTCTTAACACATGTCTTTAAAAAGGTAAAATTAATAAACACATTACCAGCTGAATTGCTGTAGAGCCCTGCAGGACTCTCATCAACAAAGAGGCAAGCACGCCAGTGGGAAGCAGCAGCGGGCTCCTCAGAAGAGAAGGCTGCTTGCGGGAGAGGGAGTCATCATTACATCTTCAATTGGCGGGTCCTCTCATCCCCAGCAGGGGCGCCTTGCTTGGAGGGTAATTTTTACTTTCACTGTTCAGTCAGTATGACAGCTTTGTCCCTAATGTAATGGCAGTTTTGACTTTGGTTTAAATTATTCCATAAAGAATCAGAAAGAAAAAGCTGCTCTCTCCCTTTTCCCCCACCCCAAAAATCCCACTAAGAAAACTTTTCTCACTTAAATCTTGGCCTCCACATTAAATTTCTCATTCCTGTTTCAGGTGAATCAAATACGGCGTCAACTTTCAAAATCCCATGTGATTATCAGAGTGACACAAAATAATTACTATCTGTCAGTGCTTTTGTTGGGAACACAGATATGTCTGGCACAGTCCCTGTTACCACCAGCAAGAGTTTGCCTCTCCAGTGGGGTCTTCTCTGGGCTCATTTCAAAACCTCAGAGTGTTGGGACAATCTTCTGTATGATCTGAGACACATGTGCCTCAGCTGACCCTGAAATCACTTTTTTTTTTTTTAAGAAAAAGTCTTTAAAGCAATTATATCAGTAAGTGTAGATTTAGCTGGACTGTTCGAAAGGATTGCCTTAAACTGTGATTCCTCTAGCTCAATGGTTCTCAACTGGAGCGATTGTGTCCCCCAAGGGACACTTGGCAATTTCTGGAGACATTTTTGGCTGTCACAATTGGGCATGAGGGGTGGGAGAGGGTCCTACCAACATCTGGCAGGTACAGAGGCCAGAGATGCTGCTAAACGTCCTGCAATGCCCAGGACAGCCCCCTCTCTGCTATATCAGAGCATTGTCTGGTCCAAAATATCAGTTGCGCTGACGTTGAGAAGCCCAGCTCTAGCTATTGTGGATTTATACAATTTGAAATAAGGCCAATTGTTTGGAAAATTCAGATTAAAAAGAAAGAAAATATTCTTTCAGGTGAAAAATATGTAAGTAATATTAAGGAATATCTTAAGACAGAATTGCCCAAAACCCTACCATCTTCATAAGACAAGTTTCTATGTAGCATATAACCTTCAGCTTCTGCCTAAAAGAATATAAACATTTATAAAATTGCAATTATGGGGCTGACCACAGTAGCTCACGCCTATAATCCCAGCACTATGGGAGGCCAAGACAGGTGGATCATTTGAGGTCAGGAGTTTGAGACCGTGCCTGTAATTCCAGCTACTCGGGAGGCTGAGGCAGGAGAATCGCTTGAACCTGGGAGGCAGAGGTTGCAGTGAGCCAAGATCGTGCCATTGCACTCCAGCCTGGGTAACAGAGCAAGACTCTGTCTCTAAAGTAATTAATTAATTAATTAAAATTTAAATTTAAAAATGAAAACATTGCAATGATGATGCATATACCATTCTGTATTCTTGTTCCCACTTTAAAAATATCACTTTCATAGTCTTTATATCATTTTAATAGAAAAGATTCCATTGTATTAATGTAATAAAATTTAAACCATTTCCTTTTCTTTCTTTCTTTCATTATTTTTAAGTAACTTGGGTAAAAGCAAGTACTCTAGTCTGAAGCCTGGATTTGGAGACTTGGACATGGGGTACCCCTGAATAATTTTAAAGAAAATGATTTTCCAAGAAATACCCACTTTCAGAACATTCTAAGAAATTGTTATGATGTCAGCATTTTCATACAAGAAACATTTACTGCTTGTGAGAAACACTGACTATTTACTTTTGTTTTGGTTTGGTTTGTTTTGCTTTTTGAGACAGAGTCTCGCACTGTCACCTGAGCTGGAGTCCAGTGGTGTGATCTTGGCTCACTGCAACCTCCGCCTCCTGAGTTCAAGTGATTCTTCTGCCTCAGCCTCCCAAGTAGCTGGGATTACAGGCACCCGCCACCACGCCCAGCTAATTTTTTGTATTTTTAGTAGAGATGGGGTTTCACTATGTTGGTCAGGCTGGTCTCCAACTCCTGACCTCATGATCTGCCCACCTTGGCCTCCCAAAGTGCTGGGATTACAGGCTTGAGCCACTGCACCCAGCCAACTATTGACATTTTTTTTAATTTAAAAAACACTAGGTTTTCCTTCAGAATGTATTAGAGCAATATGTTCCCACCCTTTTATTACTAATCTTAATAAAAGTCTCCCAGTGTAAAACCCTGGCTCCTTCAGGGTTGAGACCTCTTAGCTCTGGGTCAGGGAAGCAGCCAGCCTGGGCTGTTGAAGCCCACACAGCACCACCAAAAAGAGCAATTAGAATCTTGTGTAACAAATCTGGGTGTGAGAGAGAAAAATGCTAACATTCATGCTGATGAAAGTAATTATAACCACTTTTTTGTTTTTGTTTTTGTTTTTTTTTTGAGACGGAGTCTTGCTCTGTCTCCCAGGCTGGAGTGCAGTGGCGCGATCTCAGCTCACTGCAACCTCCACCTCCTGGGTTCCACTGATTCTCCTGCCTCATCCTCCCCAGTAGCTGGGATTATAGGCGTGTGTCACCATGCCCGGCTAATTTTTGTATTTTTCGTAGAGACGGGGTTTCACCATTTTGCCCAGGCTGGTCTTGAACTCCTGGTGAAGATAGGGGAGAGGTTAGAACAGGTAATACAAACAATTTGGAAGTACGTCGGAGACGTAACAGTTAATCGAAGGACTTTTGGTCACCACATCATTGGGGAAATTCATGACTGTTCTCATATGGCATCTCCCTGTGCCTGTACCCTCTCCTGTCTTGGCTTGTCATCTCCTTCCTCCTGGTTGGTCCTAAATTGTTCATACCAAGTAATACAGAGCAGTTCTCTCTCTCTCTCTTTTTTTTTTTTTTTCTTTTTTGAGATGGGATCTGTCACCCAGGCTGGAGTGTGAACTCAGCTCACTGCAGTCTCCATCTCCCAGGCTCAAGCGATTCTCCTGCCTCAGCCTCCCAAGTACCTGGGATTACAGGCACGTGCCACCACGCCTATCTAATTTTTGTCTTTTTAATAGAGATGGGGTTTCACCATGTTGGCCAGGCTGCTCTCGAACTCCTGACCTCAAGTGATCCACCTACCTCAGCCTCCCAAAGTGCTGGGATTACAGGTGTGAGCCACCGCGCCCAGCCCAGTTCTGCTCTCTTGAGTCTCTACTCCCAAAATCAATTCCAGGTCTCCCTTTTGCATCTCAAAAACAAACACACCAAAAAAGCCTTTAATTTCACTGGACCTACATTTCTAGAGGCAGTTATTGTTAATAACAATTAATTCTCCTCTTTTACACTGTGTAAACTTTAATTCCTTTGACAAGCCATTTCTGAGATAAAAGTCTGTATATGTGTCTATACCTATATCCCTGTGTCTGGTAAAAGGGCAGCTGCTTCACTGGATTGAAGTGCATGGTCTTTGACTGTGGGGTGGGTTCGAACACGTGCACCCAGCGTTCTGCACTGGTTCACAGTTTCCTGCTGCTTAACTCTAAGTGGTTCAGCCTGACATTCAAGGGGTTCCCCCGCTCCACTGCCCCGTGTTTTGAGCCTCATTTTCCAAAGCTTGTCTCTCATGTGGTCTCGTCTGTACCTAGTCTATGCTTTGCAAAATGTGGTTGAGCCTGGAAACCGTAATTGAGTTACTTACGGATCCCTGAATGATGGGTCTGAGGTGTTTCTCAGGCGTTTCTTTATTTATTTATGAGATTGAGTTTTGCTCTTTTCGCCCAGGCTGGAGTGCAATGGCACGATCTTGGCTCACTGCAACTTCCACCTCCCGGGTTCAAGCAATTCTCCTGCCTCAGCCTTCCTGGTAGCTGGGATTCCAGGCATGCACCATCATGCCTGCCTAGTTATTGTATTTTCAGTACAGATGCGGTTTCACCACATTGGCCAGGCTGGTCTCGAACTCCTGACCTCAGGTGATCCACCCGCCTGGGCCTCCCAGAGTGCTGGGATTACAGGCATGAGCCATCACGTCAGGCCACAAGCGTTTTTAGACTCAGTGAAGACAATGAGGTGATAGTTTCTTTCTTTAATCCCCTAGTACCTCCTGCAAGGTAATAGATTCTCTATAATATTATCAGCTGTTTCCTCAGATTCATTTATTCCACAAATTCATTCATTCAACATTCGTCCTCTGCTGTAGGGCAAGAAGTGGGGCCACAGCAGCAAACAAGACAAAGGTCTTGCCGTCCTCAAGTTTCTTTCGCGTCAGGGTTGCGGGGTGAGGAGGCTGAATTGTTTAGTGCTGAGGGTTTGTTGATGACACCCAAACAACGTATTCTAGTTTCAAAACTAGAGCAAACTCACGTTAGGGTTGAATGCTGTAACAGAAACAAGGGGGCTTTTTACCTGATGACATTTCCTTCCTCTCCGCAGCCAGTCACTAATTCTACCCACCACACATCTTTTCTGTCACAGTGATTGGAGTGTGGGTGCTATGAGACCTTCCTTCTTCAGAATGATTCTGTCTGCAATGAAAAACAGTATTTGTTCGCTTTTAAAATGATAGCCCTGAACTTGAATTTCCTCTGCACTCTCTGTGAGATGACCAGACCTGCTTGTATATATGTGATGAGGACGAAAAGTCCAAAGACATAAAGTATTTCAGCGTGTCTCATATGAAATATAAATTTAAAATGATGATGCCCTTCCATTCATTATGTGAATAAAATGCCACCCCACACGTTTTGAATACACTTTCCAGTTTTAACAGTTCTTGGTTGTACTATGCTCATTTGATGATGGAAAGCTCTGGCAAAGGCAGCAAGAAAAGTCAGAACTTAATACAAGAACAGGCGGGGCACAGTGGCTCATGCCTATAATCCCAGCACTTTGGGAGGCCGAGGCAGAGGGATGGCTTGAGCTCAGGAGTTTGAGACCAGCCTGGCAACATAGAGAAACCCCATCTTTACCAAAAAAATACAAAAAGTAGCCAGGCGTGGTGCTGTGTGCCTGTATTCTTAGCTACTCAGGAGGCTGAGGTGGGAAGATTGCTTGAGCCGGAGAGGTGTGGAGGTCGCAGTGAGCCGAGATCGCGCCACTGCACTCCAACCTGGGTGACACAGTGAGACTCCATCTCAAAAAAAAAAGTTAATGCAATAACAATGAGGTCGTTTACTCAGAAAGTCAGGCAAAGGGACTCACTTCTCTACAAGCATTCAGCATCTCAATAAGTGAATAAGCACACTCGCACACACAAAAAATATTATCAGAAGCAGTTTATTCTAAACATTATTTTTCTAGGTTATTCACTTAACTCACCGTCTGAGATTTATAGTTCAACCATACCAGTTCAGAGTGGAAAGAAAAAAGGCTGTTTATCTAATCCAATTCCTTGGGAAAAAATACTTAGGCAATATTAAGAATCTTCAATTATCTAATTTAATAAAAGGGATGATTCATATTCTGTAGTTAGTAACGTGATACTGATTATTTCTAATCCCTTAGAAGAGATCTGACACTATACTTTTGGTCCTGTGTAGCATGAAATCATCATGTATATTTTACCAAAAGAAGTAATAAGAATAATGGCCTCCGCAGTCTGCAATCATTTTATACGAACACACTGCAACATGGTTTTGCCCTGGGGCGGAGAAGTAGGGATTTTTCTCTACTTCAAAAGAATGAAAAATTATCATCACTCTATCCAGAACCATTATAGACTTCAGAGACTTTGGCATGAAATATTCAGAAAGTTTATTTTAGAATTCAATATTTTAAAAGCCTGCTTTAAAACTATTACAGTGATTAGTGGCTCTCTTGCTTGGGCCAGTCCTTGCTTTAAAAAGTCCTATGTCATGGTTGATACGAATTTGATGTTTGAACAAAATATGATTGGCATCAACCGCAGGAGCTACTTGTAAGGCATAGTTTTAGAATGCCCCCCAAAGAGGACTTGGGACCAGTACTCCTCAGTTATGCTTTCAAACACACTTTTTTTTTTTTCTTAATTGAGATGGAGTCTTGCTCTGTCACCCAGGCTGGAGTGCAGTGGCGTGATCTCTGCTCACTGCAACCTCTGCCTCCCTCCCGGGTTCAAGCGATTCTCCTGCCTCAGCCTCCCGAGTAGCTGGGATTACAGGTGTCTGCCACCATGCCTGGCTAATTTTGTATTTTTAGTAGACACGGGATTTCACCATGTTGGCCAGGCTGCTCTGGAACTCCTGACCTCAGGTGATCCACCAGCCTTGGCCTCCCAAAGTGCTGGGATTACAGGTGTGAGCCACTGCATCTGGCCTGCATATGTTTTTGACATATCACAGAAAGACATGTGTAAGATAATTAGAAAGAGCCATTTCTTTTTTTCTTATATAATCTGTGTGTTTGGCTTCATCTCTTTAAGTATGTGGAATATATTATTTCTGTGAGTTTTAATAAATACCCTTTCTTTCTTGCAAACATTATCAGTGAAAAAAAAAGGCATCAATCTCAGCCTTCAAGTAGATAAAATAGGTTCCTCTGTCACACAGACATGCAAATAAATAAAGATTCTAATGTGCTCTCGGTGCATAGGTGTTAACGAGAATAATGTGTAAATGACTTTTTGTTTCATTTTCCAGGGAAGTAGATCAAGACTCAGATGGTCACGTCAGCTTTAGAGACTTTGAATATGCCCTGAACTATGGACAGAAGGAAGCCTAACTATTGTGAAATACTTTTGGTAACTCTGGGGAGATCAATAGATTGTAATGTCAGCAGACTCTACTAATGATGTTATACTACAGACTTGTGATTAAACATTTTAAAAATTTTTAATTTTTGTGGGTACATAGTAGGTGTATATGTGTATTTATACACACACACATATATATGGGTTACGGGAGATATTTTGGCACAGGCATGCAATAAGTAATTGACTAAACTTTTAATCATAATTTTTGGATGCTGATGATGGACTTGCATCTCGGAATCCTAGAGGTGGTTGCTGCCGGGGGTCTCCTTCTGTGTGGCCAGCAGACCTAAGTCAGGCTGCCATTGATAGAGCTGGGGCTGGGGATGGCACTGGTGGTCCCCTTCCTCCTCACTCTTCTCGCCCCCCACCCTCTCCACACTGCAGACTAGGGTGCTCCACTCACTCACCTCATTGTCCTCACCATCCCACCTTGGGTCACTGAATCTCATCAGCTCCTAATATCTGCAGAGGGGCAGCCTTTTCCTGCCAATGGTGCCAGTTTCCTTCATTTACTCGACATTGGTTGAACAAATAATAGCACCTACACATGCAGAGTACTTACTGTGTTCCAAGCAATGAGCCAGGCCTGGGGAAGCACAGGCTTAAGACTTCTCTAAGATAGGCTCATGCCTACAATCCTAGCACTTTGGGAGGCCAAAGCAAGAGGATCACTTGAGCCTAGCAATTGGAAACCAGCCTAGGTAACATACCGAGACCCCATCCCTTCCAAAAAAGTAATAATAAAAAATTATCTGGATTTAGTGGCATTATCTGGATTTAGTAGTCCCAGCCACTTGGGAGGCTGAGGTGGGAGGATCATTTGAGCCCAGGAGTTTGAAGCTTCAGTGAGCCATGATTGCACTGTTGCACTCCAGCCTGGATGACAGAGCAAGACCCTGTCTCTAAAAAAAAATTTCAATTTAAAAAAAAAAAAAAAGACTTCTCTAAGATAATGTCCCTGAGTCCAAATCATCACTGTAAAGTGGTCCCAGAGCACTGTCTGTGCAAGACAAGGAAACTGGATTGGGCTAACACAAGCAAGCCCTCTTGGGCTGTATACAGAGGAAGAACAGAGTGGTAAGGGTGCTGGGGGCAAGAGACATGTTTGCAGAACCCTTTAGGATGGTCTAGGCTTGGGAGTCTCACTGCACAGAAGCAAGCCTTGAGCTGCTCAGCTGCCCTCTGCTGCACACCCCCTGGTTCCTAGCAGTCGTGTCCTGCACCCAGAGCCTCAGCCGTGTGTGTTCATGTTCCCCATGTCTTGCCCATCCTGCTCGGCTCCAGTCACTGCTATACTGGTGCAAGGACAGCAATGCTGGACACTCAGCATTTATTGATGGTAATTCCAAAATACTGGTATCAATACTCTGATTTATAAGTGTTCGGAATGCATAAGATGAACATTAGTCAAACAACTTTATAATTCGCTTTTTAAGTGTTAAAATTTAAAAGTCAAGTAAAATTGTAAATTTGTAATATAGAAACATTAAGCATCATTATCTTACAAAGTATTAGCAGAAAACCTTAATAAAAATAAATGTTTGGGTTTATTTTTTTTGAAACAGAGTCTCACTTTGTCACCTAAGTTGGAGTATAGTGGCACGATCTTGGCTCACTGCAACCTCCGCCTCCTGGAATCAAGTGATTCTTATGCCTTAGCCTCCTGAGTAGCTGGGATTACAGGTGTGCACCACCACACCGAGCTAATTTTTGCATTTTTAGTAGAGAAGGGGTTTCACCATGTTGGCCAGGCTGGTCTTGAACTCCTGACCTCAAGTGATCCGTCCATCTCGGCCTCCCAAAGTGCTGGGATTACAGGCGTGAGCCACCATGCCTGGCCAATAAAAATAAAGTTTTAAACTGTCAAATAAGAGGAGTGTAAGAAGATGTGACAGCTAAATGTCATTTGGTATCCTGGATGAGATCATGGAATAAAAAATAGACATTGGCCGGGTGCAGTGGCTCACGCCTGTAATCCCAGCACTTTGGGAGGCCGAAGTGGGCGGATCATGAGGTCAGGAGATTGAGACCATCCTGGCTAACACGATGAAATCCTGTCTCTACTAAAAATACAAAAAAAAATTACCCGGGCATGGTGGTGGGCGCCTGGAGGCTGAGGCAGGAGAATGGCATGAACCCGGGAGGTGGAGCTTGCAGTGAGCCAAGATGGTGCCACCACTGCACTCCAGCCTGGGTGACAGAGCAAGACTCCATCTCAAAAAAATAAAAATAAAGACATTAAGTAGAAACAAATCAAGTATGGACCTTAGCTAATAATAATAATGTATCACTATTGGTTCATTAATTGTGACAAATGTATCCTACTCATATATAATGTTAATAGTAGGGGAAACTGGGTGAGGTATATGGGAACCCTCTACTATTTTCATAATTTTTCTATAAATCTAAAACTATTATAAAATTAAAAGTTCATTTTAAAAATAAAGTCTTATTCAAAACCTAATAAACTAAACTTTATCTAAAATGAAGAAAACATTGAAAATCAAATAGAAGTAAAATCTTATTTCAAAAACAAAGTGGATCAATTGTATTATTGAGTAGCTGTTGTGTTTATGTACGAATTGTTCCAGTTGATGAAAAATTGATGAATTGTTCCTTTCTGATTTTGGGTAGAGTTTTGTTCAGCAAGTATTTTCATCGTAAGTTGAATAATTGAGTCGTTGATCCTGATCTCAGAACATAAATGATGCATACTTCAGATTTTTTAAAATATCAAAATTAGAGTAATACATGAACAAAGTGGCATTATTCAGAAAGCCATAACCTCCTATTGCAGTGACTATTCGGACCTCATTTCTCCCGGGAAACATGACAAGGGAAAGGGAGGGGCCACTTCCCACAGTTGATGCCGCAGGCGAGAGGCCAAGTTGGGGATAGCTGTTGGGCAACTCCCTTGACCCTGGACTAGTCAAGGCTCTTTTTTGCCTCAATGACAGAAAGCCACCCAAACCAGCTTAGACTGCAAGAGAATGTACTGGAAAACACTGGGCTATCTGATAGAACTACCATAGAGACAGCAGTGGTGCCGTGGGTTTCCAGGATAACCAGAACCAACCATACCAGCACCTTCAGATTCTGCCTATCTCCCATAGTCACAGACAGCCTCACAGCATCCTGAAAAGGAATTGGCTCATGATCCATTCAGTTCCAAGTCTAGAGACCCCACATAGAGGCTCTGATTGGCCACCTGGAGCACTCAAATCTGGTTCACTCAGGGGGTATGGATGTGGCCACTGGGGACTCGCCCAGGTGTACCCAGGGCTGGTCGCAGAGAGGGGAAGTTTGTAAGATCTGAGCAGACATCCCATTTTCTTTCTTAGAAGAAAACCGTATGTCTGTCTAGGTGTAAACTATAGTCTAGCGGGGAGAGTGCTCCTCGGATTTGCTACTTAGGAGGATCCAAGCTCTCAGGGCGAATACAGAAAGAGAGAATGAGAAGCCACTCATGTCACCTTCCCCTTCTTTTCACTTGCTCTGGGCCCAATCCAAATCCTCATCCCATAAGCTTTTTCCTCAGCTTCTCACTTCCAAGTCCTAGTCCCTGTCTTTGTCCCCAGTCCACATGCTACTGTCTGTGCGGAGTGACTTTGTTGATCTGATTTCAGTTGAGTGGCCCAAGGGTGGACATCTATTGAGCAACTCAGTCTCTTCCCTTGGGAAACACCAAGAGTGGGCATGAGTGAGAGAGAGCAGTGCCCCTCTGAGGGGCTGAGTAAGTGGGTCTGACTCAGGAGTGAGTCGCACACATGTTTTCTACCATATGGCCTGGAAACTCAAGGCAGCTAGTTGGCATTGAGAGCAGAGAAAAAAGAAAAAGACCCCGAGAGGGGAACAAGAAAGGAGACAAGAAGCCCTATGGTGCTTGGCTTCTGGTTAAAGCTTGTATCCAAGGCCCAGTCATAACCCTCTGGGTCCTGTGAGGTAACCCTGTATCCTCCCAATAAATCTTTCCGCTCAAGCCAGCTGGAGTTGCTTTCTGTTATTTGAAACCAAGAGAACCCTAACTATTGTAAGCATCGAGCCAAGGACAGAGTCTTGGGCAACGTTAACATTTACTAGGACAGCAGAGAAAAGTCTTCTAATGAGACTAAGAAGAAGCAGTTGAAGGTGGAAGCAGAAGCTGTTGCCCCCTTCTCTGTGTGATTCCCCTGCCCCCACTTGCCATCTCCCTGTGACCCATCTTCCCCATGGCAGCAGCTCTCAAAGGGGTCACCAGTGAGCTGCTAATGAATGGCCAAACCCACCAGCCCTTCTCTGACCTCATCATACTTGTTTCTCCTGGGTCTGCCCTGACAGCTGCACCTTTGAAATCCTTCCCTTTTAGTTTCCATGACATGGGTCTCTCCTGGTATTTCTGTGCCCATTTTTTCCCCTCTGTCTTTTCCTGCTTCCTCTCCTACAACCATCCCGTAAGTATTAGCATTTTCCAAGGCCCTGTGTTTGGCCAATTTTCTTGATCCACACATTCTCCAAGGATGATTTCATCACCACCAAGATTTCAGCTATCATCTTTATGGGTATGACTCTACAAACAAATCTTTGACTTGACCTCAGCTCAACTCCAGACCTGTGTTTTCATTTGCCTATCAGACTGCCATGCAAACTCGTTGAATTAAAATCAGACTCGTTGTTCCCGTCATTTTCAAAACCATTTTCCCGTTCTGTGTTTCTTTTTCCTAGCCACTGCCCCACCCCCCACCCAGAGCTGTCATCCAAGCCAGCTGCCGCAGCGTTCTTCTCAAGTCTCCCCCATCTTCCTTAGCTCCGTCATCCAGACACTTGCTGAATCCTTTTGAGCCTGGCTCTGTAAACCCTTCATGGCATTGTCTTCCATCCCGTCCTAATCATTCTGCCCTTGTCCTTATTCCCCCTTCCATCCTTCCACCTAGTCGTTTGTTCTTCTACTCGTTGACATAAAGATGAGTAAAAGATGTGCAAGTAAGAAGCAAACCCTGCTGTCAACAAATTTTAATCTAGCATGTCCGTAATCTTCCCAAAGCACAGACAAAATTACTTTGTCTCTACTCAAAAGCTTTCGGTGGCCATCTTTTCTATTGGATAATGTCTAAACCTGTAATAGGCCATTCAAAGCCCTCCATAACCGAGTATTAATTTATATTTTCAGTCCCATTGTTCACAACTACCTCTGCCATACCACCCCACAACCAGGTAAACTCACACACAGTCCCTTCTAAATACACCAAAAACAAGACATCTTTGCCCAAAATAGAGGAGTAACAATTGGAGATTGTTAATTGAAATTAATTGGAATTAATATCTGACAAGATAATAGGAAAATGCAACCATAAAATAATAAAACTCATTTTGAAAAACATCCGGGACCATCGTCATCATAATGAGAAATTTTCCCTTCACTTTGTCACCTTGGGATGGGGGACTAATTATGCCAGGTATTTTGTATATTTGTTTTATTTTTAAAATTATTGAGATAGATATTAGTCATCTTCTCTTATAAATGAGGAAACAGTCCCGGAAAATCTAAGTAACTTGATTGGAGGCTAAGTGATGGTGATGGGAGAAGAGTGTCAGGGTGGTGATTCAAACCTGTCAGCCTGACGGAAAACATGCCTTTCCTACGATGCTACATTATTACCTCCAGTGGGAAAATCATCTATGGCATTGATTCATATTCTATGGTGACCCTTCATTTTCAACCTAAAATGAATTTACCCAGATTCACTGGATAATCCAAGACAAGCCTCTAGCACATAGTAGGTATTAAAAATTAATTTCCAAGCTGGGCGCAGTGGCTTACGCCTGTAATCCCAGCACTTTGGGAGGCCAAGGCGGGTGTATCACCTGAGGTCAGGAGTTCGAGACCAGCCTGGCCAATATGGTGAAACCTCATCTCTACTAAAAGTGCAAAAATTACCCAGGCATGGTGACAAGCGCCTCTAGTCCCAGCTACTCGGCAGACTGAAGCAAGAGGATCTCTTGAACCTGGGAGATGGGGGTTGCAATGAGCCGAGATGGCACCATTGCACTCCAGCCTGGCTGACAGAGTGAGACTCTGTCTCAAAAAAACAAAAACAAACAAACAAAAATTATTTTCCATCTTCTGCATCACCAAACTTAACCAAAATTACTTTGGGTTATTAAACCTACTTTCAAAAGACAAAGATTAAAATGTGCTGCAAGCTCTAAAGGCAGTATTCAAAGAGGAGTTTCAGAAATGCTGCGAACAATTGAAGCATCTTTGAAATAGGTGTGTATTCTCACTAGGCAACGCTCACTTATGTATATAAATTCTAAACAGTGTATTTCACCAATCAGCCTACTTGGTATTCACACTTCACTTACAGAATTGTAATTTAGGATTAATAAAAATGAACTATTGGCTACTTTCCTTTTTGTAGCTTATAACTTTTGAGAAATTTGTTTGGAACTGCAGAACTAGGCAGTTAAAAAATTCATATACACACACAAATTGAAATTCAATAGCATTCGGAATAGCAGCTCATAAAGTAACCTTTCTTACAAAACAGACTTAAATCGGATTGGCCACAGGTATTGAAAAATAGCTTAAAACAATTTAGCATAGTAAAATATAGAGCGTCCAATCAAAATGTTTCTTAGATTATTAAGTTGATGAAATACTCAGAAATGTGAATAAAAAAGAAATTATTCTAACTTCAGAGAAAATGCAGATTAATTTATGTGAAAACGTCAACTGAAATCCAAATATACTCCCTATTTTATGCTTTACTGATCCTTGAAAAAAATTTCAACAGAGAGCAAAACAGTTAAGTTGGCTTAAGTATGTGACTTCAGAAAGAGCAATTCCAACAATACTGAATTTATAGAAAAAACTTTTGACCAAGGGGCTGGAAATATATTGTGTGTATTGTCATAGCAACAGTCATTTTAAGGTAGAAGTCAGGTTTGAACATCTTTTTAATTTTAAATAAGGAAGCCAAGTTTAATTTTAAGTAACTTTTCTAAGGTCAAATGTGTCAGGGATAGTGCTTGAGTCCATTTCCTTACCAAGCTTTCACTCTTGCCACTTGTCTTGGATGGCCCATGGGATAGGATTTGTTCATTTCTTTCTTTTTTTCCTTCCTTGTTCCCTTTCTTCTTTCCTTCCTTAATTCCTAGAATTGCATACATTGGACCGTCTAAGGTTCATTCAATCTGACCCGCTCCTTGGCTGACATCCAAACTTCTATGAGCAGATTTTTCCCCCTTACTACAAATTGAAACCAAAATTCCGGAACACTTTGTGTCTTTCATCAAACATAGAAATCTCTTGGCCATGATTTCTTCAAATACTCCATTTACCACATTCTTGAAGAGAATGGCCTTCTCAGACTCCAGTTGTACATATTTTATATCAATTATATTATCTGACACATCTCTTATTCTCTGTTCTTCTCCACCGTGTCTTCATGCTCTTCCTCCTCTTCCTCCTTTCTCTCCCTGTTTCAGTTGGATAATTTCTACTCTCGTTTGTTTCTAGGGGCAATGTAAAATGGTACAGCCACTTTGGAAGACAGTTTGGCAATTTCTTACGAAGCTAAGCATAGTCTTACCACATGATCCAGCAATCAAGTTTCTAGGTATTTACCCAAATGATTTGAAAATTTCATCCACACAAAAATTGCATATGAATGTTTATAGAAGCTTTCTTCATCATCACCAAAAACTAGAAGCAACCAAGATATGTTCTTCAGAGGTCAATGGATCTTCTACAAAATACCTGACCAATCCTCCTCAAAACTGTCCAGCCCATCAAAAACAAAGAAAGCCTAAGAAACAACAAGAGGAACCTCTGCAGCCATGGTGACTAAATGTAATGCAATAGCCTAGATGGGAATCCTAGACCAGGAAGAGTACATTAAGGGAAACCCAGGAAATCTGGATAAAGTATGAACTTTAGTTAATAATGTACCAGTATTAGCTCATTAATTGTAGCAAATGTATCATACGCATACAATGTTCATAATAGGGAAAAGGGAGTGCGTGATATATAGTAATTTCTATACTATCTTAATTTTTCTGTAAACCTAAAACTGTTCTAAAGTGAAAAGTTTATTTTTTAAAGAATTCAGATCTGGCCAGTCGCAGTGGCTCACGTGTGTAGTCCTAGCACTTCGGAGGCTAAGGCGGGTGGATCACCTGAGGTCGGGAGTTCAAGACCAGCCTGACCAACATGGAGAAACCCCCGTCTCTACTAAAAATACAAAAAATTAGCCAGGTGTGGTGGTGCATGCCTATAATCCCAGCTACTCAGGAGGCTGAGGTAGGAGAATCACTTGAACCCGGGAGGTGGATGTTGCAGTGAGCCGAGATCACGCCACTGCATTCCAGCCTGGGCAACAAGAGTGGAACTCCATCTCAAAAAAAAAAAAAAAAAAAAAAAAATCAGATCTTACTTCGTGGTGGAACTTATATACCTTTCCACTATTTAAATTTATAATAAAAGTTTAAGGTATCGAAAATATGGAAAAAGGAGTACATAACTTTTCAGAATAACGTTATGGAATGCTTAGCAAAAAACCTGTGTAGACCACCACTTACGGCACTTTTTTTTTTTTTGTCTGTGAGACGGAGTTTCCCTTCTGCCCAGGCTAGACTGCTCACCGCAACCTCCACCTCCCAGGTTCAAGCAATTCTCCTACCTCGGCCTCCTAAGTAGCTGGGATTACAGGCACACTCCACCATGCCCAGCTAATTCTGTATTTTTAGCAGAGATGGGGTTTCATCATGTTGCCCAGCCTGGTCCCAAACTCCTGAGCTCAGACGATCCACCCTCCTCGGCCTCCCAAAGTTCTGGGACTACAGGCGTGAGCCACCGTGCCCGGCCACTTACGGCACCTTTATAGGACCCTCTGTCTGCACCCTCAACGATGGCCTCCCTAATGGGGTCAGGCCTTTGCCATAGGGAAGTGTGTTCACAGCCTCTTCTATGACTTGGGTTGGTTTCTGACAAAGAAGAGACCTCATATAGTTTAAAGTATTTTTGAATTTAATTTTGAAAACATTCAAAAAAGGAAAGTCTCCAGCTTTCTATTATACTGCTTTCAATATACGTTTCAAGGAAAGAAATCCCTTAGCTTTGGACCTATTGAAAAGAAAGCCCTTTCTACTTCTTTTGAACTTGGTAATTTCTCACAGTGCTGAGAAAACTGTAAGGTACCATCCACCCATAAAGTGTAGTTCCTAGATTCGCCCTGCAGCAGGTCTCGAAAGGGCTGCTAATGAGTGGCGCACACCCGCGTACCGGGAGGAGCCCTCCCCTGCTCTCTCTGCAGTCCTGGTGACTTGGCCTCAGCATGGCACCGAGTCATAGCCTTGGAAAACCAGCATGGTCGTTGTGAGATTACTCAGGGACTAATTTGATTTTACAAAGTTCATGTTTTCTACATTAAAGTTGTAATGGTTGACAAGCCTAATTCTTCCTTAAGCTTTTACTGTATAGACAGATCCTATTCTTCTATCTATAAATCTGGAAAATTTTATTAATCACTCTAAGGTGGCTTTCATAATTCTGTTACATTTCCATACATTTTACCTGCATGTATAAAATATATATTCAGTTGTCTTTCTGTATTAGTCAGGGTTCTGTAGAGGGACAGGACTAACAGGATGTATGTATATACCAAAGGGAGTTTATTAAGGAGAATTGATTCACATGATCACAAGGTGAAGTCCCACAATAGGCCGTCTGCAAGCTGAGGAGCAAGGAAGCTGGTAGTGGCTCAGTCCGAGTCCTGAAACTTCAAAAGTAGGGAAGCCAACAGTGCAGGCTTCAGTTTGTGGCCAAAGGCCCGAGAGCTACTGGTGAAAACGCTGAAGAGCTTGGGAATCTGATGTTCCAAGGAGGGCAGGAAGCATCCAGCACAGGAGAAAGATGAAGGCCAAGAAGACTCAGCAAGTCGGCTTCCCCCACCTTCTTCTGCCTGCTTTATTCCAGCCACACTGGAAGTTGATTGGATGGTGCCCACCAGGCTGAGGGTGGGTCTGCCTCTCCCAGTCCACTGACTCAGATGTTAATCGACATCCTCACAGACGCACCCAGGAACAATACTTTGCATCCTTCAATCCAGTCAAGTTGACACTTAATATTAACTATAACACTTTATTTGATTGATCTTATTAGGAATTTACCAATTTTATTAATCTTTTCAAAACGCCAACTTTTGGTCTTGTTGCTTTTCTTTTCTGTTTGTTTTCTGTTTCATTATTTCTGCTCTTAATTATTATTATTTCCCTTCTTTTTTGCTTTTTGTTTTTTAGCTACTTGAGAAATTAAGATCATTGACTTTCAGTGTTTGTTTTCTAATTATATATTTAAGGTTATAAATATCCTGTGAGCACTGCTTTAGCTGCATCTCATGAGTTTTTGTACATTTTATCTTCATTGTAATTCTCATAAAAATATTTTCTAATTTCTGTTGTGATTGCTTCTGAACACATGCACTGTTCAGAAATGAAATGTTAAATTTTCAAAAATTGTGAGTTTTCTAGTTTTCTTTGGTGATTTCTAGCTAATTTCACTGTGACCAGAGGACTTATTCTGAATCTTTCAAATCTTTCAATCAATTCTCTTTTAAGACCTTTGGTTCTCCAATGAATGAAGACATCTTCCCATGTATTTCAGCAAGTTTTTAAGAGTAGTAAATTAAACTCTGTAATATCTTGAATGTTCCAACACTATTTGTAAGCTTGGATTTCAACTTAAAATCGTAAATCTAAGCCAACTTGTATTTTAAATTAGAATCACCAAGTGAATCTGTTAATCAGTCTGAGGCTGTGCTGTCCAATGCGGTAGCCAACAGTGCATGTCTTTATTTAATTTTAATTTTTAACACAATTAAATAAAACTTATAATTTAATTCACCACTGAACAGCCATATCCCGAGTCATACTTCAAGTGTCCAATAGCTGCATGTGGTTAGTGACTGCCATACTGAAGAGCACAGAATAGAACATTCTCATCACTGCAGCAAGTTCTATTGGCCTAGACAGCACTCCCTAGGTGTTCCTGCACAGTGCTAGTCAGATTTTAGATTGACTGCTCTGGGGTCAGCAGCCCATCCTGGTTTAGTCAGCTGACAGAGTCGTGTGGCACTAGTATGGTGATGTGTGCAAACAGTACCTCATATAAGAGAGCTATTATGGGAACTCCTTAGAAAGGGATTGAGGGGAAGACCAACACTTTGCAGCAAACTGCCTGGAAAATGCCTGGTCATCCTTTATCTTAGTTCATTTGTGCTGCTGTAACAAAATACCTGAGACTGGGTAATTTATAAAGAACAGAAATTTATTTCTTACAGTTCTGGAGACTGAGAAGTCCAAGATCAAGATCAAGGGGCGGTATCTTGTGAGGGCCTTCTTGCTATGTCATTTCATGGCAGAGAGCAAGAGGATGAGAGAGCGAGAAAAGGGGGTTAAATGTATCTTTCTGATGGTAAACCCACTCCCTAAATATCAGCATTAATCTATTCATGAGGGTAGAGCCCTCATGGCTTAATCACCTCTTAAAGGTCCTACATCTTCACACTGTTACAACGGCAATTAAATTTCAACATGAGTTTTGGAGGAGACAAACATTCAAGCTATAGCATCCTTCAAGGCTCCATGCCTACATCACCCCCATATGACAACTCTCGTAGCTCCTTTAGAGGGTTGTCATACTGTCTTCTGGACTCTCACAGAAGCCTCTTCAGAGTCCTCCCCATGTTGTAGTGTGATTGGCATATTTCCATATCTGTCTCTGACTCTTGATCATGAACTTCCCAAAGGCTAAGGCTAAGTGTCTTTTTTGTATTTTTACCATCTTTGACCAAGTATTTCCCCAGCTTCCCCGGGGACCAGTGTCCATAATGCTTGACACAGTGCCTCATCAACGACAGATCTTGGCACATTGATAAATTAAAGGGAAATTTCTCTGAAAGATGGTGCAGTATAGAGCCAAGAATCAGAAAACCAGAATTCTGCGCTCCACTCAATTCCTATCTCTTGTACTCTTTGGCAAGTCAACCACTTCTTAGGCTTCAATTTCCTCTTCTTCATAACTTTCAGTGAAGAGGTTGATTTGGATAAGATTGCTCACTGCCCATTTGTCTTAGTCCATTTGGGTTGCTATAGCAAAAATACCATTGACTGGCTGTCTTACACAATAAACATTTATTTCTTACAATTCTGGAGGCTGGGGAGTCCAAAGTTAAGACACTAGCAGATTGGGTGTCTGGGGAGGGCATTCTTCCTGGTTAATAGACAGCCTTCTTCTCACTGTGTCCTCACACGGTAGAAGGGGTGAGAGATCTCTCTGGGGTCTCTTTCATGAGGGCCCTGCTCTCATTCATGAGGTCTCCACCTTCATGACTTAATTACCTCCTAAGGCCTTACTTCCTAATACCGTCACACTGGGGGTTAGAATTTCAACATACCAATTTTGAGGAGATACAAACATTTGGTCCATTGCACCATTATACATGAATTAGCATTGTATGAGCAGAGAGTGTCATGGCCAGGGGAGCTGGGGAAATACTTGGTCACAGATGATAAATGGGTATTTTTTAATATAGGGGTTCACAGAACTTTTGAAATGCTGAAGTCCATTATGGCACTCCAATAAATGAGTAGAATGTGCAGAGTTTCAGACTTATTTGATGAACCATGGAACCAGGTTGGATGTGGGTGCCTGTGTATGTGTGTGTATGTAGATAGCACCATCATAAAGAACGGATGCTCCATGGATCATATCTTGGGAAATGGTTAACCATTTCTGCTGACCCCTGCAGAATCTTCCAGTTCTGTATTTTTATGATGATGCCTTCCAGAGTCTTACAGTCCCTGTGGCTGACTTGGACAGTGCTGTAACTGAGGACTCACAGGGCCATACACTTCACCTTCTGCTCCATCAGCCCCTGCTTCCTCCCTGCCCCACCCAAAAGAAGACATTGGAGCAGCTCTACTTCACATGTCTGTCGGGAGAGACAGGGCTGGGGTGCATGCACACTTACCTTTGACCTCTGATAGGGAGGTAAAGTTGCTGCTAATCTGAAAGAGCAGCTGCTTTGAAAATCAAAGCGTAAGACAAGGAGAATGATTTTATGTTAATTTAAAATGGATTTTTTCAGTTCTACCACAATTTCTTTCATGGTTTCATGGGTGTCAGTTTAATATATCTAGTTTGAGCAATAACTTAATATACAAGGCTTTCACACATATGAATTTCTTAAAGCAGCAACAGATTAATAATGTTATGTTATTAAGAAAGCAACAATGAAATATTCTACAGAGTTCATATTCCATATATTATTAATGAAGACCTTTTGTGTTTTGGTGGGTCGGATACTTTATAACATGGGTGCCAAATAGATTGGAAATGTTTTTGCCTTCTTAGCAAAACGTCCCAAATTAGGCTACATGAATAGAGAATATTTGCAACAGGTAACCAAAATGGCCATGAGGCATTGTGGGACAGGAGGTGCTGAATTTATTTCAATCAGAGATTCCAGGAATAGCAACATTCTTATGCTAAAGAACAAAATGAATAATCACGTCAGCTGCTTTGGGATAAGAAGCAGGAAAAACAGGGTTTCCTCGTGCTGTGCTAAATTGCCACATGCATTGAACTTATTAACTTAATAACTGAACTTATTAACTTATTAAAAACCAATGTTTAGGCTGGGCATGGTGGCTCACACCTGTAATCCCAGTACTTCGGGTGGCTGAGGTGGCTGGATCACCTGACGTCAAGAGCTCCAGACCAGCCTGATCAACATGGTGAAAGCCCATCTCTACTAAAAATACAAAAAATAGCCAGGCGTGGTGGTAGTTGCCTGTAATCCCAGCTACTCGGGAGGCTGAGGCAGGAGAATCGCTTGAACCTGGGAGGCAGAGGTTGCAGTGAGCCGAGATTGCACCACTGCACTCCAGCCTGGGTGACAGAGTGAGACTGTGTCTTAAAAACAAAAAAAAAAGAAACCAGTGTTTACTGTAGGGGTCCCCAACCCCTGGGGCTGGTACCGGTCCATGGCCTGTTAGGAACCAGGCCACACAGCAGGAGGTGAGCAGTGAATGAGCAGACATCACCACCTGAGCTCCTGCTCCTCTTGCATCAGCGGCAGCATTAGATTCTCATAGGAGCATGAACCCTACTGTGAACTGCGTGTGCAGAGGGATCTAGGTCGTGTACTCCTTAAGAGAATCTATTGCCTGATGATCTGAGGTGAAACAGTTTCAGCCCCAAACCATGCCCCCATCTCATCTGTGGAAAAATTTTCTTTCATGAAACTGATCCCTGGTGCCAAAAAGGTTAGGGACTGCTGGTTTATTGTCTGCCTGCCATTGGTCGACACTGTTCTCAGCACGTTGCATGCATTATAGAATGTAATTCCTTTTTTTTTTTTTTTTTTTTTGTGAGAGAGATTGAGTCTCACTCTGTAACCCAGGCTGGAGTACAATGGCACGATCTCAGCTGACCGCAACCTCTTCTTCCCAGGTTCAAGCGATCCTTGTTCCTCGGCCTCCCAAGTAGCTGGGACCACAGACGCATGCCACCACGCCCAGCTAACTTTTGTATTTTTAGATTGAGTTTCGCTATGTTGCCCAGCCTGGTCTTGAACTCCTGACCTTAAGTCATCAGCCCGCCTCAGCCTTCCGAAGTGCTGGGATTACAGGCCTGAGCCACTGCACCCGACCATAGAATTTAATTCTTGTGGCAACTATAAGAGACACAGTCTTGATTCTCAGGAAGAAGGATGAGGACTGCTAATGGTACGTGGGAGACCTGGTGCTTTGAATTTGGACAGTCTGGCCTAAAGTCCATCCTCAGACCCTCAACACTGAGGCTGGAGACCCCGGGCTTTTCAGGTCTGAGCTCTAGGTTTGGGGAAGCACCACAGATGTAGATGAGCTTCGAGTGTTTCCAGTAGCAGAACCAGTGGCCTGTGTCTCAGAGGTTCCTATGTGTCTGATCAGTGGCCCCCCCAGGCAGACATGTTGGTGTGGATGGAACATTCTAGACACATCTCCCAGGTACAGCGTGACTATTAGGGACAGCCGCCATCACTCGCTCATCTAAGAGACCACTTTGTTCTTCACGAAGCCAATGTCACCAGAGGACTGGAGACTTGTAAACAATTACACCCACACACACCCCTCCCCTCCTTCCTACACACTTACATGCATTCTCCATCCCAG
This sequence comes from Macaca thibetana thibetana, assembly GCF_024542745.1. Taxonomy (NCBI): domain Eukaryota; kingdom Metazoa; phylum Chordata; class Mammalia; order Primates; family Cercopithecidae; genus Macaca; species Macaca thibetana. The sequence continues at coordinate 17,842,364 of NC_065584.1, forward strand.
TCATCAGCCCTGCACTGCCCTCTATTTTTGGGGTCCTCTCTGCACCTCCCACCATTTCTCACAGGAGACCTCCTTGACTGGCGGCATTTGGCTTATACGTCATTAGACTTTGTCCAAAGAGCTTATGTTGCAGGCTTACCTCCTCAGGATGCCCGGTCATGCACTCAGGTGAGCAGGATGCACCCATTTCATCCCATCTCAGATCAATAAGAGGAGGGGTTGTGTAACCCGAGAATCCCAGGACCCCATCAGTGATATAGCACTACCTGGCTTCTTCCCCACCATCACTGGGCTTTGCCAGACACATTGAAAGTTTGAAAAGCAAAACAGCATTTTTTTCTAATCATCTGATTTAGAAAATGGAAGAAATGATATAAAATTGATTTTGCCAATGCCCTTTCTGTGCAGATACTAAGTTCAATGTAGCTGTGATGTAAATATTAATGATATTTCAGTTTTCGTGTTAAGGTTTGTTTGTTTGTTTCTTTGCAGCAGCAGTCAGGAGAGTGACTAAACGCTTATTCATTTGCAGGGTTTTTCTTTTGGAAATGAACATGCTGGCACAATTTTAATTGGGTTTTAGTTGTTGTTGTTTTAATTCTCACAGTGATGGCTTGGCTATGTCTTTTGGGACTGCAGAGGGAAACTGGCATCTGGTGTTTGAGGATTCTGGGGATTTGCACCATATTTATGTGTAATAACTATACAGTAAATAAACAGAATGAATAATTAAGTGAATAATGAGTTTCTCAGAAAAGAAGGTTCCTCTGAAGACTTCGAGAGAAATTCTCGTGTATGTGTTGCACCCTCCCTCCCTCCCGCCCCACCCTCCCTCCCTCCCGCCCCACCCTCCCTCCCTCCCTCCCGCCTAGCGATTCCGCAGTGTTCTCACTGTGTCATTGCCCCCGTGGAAACCAGCAAGGACATTTTCCAAGCCAAAGTCAAGCGTGCCATAAATCGACCCAGCTAGATACAAATGAGGACGTTTCTCTCACTTTTGTATTTTCTTCCCGTTGCAAGGATGTTGGACTTACACTTGTTAGAATGAACTTTTTTAACCCTAGAGAGAGAGATTTGCCTCTTTAAAAATGAAATCCATGAGATTAAATTTCATTAAATAGTATTTCTCTCAGGGGCTAAAAACTTGAAATTCCAGGAATTGGCTGTATCTGGTGAAATTACATAAATGCATACTAATACCCATATTAGTCAATACAAGGTGCCCTTGCTTCTAGATGCAAGCCAGGCCTAAAGTGAATCTTCCCAGAGGTAAAACCCACTAATATCGGTAATGATCGCTTCTCTCATGTGTGTGTTCATCAATTCACTCATGTTTTTACTTGTCCATTCATTCATTCAGTGACCATTCACTCATATGGCTTTGGTTTTTGTTTTGTTTTGTTTCCTGAGACAGAGTCTTGCTCTGTCACCCAGGCTGGAGTACAGTGGCGCAATCTCGGCTCTTGGCAACCTCCACCTCCCCAGTTCAAGTGATTCTCGTGCCTCAACCTTCCGAGTAGCTGGGACTACAGACATGTGCCACCATGCCCAGCTAATTTTTGTATTTTTTATAGAGATGGAGTTTCACCATGTTGGCCAGGCTGATCTCAAATTCCTGGCCTCAAGTGATCCACCCACCTCAGCCTCCAAAAAGTGCTGAGATTACAGGCGTGAGCCACTGCACCCGGCCCACTCACATATTTTTATTTGTCCATTCATTCATTCATTCATTCATTCATTCAGTGAGGAAGCAATTATTTACTGAGCACCCACTACATGCCAGGCCCCGTGCCAGGCTCTGGGGACAGCTTGCCGAGTAAAACCAGACCCAGTTTCTGTCCTCACAGAGCTTGCATTCTTGTCAAGATGACAATATGATCATAAAACAGATTACAACTGTGACTGGTTCTGTGAAAGAGAGTATGTCAGTCCCCTCCGGCAGCCGTAACAAAATACCACAGGCTGGGTGGCTTAGACACAGAGACTTATTTTCCCACAGTTCTGGAGCCTAGAAGACTAAGATCATGGCACAGGCAGGGCTGGTGTCTCCTGAGGCCTCTCTCCTTGGCTGGCAGATGGCTGCCTTCTTATGATGCCCTCATGTGGCCTTTCCTCTCTGTGCACCTATCCATAGGGTCTCTTTTTGACTCTACATTTCCTCTTATAAAGACACTACTCATTGGATTAGCGCTCACCCGAGCTGACTCATTTCACATTAATTGTCTCTTTAAAGGCGCTGTCTCCAAATATAGTCACATTCGGAGGTTCTGGGAATTAGGACTTCAACATAGGAATTTTGAGGAAAGCTAATTTCACCCATAACGGAGAGGTAGCTGGACAGAGATTGTAATGGGGACAGGTCAGATAACCGAGCAGGGACATAGGTAGGCTTCCCTATTCAGCCGGGATCTACAGGATGAGTAAGAGCAAATTAAACAAAGAGGAGAAAAAGGACCTTCCAGGAAGAGGGGAGAGCAGGCGCCACAGCCCTGCAGCAGGAGGGGCCGGTCACTCCAGAGAGACCAAAGCAAGAAGGCCCCGGTGGCTGAGATTCTGTGAGGCAGAGCACATGGGGTCCAGGACAGAGCTGATTTTCTAGGTGGGGCACAGGCCATGCTCAGCCTCAGAGACCGTGGTCAGCAGTTTTGTCTTTTTCCAAGAGCGCTGGAAGATCACTGAAGGTCTCTGAGTGATGGCAGAGGTGGAAATATCAGTCTGGCTGAAGGGCGGAGGGCCGGCATGTGGGGATCTGGGGGATGTTCTGCAGAGCATCAGATACAGGGAAATCCTGCAGACATCCAAGCAGGAAATGAAAGTGGCTTGGATTCGGAGGTGGGACAGGATCGGAAAGAAACGAGTGGATTTGATAGATCTACGGGGGGCAGCTGATTTGATATGGGGGGCACCAGGGGACAAGAGTTGGTGGCAGGTGAGGTATGGTGGGCACTGGTGACGGGGGAGATGACCAGTTATCTCCTGGACTTCTGACTTCCATAACTGGATACGGAATGTCAGTTGGGTCAAGAGCTCCAGAATAGGCCCTCGTTTGAGCTGAGTTTTAGTCATATGACATCAGTAGACACTGAAGGCCACTTGGCCACTTTTTGTTCCTCAACACAGATACCTCTTTCTCCAGCATGTGCCGTTCTACCAGGAACACTCTTTCCTGCTTATACTTCACTGCCCATCTGCCAGCCACATCTCAGCCCATCTCAGCCCAAGGGTCAACCTTCTCAGCAGGGAGGTCTTCCTAATTTCCTCAGACTAGTCTTGGTGTTTCTTTTTTTTTTTTTTGAGACAGGATTTTGCTCCATCGTCCAGGCTGAAGTACAGTGATGCGATCTTGGTTCACTGCAAACTCTACCTCCCAGGTTCAAGCAATTCTTATGCTTCAGCCTCCAGAGTAGCGGGATTACAGGTGCATGACACCATGCCCGGCTCATTTTTGTGGTTTTAGTAGAGACGAGGTTTCACCATGTTGCCCAGGCTGGTCTCGAACTCCTGGGCTCAAGCGATACACCCACCTCGGCCTCCCAAATTGCTGGGATTAGAGGTATGAGCCACTGCGCCCAACCATCTTTCATAGACTCTTATAACACACTGTACTTTTCCTTCAAAGCAATTGCTATTATTAAAATTACATAATTAGTTGTTTAAATTCTTTTTCTCCTGCTAGAATGCGAAGTCTATGTTCTGTGACCATATCTGTCTAATTAATACAGCAGACAGGTGGTTCTGGAGCCAGAGTCTCTGGGTTCAAATCTTGACTGCCCTGCTTCCTAGTGGTGTAAATATGGGCAAGGTATTTCACCTTGCTGTGCCTCAGTTGCCTTGTATGTAAAATGTGGATTATAATTTTACTTCCTTCATAGAACTTTTGGGACTATTAAATGAGTTAATTAGCATAGAGTGTTTATTGCAGTCCTCGGGATGTAATAAGCACTCAGTAAAAGTCAGCTATTATTATTCATTACTGTATCTCTAACTACTTGATGGACGGATAATCAGATAGATGGATGGACTAATGAATGGATAGGTGGGAGGATGGAACGATAGGTAAAGATGGCAGGAAATAAAACACAGTCTTTACTAAGTTATATCGATTGAACATAGTGGAAATGCAAGGAAGCCCAAATGGTATTGTGAAAAGAGGGGATGGCCCATACTTTACAACATAATTACATTTCAAGATATTGAGCTCCCTTAAGATAAACTTCGCCTGTATGGTTACTTTCAGGCAGAGCCTTAAGTAATCTCCATCAAGACTTCTTCAAAGATAAGCGAAGTTATTTGTCACTTGACTTCAGTAGAGGGGAAAAATATCACCACAACCCAACCATCCCCTTCTTAATTAAAAACTGTGCATTTCCCAATTTAACTGATTTTTTTTAAAGATATAATCTAAAAGCTGAGTTTAATCTGATTTAAACAATCAATTGATTCATTGGCTTATTCAGTCTCGTGTTTCTCCCCCAAATGATAATGGAATTCCTACTATGTGTCAGACACTGTGATAGGTACTGGGTAGATACAAAGTCACATAAGATATTGTCAGGCCAGGCACCGTGGCTCATACCTGTAATCCCAACACTTTGGGAGGCTGAGGTGAGAGAATCACTTGAGCCCAGGAGTTCAAGACCAGCTTGGGCAACAAAACGAGACCCTTCCTCTACAAAAAATTAAAAGAATAAAAAATTAGCCAGGCATGGTGGCACACGCCTGTAGTCCTAGCTACCCCAGAGGCTAAGGCGAGAGGATCACTAGAGCCCAGGAGTTTGAGGTTGCACTAAGCTGTGATTATGCCACTGCACTCCAGCCTGGATGACAGAGTGAGACCCTGCCTCTCTAAAAAAAAAAAAAAAAAAACTAAAAAAAAACAACAAAAACAAACAACAAACAAAAAACATATTGTCATGTCCTCAAGGAGCTTAAGATCTAAATAAACTTTATAAAAAAGTAAGTAAAAACTTACGATAGCTCTACCTGATCAAAATAAACAAATGCAGAAGCAAAAGCTGTTTTCTGAACAGGAGAAGCAGCCTGTTACAGCTCAACCCCACTCTAATCCCAGCTCTGCCCTGGCTTCGATGGTGGGGCCTCTGGGGAGAATGGCCAAAGATGCTCAGTCCCAGACGGAAGGTATTTTCATTACTGTCACTATATTTATGAAAGTAACTCATGTCTGGTATCTCCTTTTCACCCAGAGAATTCTCTTTGTGTAATTTATTACAAAATTCAAGGCCATTTCATTGGGGGAAACGCGCCGTGTCATTATTACAACAACTCCCCCTGTTTTTGTTCAGTTTTGAAACTGACAATCTAAAGACTATTTTTAGCTCAGTCAAGTGAGATTATTTGTTTCCTTATTATGAGAAGTTTTTCCTTCAGACTCTAGTTAACATGAATTTTATGCTCACTTACTATGTCACATGCTCCAATTCAATTTACTTTAAAGCGATTCTTTGGGGAAAACTGTAAAGCTAATTTGAATTGATTCTTTAGAGATTTCATTTTAAATGAAGTGCTATAAAAATTGGCAGACAAAGTGAAAAAATGGAATTGAATTTTCTTCTTCGGCTACTCATTGGATTCAGAAATCTTGCTTTTCGACACTGCCAAGGGTTTTGATATAATGTTTTATGCAATTTTCATAACATTTATCTTAAACTCCACTGCCTTTGGTTCCTGGTATTTCCATATAAGAAAAAGCAGAGTTTTTGCTAAAGGAAAAAATTGCTGTTTTGATACAAACTTTCTACCATCTAATGGTACCCATCTATAAAACATCTGGTGTTAGGCAGGTGTTCTAATTCTGGAGTGAATATCGAGCACTTGTGGACAAACTTGTTAAGGGGAGTGTGGAATAAAACCGCATCTCCAACTTCCTCCCACTTTGTCCAGTTTATTTGTCTTTCTTTCAAAGTTGATGGATTTCCAACTTGAGGAAAGTGTGGAAATAATAGGCAAGAAGCCTGATGACTTAATTTCCTGTCCCTCACAGACCCCAAGAAGCACTCCTTGTTCCTGAGAATAGTAGGCTCCAAGCTAATCAGAAACAGCCATCGCTGGTGGGGACCGGGGCCCCAGGATTGGTCCGTCTGACTGCAGTTGATGATTTACATCCTATTATTAAGAATCTAATGGGAAATACATCGAAAACACATGTCTGCCATTTCATTTTGAGACATGCTTGTTTTCTTTGATGTGTTTTTTAAAGGGAGTTTTATTTCACACTCATCTTTTCCCTTGAATTCCCTATACAGCCACTATCTTTCCTATTGACCCAGCTGGTAAGCTCATCGCCAGCTGACCAAGGGTCTTCACTCGCTTTGGCTCTGCTGCCATTGAGTATAGCACCGAGTACTCGGAGTGATTTCCCCAAACTCAGGTTGGCCTTGAAAGCAACAAATCATTGTTGCATGAGTTTTTGTTCTGATTACAGAGACGATAATCATGTGAAGTGAATGCAGGTGTCATTAGGGTTGCGGCAAAAGGAGCAGACCCAAGACCGACTTCTCCATCAGACACATGATGTCTGCAGCCCCGGATACTTGCAGGGCCCAATTTTAATTATAATTTCTTTTACGACTGGAGGAAAATGAGTATAATAGTGAATACATAATAATGAATCCAGCCTAGATAGTATTTTTTATACCAACATAGTTATAAAATATAATTTTGGGGGGGGCGGGGAGGAGTCTCGCTCTGTCGCCCAGGCTGAAGTGCAGTGGCCTCCCGGGTTCAAGCAATTATCCTGCTTCAGCCTCCCTAGTAGCTGGGATTACAGGCACCTGACACCATGCCTGGCTAATCTTTGTATTTTTAGTAGAGACAGGGTTTCACCATGTTGGACAGGCTAGTCGTGAACTCCTGACCTCAGGAGATCCACCCACGTCGGCCTCCCAAATTGCTGGGATTACAGGCGTGAGGCACCACACCTGGCCTAAACCATAATATATATTTTTTTAATGTTTTAACAGTAGAAGAAGGTCCATGAAGGCAAAGTGGCTCAGCGCATGGAAGTCGTAATTCATCTCTGAGCAGAACTGCTGTGAGTAACATGGAATAAGGGACTGAGTTTGAGGATTGGCTTTTCTGTGACTGTGGAAGCTGATGGAGCGGTCTCAGCAGAGCCACTAGACCTCTGCATCTGGAGATGGGCTTGAGGTTACCCTAGGTCACAAAGCCAGCAGTCGAGAAAAAAAGCCGGATGTGAAGGCAGTGGTTCTCAACCTGGGATGATTTTTGTCCCCCAGAAGACATTTGGAGATGATGTCTGGAGACAGTTTGGGTGGCCACAACTTAGGTGAGAGTGACTACTATCTAGTGAGAAGAGGCCAGGGACGCTGCTAAACACTGCAATGCACGAGACAGCCTCTGACCACGAACAGTTATCTGGATTGAAAGAGCAACAGTGCTGAGGCTGAGAAACCCTTATGTGAAGAAAGGCCACAACCTGTAAGCCACGTCTGCCTCTTGCAGCCCCCTCAGTGATGGGATAACCCGAAGCAGGGGTTGCCATCCCTTATCATTGAGCAACACTTGCACCTGGGAGGATTTGGCGCTGCTGAAGAGGGATATGGGGCAGCTGCTGAGGAACTGCAGGGCTGGCTGCCCCAAGCCACCGGGTGAGTCAGCAGATCAGTGGCAACGCACTGGAGCTACAGTAACAATGCACAGTGCGCTGCACCCACCTGCAGAACATGAGAGCTGCTGCTTCACTTCCACCTTCCATGTCTCATGCCAATTTCTCTCCTGGTCAGCCCTAACTTGAAACCCTACAGGGAAGGAACTCTAGAAAATGTAGTTCCAGATTCACTCAGTTGCCATAGTCCAAGCCCCCCACAGTAGACCCTGAGGGGCTCTGCTCACCAGCACTTTATACCTGTGAAGTAGTGTTTTCTTCACCTCACTCCAGACTTTGCATGCATTGAAATTGGATGTGCTATTGCAATTGTTTTAATCCACAAACACCTGGTGTGCTTTAGACTGCTGGTTGTGCATCCACATCTTTCAGAAATAGAGTTGTGGCTGGACACACAGCTGCCCAGACAGAGTCACGTCCCAGCTTCCCATGCAGTTAGGGGTGGCCGTGTCACTGCTACTTATCACATGCACGTTTGGGCAAGTGGGGGTGCCAGCTCCAGAGCTGCACCTGCAGACTCCAGCTGCACACTCCTCCATGTGCTTTTCCCCTTCCCATCAGCAGGAACCCAAATCCGAGGCAACCCAGCTTCAACCACACAACGACAAGAGCAGAACAGCAGGATGGAGAGATCTTGGAGGTTTTATACCCTAAAGCACCCGCATTGTACTCTTCTTTTTTCCTAAGGAGTTCTGAGTGAGCTTCTTAGTCACTTAGGTCGTGAATAATAAAAACAAACTGAGGCGGCCAGATGCAGGGTCTCACACCTGTAATCCCAGCACTTTGGGAGGCCAAGGCAGGAGGATGGCTTGAGGTCAGGAGTTTGAGACCAGCCTGACCAACCTATCAAGACCTTGTTTCTAAAAAAAGAAGGAAGGAAGGAAGGAAGGGAGGGAGGGAGGGAGGGAGGGAGGAAAAAGAGAGAGGAAGGAAGGGAGGAAGGAAGGAAAGAAAGGAGGAAGGAAGGAAGGAAGGAAGGAAGGAAGGAAGGAAGGAAAGAAGGAAGGAAGGAAATAAATAAATCAAAACCAACTGAAATTGGCTGGACACAGTGGTTCATGTCTGTAATCCCAGCACTGTGGGAGGCTGAGGCGGGAGGATAGCTTAAGCCCAAGAGTTTGAGACCAGCCTAAGCAACACAGTAAAACCCTGTCTCTACAAAAAATACAAAAATTAGCCAGCCATGGTGATATTCGGCTATGATTCCAGTTACTCAAGAGGCTGAGGCAGGAGGATTGCTTGAGCCTAGGAGTTTGAGGATGCAGTGAGCTATGATGGTGCCATTGCACACTCCAGCCTGTCTCCTTTTAGAGACAGCAAGACCCTGAAAAACAGAGAAAGAAGAAAGGAAGGAAGGAAGGAAGGAAGGAAGGAAGGAAGGAAGGAAGGAAGGAAGGAAGGAAGGAAGGAAGGAAGGAAAGAAGGGAGGGAGGGAGGGAGGGAGGGAAAGAAAGACTGAAATTCACTTAAGCAGAAAAGGGAATGAATTGCTTCCCGTAATTGCAAAGTTCAGGCTAAGAGTTTCAGGCATAACTGGATCTGAGGGTTCAAAGTATGTCATTAGGATTTTCTGTCTCCCAACATTGGCTTCCTGCAGGAGTCCAGGAAAGATGGCTTTGAGAAGTTCCAGGCTCACAATTTCCTTCTAGCTCACGACCCAGGAGAAAGCAGGAGCTTCTCTCTCTCAAGGCACACTTAACTATGAAGAGGAAATGTGGAAGGGTCCCTCTGGGGGTTACAGGCTCACCCTGAACCAATCACTGCAAACTTCAGAAGAAGGGAGATTAGAATGAACCTGTAAAACCAGTAGCTGTTATGGCCCACTTGGGAAGTTAACCAACATTAGGAGGCAGTGAAGACAGTGCTGGTGGGGGGTAAAATCAGGAAGCTGCAGCTGAGGTTCAGGAGAAGGAAAACTATTCTCAGCTGAGGTGGTAAAATCAGGAAGCTGCAGCTGAGGTTCAGGAGAAGGAAAACCATTCTCAGCTGAGGTGGTAAAATCAGGAAGCTGCAGCTGAGGTTCAGGAGAAGGAAAACCATTCTCAGCTGAGGTGGTAAAATCAGGAAGCTGCAGCTGAGGTTCAGGAGAAGGAAAACCATTCTCAGCTGAGGTCGTTAGGAGTGCCTTTGTAGGAGAGGTAGGATTTGAGTTGGGCGTTGGGAGGCCTAAAGTTTAAAAACGGATAAAGAAGAAAATACCGTACTTTCGTTCCTGATCATTTTCTAAGGCTCAAGGAAGCTAGCAGCCCAGGGGGATGTAAAGGATCGTGTTGGCTTTCTTCCCTTTGCCACTGGTTCAGGACGAGAAGCGTTTTTCTTTGATCTTCGAGTTCTTCCAGAGACTGACAGAAAGGGGGAGAATTTGGATAAAAGTCTCCAGCACAGGCACTCACATGTAAAGCAGGAGGAAAACGCCGTGCTTCTCCCCAACCTGAGGAACAGCTGGTAAGTGTAACTGGCAGTTTCCTTAATCAGTCCAGAAAGGCTTGTTATATAAATAAATGATTCAAATAGGAAGTGACTTACCTCAGGAAACATGCCTCGCTCTTTTTGGTTTTTCATGTTCCTAGAATGGTTTCTTTCAGGTTTGGGGTAGAATAGCTTGTAATTTTAATACACATTTATTAATTCTAAAACTGTCTAGTGTTAGGATTTTAGGAATACATTTTTATGAGGATTCAAGTTGCATAATAATTTTCCAACCAGCCAGGCTAGCAGAGCCAAGGGCTCAATTCTGTAGGACAGGGATCGGTCCTTTTGTCTATAAACGTCCTGTGCCAACCAGGGTGCTGTTGGCTGGGTTCAGGGGTATGGTAACTGGTTTGACCTTAAAAGGTGCTGGAGGTGATGGTGGTGACTATGCTACTGCTGCTGCTGATAGCAACTATTGATCTCACAGGTGAGGCAGTTACAATAGAAACCCCATCCTCTTTATTCTAAGGGAACCATTACACTCTCTTTGTATGGTGGATGATTGATGATGGTTAGATCAGATCAGAGATTTATTGTTTCCTACTTGTTGGTGATGTAATGATGACTTTAGGCACAAAGCTCTTTTCATTGATAGACAAGTCTGCCCCTTCTTGCAGGGAGTGGGAGATATCCTCATGTTTGGTTTACGCTGAGTCTCTTCAGACCAGTTTGTCTTTAGAGCCCATTGGAAGCACTACAGCAGCTCAGTATCTGTCATCTGTTCCCGCAGTGGGCAGCGGGGATGCGGCATGTCTTTTCTATGAGAACTGTAATGAATCATATAGGGGGAATCCTGACTTGAGGTGAGTAGAGGCACCCAATTAGTTAATTGCATCGAAATTAACTAATTAACTAAATTAACTACCGGTGGATTGCTCCCTATCTCGGTTCCCACACATTGCCATGTAGCTTTCCGTGTCTCTTATGGCGGGAATATACTTCTCTGCTCCATTGATATTGGACTTGGCACCATGACTTGCTCTGGTCAATGAGATGCAAGCAGAAGAGAGTCTGTGCGGGTAGGAGTTGAAGCTTTGGAGACTTCACCCTTGCTTTCTCATTTATTCCTTTCGCTCTACCATGGGAATGGCATGTCCCGATGGGCGCCGCTCTTTCAGCCTGGCAATGTGAGTGAGAAATACATACTTGTTTTTGTGAGCCATTGAGATATTAGGGCCACTTGTTACAACACATAACCTAGTGAAAGCTGACTGACATAAATGGTCACTTATTGTCCTGGTCATTCTTGTGAAAAATGGTCCAGCTCTTAAACGTGTGGCTACAGACTGAGCTTGTAACAACTCTAGAAAACATCCTAAATCGAAGAAAACGAATGGACTACAGTCAGATTAAACCAACAATAACAAGAAGCCAATTTTGTATATAAAATTTGCAAAGGCTATAAAAATAATAGCATTAGAAGAGTATACCAGAAACAAGCATTCTTAGACATTGTTAGTGGAGGTACAATTAGAACCACAATGCTGGAAATAAACTCAGGAGCAATACTGATAGCAATAAGAGATGGTATTTATAGAGTGCTTTTATGTGCCAGGCACTACTATTTTAAGTTTTACTGACCTTACTTGAATTAATAAAATTGATTTACATGTACTAACTTAATTCTTTTTTTTTTTTTTTTGAGATGGAGTCTTGCTCAGTCGCCCAGGCTGGTGGGCGGTGGTGCGATCTCGGCTCACTGCAAGCTCTGCCTCCCAGGTTCACGCCATTCTCCTGCCTCAGCCTCCCGAGTAGCTGGAACTACAGGTGCCCGCCACCTCGCCTGGCTAATTTCTTAATTCTTATAATCATCTTGTAGGGAAGGTATTATTATTATTCAAAACCCATAAAAATGTTTCTTTGCTCTTTGATGCACATCTGGGAGTTTATCCTGAGGAAATAATGAAAGATGAAGTGAACAAGTTTTATCTGAGAATGTTAGTGTCAGAATCGTTCATAACTGTGAAACTCGGAAGCAATATAAACATCCAGAAAATGGGAATCTTTTAAAAAAATTCAACACTTTAAAAGTGATATAAAAATGTATGGTGGACATGAGAAGACTTTTATTTCCATTAAATAAAAAAAGCAGCTTAGTGGCAGGGGACAGTGGCTCACACCTATAATCTCAGCACTTTGGGAGGCAGAGGCAGGGGGATCACTTGAGGTCAGGAGTTTGAGACCAGCCTGGCCAACATGGTGAGATCCTGTCTGTACTAAAAATAAAAAAAATTAGCCAGGCATGCTGGCACACGCCTGTAGTCACAGCTACTAGGGAGGCTGAGGCAGGCGAATCACTTAACCCGGGAGGCAGAGATTGTGGTGAACTGAGATCGCACCACTACACTCCAGCCTGGGCGACAAGAGTGAAACTTTGTCTCAAAAAATATATATATAAAATAAAATTTAAAATAAAAGTAAATTTTTTTTAAAAAAAGCAGTTTAGTGAAAAATGCAGCATAGACCCGCATTGTCTAATACAATAGCCACCAGCCACATGAGCACTTAAAATGTGGCTAGTCTGGGCTGGGCACGGTGGCTCACGCCTGTAATCCCAGCACTTTGGGAGGCCGAGGCAGTCAGATCACCTGAGGTCGAGAGTTTGAGACCAGCCTGACCAACATGGAGAAACACAGTCGCTACCAAAAATACAAAATTAGCCAGGCGTGGTGGTGCATGCCTGTAATCCCAGCTACTCAAGTGGCTGAGGCAGGAGAATTGCTTGAACCTGGGAAGAGGAAGTTGTGGTGAGCCGAGATTGTGCCATTGCACTCCAGCCTGGGCAGTGAGAGCAAAACTCCGTCTCAAAAAAAAAAAAAAAAAAAAAAAAAATATATATATATATATATATATAAAACTAGTCTGAACTGAGAAGTGCTGTAAGTGAAGACAGTATGTAAATAAAAGAATATGAAAATATTTCATTAATAATTTCTATATTGATTGCAAGGTTGAAATGTTAATATTTGGGCCATGTTACTAACATTAATTTCCCCTGCTTTTTTTGTACTTTTAAAAAATGTGGCTACTAGAAAAAGTTTCATATGTGGCTCATATTTATTTTAGGCCTTGTGACCACATAGTTTCTGTTACAACTGCTCACCTGCCTTGTAAGTCACAGCAACCACAGATGACATAGAAATGAATGGACATCACCGAGTTCTAATAAAACTTTATTTATAAAAGCAGACAGCCAACCAAGAGGGCTATAGTTTGCTTAACCATAGTCTAGACCAGAGTTTCCTAACCTTGGCCCTTTTGACATTTGGGGTTAGGTAATTTATTGTTGCTGAGGGCTGGTCTGTGCATTTTAGGATGTTTAGCAGTATCTCTGGCCTCAACCACTAGATGCCAGTATCACCACCTGCCCTGGTTTTGACAACCTAAAATGTCTGCAGACATTGCTGAATGTCTTCTGTGGGGGAAAAATCACCCTGATTGAGAACCACTGGTCTAGCTCATATGATCTGATTTCCGAGAAAACAAAAATTGTGTGCGTGTGTAGTGTTCTGGATGGGTACCCACCAAGGTGCAGGGGTTACATGTTTGCCTTTTTCCCCTGTCTTTTCATTTTTCTGCATTTTCTAAATTAAGCATAGGTTATTTATTTAATATGTAAAAAAGAACAATTGTGGGGCCGGGTGTGGTAACTCAGGCCTGTAGTCCCAGCTACTTGGGAGGCTGAGATGGGAGGCTTGCTTGAGCCCAGGTGTTCCAAATGAGCCTGGGCAACATGGAGAAATCCCACTGCAAAAAAGGTAGGGGAATGGGGGCAAATAAATAAATAAAACAATTGTGTAGAAAAAGAAAGCCAAAAAGACAAAGATAAAATGAGACTACAGAAATAAATCCACATGTAGAAAAGAAAGTGAGAGTTGGGGGAGAATGCTACTTCATCCCCAAAAGACAAGTTTTCTACTTGGCCAGGCCCTCAACTGCCACCGCAAGATGTAATATCAAGGGCAGCAGATATGGTTGGGCCAGTAAACCGATCTCTGAGTTGATGGGTTTGGAAAAATACATCTGTCACACTGGAGTAGGCAGGCCCTTGCTTGGTGTGGTGTAACTATTTACCAAAAGGAAGCAGGCTTGATTTTGATGCACACACCACACCTCCTCAGGTGTTAGGCACGCTGGGACCTCCCCTGCTTGAGTCCACCAGGGAAAGGAGGAAGTAAGGAGTTAGACAAGGTTTCAGAATGAAAAATTAAAACGCTGACTGCACTGAACTACTTCTCACAAAAGCCCGGCAGTAACATTTTAGCAGCTAAAAAATCAGTGCCAATTTACTGATATTTAAAATTCACGTTATTATAAATCAATTATTATTATAAGTAACATTTACTTTGTGCTTACCATGCGCCGGGCAGTGTACCTCATTTAATCTTCCATAATCTTCCTTACAGTGCTGAAAGGTAGGTGCTGTTCTTAGGATAGCTTTCCAGTTGTGGAACCCGAAGCGCAGAGATGGTAAGTTATAAGTCCCACAGCTAGCAATAGATGGAACCAAGGCTGTAGGCCACTCTCTGAGCTGACAAGTCATGCCCTTGTGATCTAAACTACAAGGGTGTACATTTTCTCTTGGGATTCAAGTTCTTATTTGAATGAAAAATATATAACTCCTAAGAATTATGGTTTTTGGAATTAGTCCTTTCCAGGAAAAAAAAAAATTGCTCACTGTCATCATGGGTGAGAAGCTAATAAGCATGTCAAGTTCAAGTGTAGCTGAACAACTTAATGAAGAGGTGCAAAGAGGTGAGGCAAAGGTCTAGGCAGGAAGTGACCCTGAAAGCTGGCTGGCCTGATACTGGAATCTGGGTGGTGGGTCCATGTCAGTGGTCCCAGCCAGTGTCTGGAGAGATTGAGGGCACAGCAGAGAGACTCCACAGAGAGGGCGTTGGCAAGAGCTGGACAGGCCGCCATCATGGAAGAGGGGCGCTGGGAGGGAAACTGATTCAGAAGCGCAGTTCTCTGGTGTGCAGGCACAGAAGTGCCAAGCAGCAGCCCTACAGCACGACCGTGGACATTAACTCACTGACTGCACTGTGTGGGAGTTGGTCAGCCCCAGAGCAGGGCTGAGTTGGCAGATGATGGGTAGAGATGATGCCAGGTGTCTGGAGTAGGGAAGGCAGGTGTGGCAGAAGCTGTGGATGGCCCCCAATGCCTGTTCTTCCCTTCTGCCTTGGTACTAGAGCTCCCAAATCTTATTAATAACTGGGCACATGGCCACCAGCCTCCCTTGCAGCCCAGTGTGACCATGCCCTTCTTCTCCTGCTATCCTTCCTCTGGTAGGGATGCAATGGCCAGAACTCCAGCAGCCATTTGAGACCATGAGGTGGGTATGGCATGATGGCTCATGCCTGTAATCCCAGTGTTTCTGGACACTAAAGTGGGAGGATCGCTTGAGGCCAGGAGTTGAGACTAGCCTGGGCAACCAAAGTATAAATGCATCTACAGAAACTGTTGGTCCACACAATGTAATAAGAATTTTGAAGGCCAGGTGTGGTAGCTCATGCTTGTAAGCCCAGCAATTTGGGAGGCTGAGATGGGAGGATCACTTGAACCCAGGAGTTTGAGAACAACCTAGGTAACATAGCAAGAGCCCGACGCTACAAAAAAATAAATAAATAAACTTGGTATGGGGGTGTGTGCCTGTAGTCCTAGCTACGGTGGAGGCTGAGGTGGGAGGATTGCTTGAGCCAGGAGGTTGAGGCTGCACTGCCGTGAGCTATAATTGAGCCACTTCACTGCAGCCTGGGTGACAGAGTGACATCCTGTCTCAAAAAAAAAAAAAAAAAAAAAAAAGACCATGAGGTGGGTACTCTTGTTGCAATTGGTGGAGTGAGAACATGGAGACTGGCTTCCTAGTGTTTGCAAAACTGCCAGGTACCAGGACAGTCTCCCCTCTGCTCACTTCCAGACTTGGTTTCTATTAGACAACTACATGTGTATCTTGTTAAATTTATTATTATTTATGGTTTTCTATCATTTTGAATGAAGCTGAAGTTAATTTTAACTAACTTGGCAAGGACTGACATTTTCTTTGTTTTTATTTATTTATTTTTATTTTTATATTTTTGAGATGGAGTTTCACTGTTTGTTGCTCAGGCTGGAGTACAGTGGTGCGATCTTGGCTCACTGCAACCTCTGCCTCCTGGGTTCTAGAGATTCTCCTGTCTCAGCCTCTCGAGTAGCTGGGATTATAGGCGCCTGCCACCACGCCCAGCTAATTTTTGTGTTTTCAGTAGAGACAGGATTTCACATGTTGGCCAGACTGGTCTCAAACTCCTGACCTCAGGTGATCCGCCTGCCTCAGCCTCCCAAAGTGCTGGGATTACAGGCACAAGTCGCCACACCTGGCCTGTTTTTATTTTTGATTCAGGGGGTATATGCACAGGTTTGTTACAAGGGTATATTGCGTGACGCTGAGGTTTGGGCTTCTATTGATCCCATCACCCAAATATTGAACATGGTACCCAATAAGAAGTCTTCCCAGCCATTTTCCCCTCCCTCCCACCCCTCTTTTGGAGTCTCAGTGTCTATTGTTCCCATCTTTATGTCTGTGTGTCCCCATGTTTAACTCTTACTTATAAGTGAGACCATGCAGTATTTGGATTTCCGTTTCTGCGTTAATAGGACAGACATTTTCTAATGCTGGCCTTAGAAAGTTGGCTCCCCCTCCCAACTCCCTTCCTATAGCATAGATTCTATATAAACTCATTCTAGTTTGAATTAATAGGAATTTAAAGTCACTTTAAGTGAATGAGCGCGAACGCGTTCACAGACCTGAATATTCCAGAACATGTTGTAATTGCTGCAGTTGTTCCAGTTCAGGTCCTCATCCACTCCCGTCCCATCCACCCTCCCACCCAGCCACCAGGGTCTCAAGGTACACGTACAATAGAAGGAAAAACTTAATTTACAAATAGAGTGCTCTTCTCCCCAAGAAAATTCAGAGCCACAGCCATCATTACCACTTCCTCAGCTTCGTACTCCATTCCAATACCCACAGTGATGATCCGCAGCTCACACTCTGTCTTCCATTCCTACCTCTGACAAAGCTTAGTTCCTGCTCGCCTCCCTAGGTGCCCTGAATCCCAGCCTCTCCTGCCTCCCCTAGGACTGAAACCCAATCCTCATCTCATTTCTTGCCTGTAAAACAACCGCTTCCCACAATCATTCATTATCCCCATCAGCAATTAACCTTTTATCGTGTGTTTGTTGATACCACAATTCTGGGGTATATGATAAAGGTGTGGTTGTAGGAATGGATCCTCAGGAAATAGACTTTGAGATAGATGTTTCTGGGGGAGAGTTTTGGGGGAAACCTGCACAAGAATGAAGGAAGAAGGATTGGACAGTTCAAGAAGTTGAACTTTTTGGCAATTGTGAGAGAGGGCTCAGCTCACCCCACGGGGACCTCCAAAGATGGCTGGTCCTTCAGAGATGTCTGGGATTGAGGCAAGGGACTGAGTGCCTTAGTCCTTTGAGTCCTTTGTATCTCCAGGCAGCACACTCCAGTTCCCACTACAGATGCATTGAAGGATTTTGGCTGGTTATGGTGAGACTTCTCAGGGTGGTTGGGTGGCTACCTACAGGGTCTAATACTTCCATCTCTGAGGCCCAGAACATGAATTTTCCTTATAGGTCCATAGCTGATCAGTCTTTCTATGACAAATCATACTAGTTAAATTTAGACAAGACAAATGAATACATGACAAATGGATTTGTTGACAATGAGATTGTCTCTTCGCGGCGATCAAAATGCTTGTGTTCCCACATGTTCTCACTTACAAGTGGGAGCTGAATGATGAGAACACACGGACACATGGTGGGGAACAACACACACTGGGGCCTGTGTGGGGAGGGTGCGGGGAGGGAGAGCATCAGGAAGAATAACGAATGGATGCTGGGCTTAATACCTAGGTGATGGGTTGATCTGTGCAGCAAACCACCATGGCACACATTTACCTGTGTAACAAACCTGCACGTCCTGTACGTGTAGCCTGGAACTTAAAATAAAAGTTGATGGAAAAGAAAGTTGGTGTTCTTTATCTCTAATATCCATGTCCCAGTATCGACACAGGGGAAAGACGGTAGCAGTGTCGAGGTCTAAAAGTCATTAAGTCCAAGTTAAAGCAGGAAGTCAGCATGGTCCAAGACATCTGTCTGTCAGAAGAGAAATTGAAGGTATTCGATGCTTCAGATGGAAGGAGTAAGAAGCTAGAAAATATCCGTGATGTGGCAAGGACAAAATATGTTTCTTCTCTCTACCGAAAAAAAAAAAGTCTAGGAAAAACTCAGAAAGGTACAAGAAAATCATGGTCCAAATAGAGGCAAAATACAATGAATCGTAATTTTGAGTAACTGCAGGGATGTAATAAAAGAAAATCAATTTGGCTGTGCCCCTGGGAACATACTCCTTTGAGTCACCCAAAAGGTGGTGACATTGAACCCAAGAGGAAGAAGTGTGGTCCTAACGCAGTCCTTGGCTCTCCAAGGAACAATATTTACCTGCTCACAATCATGTTAATGCAGTTCATTGGCTTTGAACTAGTAGAATTAACCCGTAAACCAAGCACAGAGGACTCATCACGGTTGCAGAACAGAATGAACTGTTACCAGTCAGAACGATGGAAAGACAAAGATCAAGCTGAAAGAAGTTGAAAGGGGAAAGTGGGGGAGCTGATATCTCCACCTCATACTGTGTGGCATTAAGAAATATTGTTGAAAGCTCATGGAATGAGGCCAAACATGGTGGATTATGCCTGAAATCCCAGCACCTTGGGAAGCTGGGGCAGGAAGACCACTTGAGACCAAGAGTTTGAGACCAGCCTGGGGAATACAGCAAGATCCTATCTCTCCAAAAAGAAAAAATTAAAAATTAGCTAGGTATGTTGACACGTGCCTGTGATCCCAGCTACTTGGGAAGCTGAGACAGGAGAATTGCTTGTTCCCAGGCGTTCAAGGCTGCCGTGATCCATGTTCACGCCACTGCACCCCAGCCTGGGTGACAGAACTAGGTCCTGTCTCAAAATAAATAAATAAATAAGTAAGTTCTTGGAGTGAGAACTGGAATTTTAAGTACATTACTTAAAATTATGTTAGTAGCCAATGGAAGGATTAAAAATAATACTAAAACCACCAAACTTTGGAAGGGAGAAGGGGAAGTGGAGGCAGAGTTAGTAGGTGTTTACTTTTCAAAATAGGTCGACCATGTATACTATTGGTAAATTATGAAGCAGAAGAGTAAGCATACGATTTAAGGTTATGGAGGTAACCATCAGAAAGAACAAAGACAGAAGCAGTCAAGCGGTTGGCTTTGGAAAGCAGCTGCAGGTGGAGGCGATATGGGAGGTAGAAGGTTCCTTCTGTAGCATTTTATTTTTTCATCCTATGCATGTATTTCTTGCAAATTATGGAAAACAGGTATGATTTTAAAAATCACCGGGCAGAGTTTAATTACTAATCAAAAGGAGGTTTGGCAAGTATAGACTCAGAATGATTTGGGGGATAGGTCTCTTATGTTCTAGAAAATCCCGATGAAATCCTACTCTCCAGCAATGGAGAACACATTTTTGGTGCTCCCCCTCATTTCGGGGCCTGTCTCTACTGAAAAGAAGTGGGTCCACACAGACACATTTAAATGTGCGGGACTCTTTCACGAACCTCTGCTTTGTGTCCGGACAAGATAGATCAATGTCAGAGGACCACCTCTGACTTCTCCCCGAGCTAGCTCATTCACTCCTTTGTTGCTCAAAATAGGGAATAACTGGAGCCGTGGTCCTAATGGTGGCAGCACATTAGACTTTCTTGTGGAGCTTTAAAAATATACCCTTGCCCAGGCCCCACCCCAGACCAATTAAATCTGCGGCCCCGGCTTTGGTACTTTTTTAGTTTAAAAAATTCCCCAGGTGCTTCTATTGTGCAGTTGGAATTAGAAGCGCAGCTGGAATTGAGAGGCGCGGTCCGGTCATTCTGTGCTGCTCATCAGACGACTGAAGCAGGCTCACCTGGAGGTAGCCCACACGTCCTTCATCATCGCCGTTTTTGGAGAGTGGTCATACCCGACTTTTCCCCAGTTTCTCACTGCCCATTCACTGCCCAAGCCCTGCCATACGGCTCCCCTGCTGCCCGCGTCTCTGGGAACTGCCTTTCCTCATTCTCTCCAGTGAGCTGCTATGTCCAATGAGTTCTCCAGTCCCTAAACGTCTTCTCTGTGCAGGGTTTGACCCTATTGATAAATCCTCCTATGCTCAAATCCCCTCCTTGGTTTCTTTGATCCCCACTCTCCCTGATTCTCTTCCTTCCTCCCTGCTCAGCCATCTCAGTCGGCTTCACCCGAACCATCCGCTGTTTGCCTGGGCCTCTCCTCTTCATCCCAGATCTGCCCGCATGGGCCTCTCCTCTCTCATTGCTCACATTCTCCTGGGAGTTTCAAGTACTTTCTTGACTGCTATTATCACCTCACTGAGGATGGCCTCAGGCCTTCACCTCCATCCCACATCAGCTATCTGATTGGCTACTGGACATTTCCACCAGATGTCTTACAGGTACTTCAATCAAAACCTTCCCCCAAATGAAGCTCATCATCTAGTGCCCAAACCCCTTCTCCCGTCTTCCTTGCTTTGTTGAATGGCCCCAGTTATCCAACCCCACTCAATTATACAACCCGAACTCCAGAAATTTCCTAGACACATCCCTTTTCTGCCTCCCACCAACATCCAGTTAATTCTGTCTTAGTCACCCCCTCTGCTCTATCTCTGCCAGACCTTCAAGTCTGTCCATCATCATCTGCTCCCTGGGTGGCTGCGATGGCCTCCCTACCTGTCTCACTGACTTAATCATGTCTCCTTAGGACATAGGCAATACTCACTTAGGTCAGAGCAGTCATTCCAAAGCACAAATATGACTGTGTCAATCTCCTGTCTAAGACCCTTCAATCGCTTCCTCATGGCCTGCCAAGTCCAAACTTAGAAAGATCCACCAGGCAATAATAACTTACTGCTCCCTCCCTCTCCAGTTTCAGCACCTGCTAGGACCAACAGATGCCCTGTGCAGCTAAGCACACTGAGTGTGCCCACCCCCTTCTTCCCGATCTGCCAGCCTGCTTCCTCCCGGCTTTCCAGCTTTCCCCTGCAGTCTACTGGGCCTGGAATGCCCTCCTGGTTGTTTTCTATTCACACTTCAACCTTTTGCTCAGACCTTACCATGTTTAAGTCACCTCCTCCTCCTGTCTATTCTAGGGTCTGGCAAACGGTAGGTGCTCAAGCAATGTTTACCGAATGAGCAAGTACACAATACTGTAAATTTTAAAGTGGAATGTAGTATTACTACATGAAGAAGGTGCAAAATCTAATTCTCAAACACGTTGACTTTAAAGGAAGGTTCTCAATGTACTCAGAAGAGCCCTGGGGACCCCCACAGAGCTGCCTCAAAGGCTGCTGATGGGGATCCCCACTTTTAAACAGGAACCCTTTCATTTCATCTATTTTATATGTTGGTCTTTGAGAAAGATCTAGCTTGAACAAAGTGTCTAAAGTGTCTTGTGACCAAGGAATATATTAAAAACAATTCTTTAAATTATTCAAACAAGGTGAAACATAATTTCCAGGTTAATTACCCCTGCAAAAAGTTCTCATATGTCTGTTTTTTGTTTTGTTTTGTTTTTTTGTTGACTGCCACAGGAATGTATTTTTTCTTGATTTTCCTTAGTGTCTTAGTGACATACTTGGCAGGGTTTTTTTTGTTTTGTTTTGTTTTGGCTTTTAAAAAAATTATTACTTTGAATCAATTGTATATGCATACAGTCAGAAGAAGTTAAGAGAGATAGAAAAGGAATTCAGTGAAAAATTACCCTCTCACAAACACCCTGTTTCCATCCTCCGGAGACAATGCTGTGGCTGGCTTCAGCACGTCATTCCAGAGATTTCTGTGCAGGGGCCACTGATCTGCTGGGCAGGAAGCACATTCACTTGGTGGGGACAATGGAAGGACAAGTCTTCTCCTACATGTCGTGGACATGGTTTAATCATTACAAACTCAGAGTGGCCTCAAAAGACACCTGGCCCCACTATCCAATGACTGTCAGGAAGAAGGGCTTAACATCAACTCTTCTAATATCAAAACCATTTTTTGGCAGACAACCTCTAGCATTTGCTTGGCTCATAGCCAAATACCCATTTAGATCTGCTTATTTACTTACCTAGGGGTACATTCTTCTCCTAATACATTATGGAGGATTTATCAGGAAATTACACTACTCAAAATGAGATGGTCTGTGGGTGCTTTGCTGAATATATATTTTTAATGACTGGAGTAAGCATTTGATATTTCAGTAAGTGGCGTTGGGACAATTCACTCTCAAATGAAAGACAAAGGAAAAAAATCATAAAGAAAATAAAATTCCTACCTATTGCCACCACTGAAATACATTAAGGAGGTACTAAAGACTGGAACATGGGGAAAATACACTGAAACTGTCAGAAATTATAAGAGAACACCTTTTTGAATTTTGGAGAGAAAACGCTTATTCTTTTTCTTTTATTTTGAGATAGAGTCTCCCTCTGTTGCCCAGACTGGAGTGCAGTGGTGCAATCTCACCTCACTACAATCTCCAAATCCTGGGTTCAAGTGATTCTCATGCCTCAGCCTCCCAAGTAGCTGGGATTACAGGCATGTGCCACCATGCCCGGCTATTTTTTTCTATTTTTAGAGGAGACGGATTTTCACCATGTTAGGCAGGCTGGTCTTGAACTCCTGGCCTCAAGTGATCCACCTGATTCAGCCTCCAGGGATTACAGGTGTGAGTAATCACACCCAGCCAGAAAGTATTTTTTTAAGACAATACAAAAAAATACAAACTATAAACAGAGGTCCATCTGATTATACCTGATTTAAAACCTTTTGTCAAAAGCACACCATGAACTAGATTAAAAGACAAGTGGGGGCCTGGGAGAAGGTATTTGCAGAAGATCCAGCAGACAGAGAATTGTGAGCTAGAATGTATGTGATCCCTACAAATCAGGTGGAAAAAGCCATACAACCCCAAAGGAACAACAGACCAAAAATATGAACTGAGAATGTATAGAAGAAGAAATAAGAACAGGCAATGTGTGTATTAAAAAATACTCGGGGGCCGGGCGCGGTGGCTCAAGCCTGTAATCCCAGCACTTTGGGAGGCCGAGACGAGCAGACCATGAGGTCAGGAGATCGAGACCATCCTGGCTAATACGGTGAAACCCCGTCTCTACTAAAAAAAATACAAAAAACTAGCTGGGCAAAGTGGTGGGTGCCTGTAGTCCCAGCTACTCGGGAGGCTGAGGCAGGAGAATGGCGTGAACCCGACAGGAGGAGCTTGCAGTGAGCTGAGATCCGGCCACTGCACTCCAGCCTGGGTGACAGAGCAAGACTCCGTCTCAAAAAAAAAATAAATAAAAAAAATAAAAAATAAAAAATACTCAACTTCATGCAAACTCAGGAAAGCGCAGTTAAAACAATGTGGGTTTTTTTGGCCAATCACATTGGCAGAAACCTTGAGCCTGAGAATATCAAATGTTGGCTAAGCTGTGAGAGAAATGGTGCCCTCATTCACTGTTGTTGGGAGTGTAAATCAACGGAGATATTTGAGAGAACAATTTAGCAGCATTTTGTAAATTTGAAAATATGTGTCGCCTGTAACAGCAATTTCATTTCTACATATTTACTCCCACAGGTGCTCACTCTGTCCGAGGATGTGTATTTGTGTTTAGTTTCAATCTAAAAGTCCACCATGAGACTGGCTAAAATACTGTGGTGTTTGTGGTCTGTAGAATACTTTGCTGCCTGTGTTAATTTGTTTGGGCTGCTGTGACAAAGTACCACAGACTGAGTGACTCAAACAACAGAAGTTTATTTTCTCCCCGTTCTGGAGTCTAGCAGTCTGTGGTCAAGGTGTCAGCAGGGCTGGTTTCCTCAGAGGCCCCTTTCCTTGGGGTAGAGATGGCTGTCTTCTCCCTGTGTCTTCACATGGCCTTTAAAAAAAAAAAAAAAAACTTTTATTTTAGACACAGAGGTACACATGCAGCTTTGTTACTAGAGAATATCGTGTGATGCTAAGACTTGGGGTAAGTACCTGATAGGTCGTTTTTCAATTTCTGGCCCCTCCCTCCCTGCCCCCTCTACTAGTCCACAGGGTCTGCTCTTCCTGTATTTACATCCATGGGTGCTCAATGTTTAGCATCCACTTATAAGTGAGAACATGCAGTATTTAGTTTTCTGCTCCTGTGTTAATTCCCTTAGGATTATGGTCTTCAACTGCCTCCATGTGGCTGCAAAGGACATGATTTCATTCTTTTTATGGCTGCGTAGTATTCCATGGTGTATACGTACACCACATTTTCTTTATCCGGTCTACCACTGATGGGCACTGGGTTGATTCCATGTCTTTGCTATTGTGAATAGAACAGTGATGAACATACAAGTACGTATGTCTTTTTGGTAGAATGATTTATTTTCCTTTGGGTATATACCCAGTATATAATGGGATTGCTGGGTTAAATGGCAGCTCTGTTTTAAGTTATTTGAGAAATCTCCAGACTGTTTTGCATAGTGGCTGGACTAATTTGCATTCTCACTAACAGCGTATAAGCGTTTCTTTTTCTCTGCAGCCTTGCCAGCATCTGTTGTTTTTGGACTTTCTAATAATAGCCATCCTGACTGGTGTGAGATGGTATCTCATTTTGGTTTTGATTTCATTTCTCTGATGATTAGTGGTGTTGAGCATCTTTTCATATGGTTGTTGGCCAACTGTATATCTTCTTTCGAGAAGTGTCTGTTCATGTCCTTTGCCCATTTTAAAATTTTAATTTGCATAAGTAAATTGGTAACACAGAGAGTGGGGCACTGCTGTAAAGATACCCGAAAATGTGGAAGCTACTTTGGAACTGGGTAACAGGTAGAGTTTGGAACAGTTTGAAGGGCTCAGAAGAAGACAGGAAAATGTGGGAAACTTTGGAACTTCCTGGAGACTTGTTGAATGGCTTTGACTAAAATGCTGGTAGTGATATGGACAATAAAGTCCATGCTGAGGTGGTCTCAGACGAAGATGAGGAACTTGTTGGGAACTGAAGTAAAGGTCACTCTTTCTATGCAAAGAGACTGGCGGGATTTTGCCCCTGCCCTAGAGTTCTGTGGAACTTTGAACTTGAGAGAGATGATTTAGGGTTTCTTGAGGGAGAATTTGCTAAGCTGCAAAGCATTCAAGAGGAAGCAGAGCATAAAAGTTTGGAAAATTTGCAATCCAATGATGTGATAGAAAAGAAAAACCCATTTTCTGGGTAGAAATTCAAGCCTGCTGCAGAAATTTGCATAACAAGAAGCCAAATGTTAATCACCAAAACAATAGGGAAAATGTCTCCAGGACATGTCAGAGACCTTTGGCAGCCTCCCAATCAATGTCCTGGAGGCCTACGAGGGAAGAATGGTTTCCTGGACCCGGGCCCAGGGCCCTCCTGCTCTGTGCAGCCTTGACACATGGTGCTCTGCATCCCAGCTGCTTCAGTTCCAGCCATGGCTAAAAGGGGCCAAGCTACAGCTCAGGCCATTGCTTCAAAGAGTGCAAGCCTCAAGCCTTGGCAGCTTCCAAATGGTGTAATGGTCCTGTCAGTACATGGAGGACAAGAATCAAGGTGTGGGAACATCTGCCTAGATTTCAGAGGATGTATGGAAAAGCCTGGATGTCCAGGCAAAAGTTTACTGCAGGGATGGAGCCTCATGGAGAACCTCTGCGAGGGCATTGCAGAAGGGAAGTGTGGGGTGGGAGCCCCCACAGAGTCCCCATTGGAGCACGGCCTAGTGGAGCTATGAGAAGAAGGCCACCATCCTCCAGACCCCGGAATGGTAGATCCACCTACAGCTTGCACTGTGCGCCTGGAAAAGCCTCAGACACTCAATGCCAGCCCATGAAAGCAGCTGGGAGGGAGGCTGTACCCTGCAAAGCCACAGGGGCAGAGCTGCCCAAGGCCATGGGGAGCTTACCTCTTGCATCCGTGTGACCTGGATGTGAGACACGGAGTCAAAGGAGATTATTTCAGAGCTTTAAGATTTGTCTTCTCTGCTGGATTTTGGACTTGCATGGAGCCTGTAGCACCTTTGTTTTGGCCAATTTCTCCCATTTGGAATGGGTATATTGACCCAATGCCTGTACTTCCACTGTATCTAGGAAGTAACTAACCTGCTTTTGATTTTATAGGCTCCTAGGCTGAGGGACTTGCTTTATCTCAGATGAGACTATGGACTTGGACTTTTGGGTTAATGCTGGAATGAGTTAAGACTTTGGGGGACTATTAGAAGAGCATGATTGTGTTTTGAAATGTGAGAACATGAGATTTGTCGGTGGGGGGAGGGCAGCGGTGGAATGATATGGTTTGGCTTTGTATCCCCACCTAAATGTCACCTTGACTTGTAGTTCCCATAATCCCTATGTGTTGTAGGAGGGACATGGTGGGAGGTAATTGAATCATGGGGGCAGATACTCACATGCTGTTCTTGTGATGGTGAGTTCTCATGAGATCTGATGGTTTTATAAGGGCCTTCCCCCTTTTGCTCAGCACTTCTTGATGCCGCCATGTGAAGAAGGACGTGTTTGTTTCCCCTTCCTCCATGATTGTAAGTTTCCTGAGGCCTCCCCAACTGTGAGTCAACTAAACCTCATTCCTTTATAAACTACTCAGTCTTGGGTACTTCTTCATAGCAGCGTGAAAATGGACTAATACGTGGGGTTATTTATTTTCTGCTTGTTGATTTGTTTGAGTTCCCTATAGATTCTAGATATTAGGCCTTTGTTGGATGCATAATTTGCAAATATCTCCCCCCATTCTGTAGCTTGTCTGTTTACTCTGTTCATAGTTTATTTTGCTGTGCAGAAGTGCTTTAATTTAATTGGGTCCCACTTGTCTATTTTTGTTTTTGTTGCAATTGCTTTTGGGGAATTAGCCAAACGTTCTTTGCCAAGGCCAATATCAAGAAGAGTATTTCCTAGGTTCTCTTCTAGGATTTTTACAGTTTGAGGTCTTACATTTAAGACTTTGATCCATTTTGAGTTAATTTTTGTATATGGTGAAAGGTAAGGGTCCAACTTAATCTTCTGCATGTGGCTAGCCAGTTATCCCAGCACCATTTATCGAATAGGGAGTCCTTTCCTGTTGCTTGTTTTTGTTAGCCTTCACATGGCTTTTCTTTGTGTCTGTGTCCTAATCTCCCCTTCTTATAAGGACAGCAGTCATATTGGATTACAGCCAACCCTAGTGATCTCATTTTAACCTAATTTTCTATTTAAAGATATTGTCTCCAAATGTAGTCACATTCTGAGGTACTAGGAGATTATGACTTCAACATGCAAACTTTGAGGGGAACACAATTTAGCGCATAACCCTGCCCCTACAAGGAATGAGTAAGATCCATGCATAACAAAGTGTCTCCATCTCAGAAAGCAATGTTGAGTTGAATGTGCATGAGGCATAATGGTGCATACCATGTGATACCACCTACCACTTAGAGGCATGGAACACACCCACAAACCTACAGAAATCCCTTCTATATGTGGGTAGACATTTAAATGCTCTGGAATTGGCTGAGCACAGCGGCCGGGGCTAACACCTGTAATCCCAGCACTTTGGGAGGCTAAAGTGGGTGGATCCCTTGAGCCCGGGAGTTCAAGACCAGCCTGGGCAACATGGTGAAACCACATCTCTACAAAAAATACAAAATTATCTGGGTATGGTGGCATGTGCCTGTAATCCCAGACACTTGGGAGACTGAGATGGGAGATCACCTGAGCCTGGGGAGGTTGAGGCCACAGTGAGCCGTGATTGTGACACTGTACTCCAGTCTGGGTAACAGAGTAAGACCCTGTTTCTAAAAAAAAAAATAAAAACAAGAAAGAAATAGAGCCAGCTTATGTATTTTCCATGGAATCTCCTTATCTTAAGTGTCTCCTCTCATTCTAGAAATAGACCTATCTAATATATTCATCTATTATGTCACCTTGAACAAATATATATTATATACAACACATATTTTTAATATATGTATTGCATATTTTTGTACATTTATATATTCCTCTGAGCTTTAGTTTCCTCATTTCTAAATTGGGATGAAAAATACTTGGTTCATTGGAAGTAGGTTCTTAACAAATTAACACAAGCTTTTCTCCTTCCCCTCTTCCATTCTTTGTATGATCATAAAATACTGTGGTTTCCTGGTTTGGTCATTTACAATGTGACTTTGGACAAGTTACCTACACTTTCTCATAATCTGCTTCATAAGATTGTGAAAATTAAAATTCGGCAGACAATTGTCTAAAGCCTCTAGCAGAAGGTTGGCGCACGGTAGGAGTTCAGTAAAAGTTGCTTTCATCCTTCTGGAGCCATGAGCCTGTTATCCACCAGCAGAGAGATGTTTATTGCATTTGATATAATAATCATGTATTTATTTATGCTCCTCCTTATTCTAAAAGGATTTTCGTCTGCTTATAAAAAATATCTTCAGAATAATGAGGCCTAGTAAGGGAAAAATTGTATGAAGTAGTAGACAAGATCATTGACCACTTTTCTCTAATAAATGCAAGGAGGGGCTCATAGGACTGATCCCTAAAGTGCCCCCACAGTTGCATAAACTCAAATGCAGCAAGAAGGAGCAAGGCCTTTCCAGGGAGTTTAAGGTGAAATGAAGTCCCACGGTGTAGCTCCTTCATTCATGGTTTGACTTCACTCAAAAGCAAATTTAAACAAAGTATCTGCAGGAATGGATGAATTGACCATTCTCTTTGCTTTTAGAAACTGCTTTACAAATTTAAGATATATATAAAAAAATAATACACAGAATATTATACAGGTGTGAGCCTCTATGCTCGGCCTGACTCTATTTCTTTTCTTTTTCTTTTTCTTTTTTTTTTTCTTTCGTTTTTTGAGACAGAGTCTCGTTCTGTTGCTCAGGCTGGAGTGCAGTGGCACCATCTCGGCTAACTTCAACCTCCACTTCCCAGGTTCAAGCGATTCTCCTGCCTCAGGCTCCCAAGTAGCTGGGATTACAAGTGCACGCCACCACGCCAGGCTTTTTGTATTTTCATTAGAGATGGGATCTCACCATGTTGGCTAGGCTGGTCTTGAACTCCTGACCTCAGGTGATTCACCCACCTCAGCCTCCCAAAGAGCTGGGATTACAGGCGTGAGCTACTACGCCCAGCCCTGGCTCTATTTCTTTTGCCCCATCATATTAGTTTTCTGGGGCAGCCATAACAAAGTACTGTAGATTGGGTGGCTTCAACAACAGAAATGTACTTCCTCACAATTCTGTAGGATGGAAGTCTGAGCTCAAGATGTTGGCAGGATTGGCTTCTTCTGAGACCTCCCTCTTTGGCTTGAGATGGTCGTCATATCCCTGTGTCTGTACATGGTCCTTCCTCTGTACATGTCTGTTCTAATTTCCTCTTTTTATATAGACACCAGCCATATTGAATTAGGGTCCATCCTTGTGACCCCATTTTAACTTAATTGCCTCTCTAATGACACTATCTCCAAATATGGTCACCTTCTGAGGCACTGGGGGTTAGAACTTCAACACATGATTTTGGGAGGGATACAATTTAAACCCGGAACACCCATCATTTATGGTTAGGCTCACTCCCTGCTCAGCTCCAGCTACTGAGGAACTTGGTATTTTTAGAAAGCGTCCATGATTTGGAAAGGTAGCTGATAGTCAAAAATAAAAAGAGCCCTAAGTCATAGGTCTCTAGAGGAATGATTAGGACAAGAGCTGCCCTTTTTATAATGAATAAGTCCTTGTGGGCAAGTCTCCATTTCATTTGATTCAAGCTGCATCTAACTTCAGTTATCCCATTGTTAAAGTGTTCAAGCACTGCTGAGAATAAAGAACCTATTTCTTCACTGCATGAATGAAATTATCGAGCACCCAGATAAAAGCAACTTGTGTTTCCTGCCCAAATTTAACACCAGACTTGAAAAGGACAATCAAGTATCAGCTTGAATTGGTGGTTCTCTTAGACATTATTTACTGAAGTGATCTATTTTCCGGGGTTGGGGAGGTCTTCCCCAAACTAAATGGAATGACTTCTTACTTCCTTGCAGTATAGATCACACGGAAAAGCCCCTCTCCTTAGCTCAATGTTCAAGTAATTCAGTGACTTTCTGCAGAGGAAGTGAGTCTTCCTTGCAAGTGATTGTATCTGTTTTGAGATCATGCAGCAGGAAAGAAAAGCTCGCCCCCACCACCTTAAAAAAAAAATCTCCATTTTAGAAGTAACACGTGGTTTGGGACCCTGTTGTTCTTCATTTTTATTGACCTTCTCTCTTGGCATGTGTTGAGTTGCACAGCTTTAATTATCACTTATATACAGATGATACTCAAATTTATACTTTATTTCCATCCCTTTCAGATGATTCACCCTCACCCCAAATTTTGGCTCATGTCTTGTCTTGGATGAACCACAACTTTCTCTAATTGAATATGGATGAATTGAGACTTTAGCAGTTTAGTTGTAAATAAACTCTAAATGCACTGGTGTTCACTTACCTCGTTGATATCCTGCCCCTCCAGTTAAAAGCAAGGGTGTTCAGTGATTCTGAATTATTCTCCTTCATTCATCAGAGACTGCACAGCCAAGGGATTAATCTCCACAAAAGATCCAAAGACATTTGACAGTTTCCATCACTCCCAATTTTGGCTGGAATTCTGGTTATCTCACGGCTGAAATTTGGCCACGTTCTTTGGAAAGGCCTGCAATAAACCTCCTGTTTACGGTCTACTTGGAATACGGCTGCCCTTTGGCCTTGCACTGTGTATGCAATCCCAGGACATATTTTCCTTCAGGCAGCTGTGCTAATTTCTTGTGCACTGAGTAAAATGTAATTTGTTAAGATCTTGGCCAGAGTCTCTGCCTTAACATGAACTAGCTTTTGAAATGACTTAAAATTATGGTCTCTCCCTTTCAAGAGTCGCTTGCTGTTTTATTTCATCATGTGGTTGGAGATGTACTCTACACAGCACCCTGGTACTCATAGAACACGCTATCTTATACAAAAATGTATATTTGGAAACACTAGGATGATTTCATCATAGGCATTAGCCCATGAGCGCCTGGCACATAGCAACCAATAAGCACTCAATAAATTGTTTTGGAATAAAGACTGATAAAATGAATTTGTAATCCTTTGACCCATTTGTGGTTTTTGCTGCTGTAGTTATTTATATTTTTATCTACCCCTTAGATTATTATGTAACTGTGTTTGTGTAATGATTATTTCAGCTAGAACATATTGGAAACCTCCATTAACACAACTGAAGGGTATAAAATAGAATGTTTGGAGTTGTCAATTAGCCGATTTGTCTTATGTTGCTTTTCTTCATTATTTCAGTGCTGCTAACAGTTCATTCAGCACATTTTAATTAAAAACAAACATATGTGGGTCTGCTCAGAACTCTAGTGTCTACTCATGTAGTTAGACAGGGATGGCAAATATTTCTAGCAGTGACCATATGATATCTTCCATTCATCTCAGCAATAATCCTCCAAATCTAATTATTGGGAGGATGGCAGCTGCACTCGGTTAGGCTTTTCTTTATTTTTGAAGAGATGTATTTTTCCAGCCTGTTGCATTGTAGAAAGTCAGCTGTGGCCAGGGGCCTTTCCAAGGCTGAAGCCCCAGCATCTACAGGACTTTCTCCCCTTTGTTTTCCATTTTTCCGCTACCCATTTGTTCCTGCCCATGGGCTTCTGGCCTGATGATGTTCTTAAGAAATGCAGAGTCTTCTGACAAGATTGCTTTTTCTGTTTGTACAAATATGTTAGGTATATTCTTGTGACTAGTGGGGACGACCATGGAACAGGTGCCAGGAGGGAAGCTTCGTTGATGGATATGGCATTACCTGCATGAAGTCGCCATGCGTCAGAGTCTGGTCTTCAGCTCTGTAGTCCCAGAAGCATGATTCTGCCAGTGCGGCGGGAGTAGTGTAGTCTCTTACTAACTGAGGACACAGAGGAGAATGTATTCATTTAAAATTAAAATGAGAACTATTGAAAAATTGTCACTCACACTGAGTGGCCCTATAGGGTACTATTCGAGAATGGGGACTCTGGAGTGAGACTGCGTGGGGTCAGATCTTGTTTGTGCTGCTCACTAGCTACGTGACCTGGGGCAACATTGCTGAATTTTACTAAGTGTGGCAGATAGACTTTAAAGTGGCCGCCACGATCCCTGCCTCTTCGTATTCACAGCTCGTGTCATGCTCTTCCCCGCAAGTGTGGGTGGGACCTGTGACGTGCTTCCAATCAGCGGCAGGCAGCAAAGGTGATGGGAAGCACGTGATTATGTTAGAGCACAGCATGTCTGTCTCCTGGGACACATGCCTTTGGAGCCCTGAGTCACCAGCCCCCGTGTAAGTGTCCAGCTACCCTGAAGCCACCGTAGTGGAACAACCAAATGGAGAGACCAAATAGAAATAGACAGAGATGCCCAAGGAGTCACCTGTCTTCATGCTCTAGCCTGTAACTATTTGGGTCTTCCTAATCCAGGCCCCAAACATGTGTATGAAGAGGGCTTTAATATGATTCTAGTGGCCGGGCGCGGTGGCTCACGCCTGTAACCCCAACACTTTGGGAGGCTGAGGCGGGTGGATCACGAGGTCAGGAGTTTGAGACTATCCTGGCCAACATGGAGAAACCCTGTCTCTACTAAAAATACAAAAAATTAGCCAGGCATGCTGGCACAAGCCTGTAATCCCAGTTCCTCAGGAGGCTGAGGCAGAAGAATCCCTTGAACCCAGGAGGTGGAGGTTGCAGTGAGCCGAGATCACGACACTGCACTCCAGCCTGGGCAACAAGAGTGAAACTCCATCTCTAAATAAATAAATAAAAAATAAATAATTCTAGCTCTGCCCACATGTTGACTGCAACCATGGCCAGTCCCAGAGCAAGAACCCTCTAGCTGAGCTCAGTCAACTCCTAGAACTGTGTGACACAAGAAGAAATGTTTGTTGTTGTAAGCCACTGTTTTAAGATAACATCTTAGGTAACCATAGAGAACGTGAAAATATATACATCGCCAAACTCACATTTGTATGCATACGTATTCATACAGACATGTATTCTGTTTCAGGCTTGGCAACTAGGAGGGTCAACACTATTGTCACATTTACCTATTATATCATAAACGCTTGCCTTCCCCATGGTCACCACGTATGGTGTTGTTTATAAATCCCAGATCCACAATATACGGTCATTTGTAATTTTGCTGAACCATGAATTTGAGTCACAGGCTTGAGGGCGGGAGTGAATTTCTTAGCTAGTGAGTGATCCTAGCTGACTGTCAGATAAACAGAGTTTTCTTCTCTGTGTGTAGTTCCTTATGCAGTCTGATGTGATTTTTTTTTTTAAAGAGAAGTGATATTGCTATGTTGCCCAGGCTGGATTTGAACTCCTGGCTCAAGTGATCCTCCCACCTCAGTCTCCCAAGTAGCTGGGACTACAGGTGCATGCCATCGCACCTCACTTAATGTGATATTTTTTTTTCTTAATGCTTTGTTCCTTTGTCAACAAACCAGTTCTGCTAGTCCTAGTGTTCGAAATAAAGAGAAAATAAAGAGGCCTGAGAAAGACATTCCTAGCGCAATAATAGAAATTTCAAGGAACAGAACGTCAAATGTGATGATGACTTGCTTTATGATATGAAAACAGTTGGAGGATGTGATTTCAAAACAAGGAAGCATAATTCATTAAGCCATTTTGCCAAGAACTCTGATCAGAATGTGGTAGCTTATGAAGGCATTAGAAGCTTCAAGATATTATTCACATTTTTCAGTTAAAATATGCCAGATTTGGGGAGGAAATGATATGCTATAGTTATATTCAACAATCTGTAGGGCGTTTGAAGGTGTAGGGACATACACCTCTTGAATGTCAACAGAATGTAGTCCTTAAACATTACATGTGAGACCCTCTCCTAGGCTTGTGCAGCACTGAGAAAAATATAAGTCATTGTTCTTGCTGTTGAGATGCATACAGTTTATCCAGGTGATGGGTGTGGTGTAAGAAAGGAAATAAACAAAGGACAAGTTAAATATTACCACGTTACATGGTGGTGAATGTAGCCTGTGATTCGTTGGTGTAGAGAAAAAGGACAGTTAGTTGAGGAGAGAGAGAGAGAAAGCACCTGAGATCTCTCAGAGGATAAGGTCCAAGCCCTTTGGCCTAGCATTTCAAGGCCTTCCACAATCTGGCTTCAACTTTATCTCCAGTCTTCTCTCCTAATGTCTTCTATGTAAAACAGCTCTTCCAGTCAATTTGGTGGATTCCTGAAGAAATACACCTGCCTCTCTGTTTATACCCTGTTAATTTAAGGAGTTTGAAATAAAATGAGAGATTGGAAACTTTACACACATACCTACACAAACACACAAAATAATTTCAGAATAAAATAATTTAAACTGCCTTCCTTTTAAACTAAACAAACAGATTCCTTAGCAGCAGTAAGTATAAACACTTTCCATGCCTGATCTACCATTCTCCTTTCCCCTTCTGTCTGGCTAGAGTGGAATCAAAGCCCAGGGTGATCTTAGAAGCTACATGTTGAAGGAGGCAGAGCCTATAGCAGCCTGAGTCCCTGAATGACTGTGTGGAGGAAGTAGCCAGCAACCAGGATCACCTCTATCAAACTGATGCATATGTAAGAAGTGAGCTTCTATTGTGATTAGCCTTTGACATTTGGGTTTTTAAAATTCTAATAGCTAGCTTCTTAGCCACTTGGAATCTCCTTAATCAATATGAAGTTAATATGAAGACATAAGAGAAAGCTATCACTATTGGCCTCAAATGGACATTACCTATTACACTGATAAAGGCTAATAGAATGGTATACATCAAGAGTGTGGATTCTGGCACCAAACTGCAGGATTTGAAGCTAGTTCTACCATTTACCATCTATATAATCTTAGACAAGTGTATTAGGCAGGGTTCTCCAGAGACATGGAACCAAAAGGATTCACACACACACACAAGAGAACAATTGGTTCATATCACAGTGGAGGCTTGGCCCATCTAAAATGTCCATAATCTGATGGATGAGGCCCAGGAAAGAGCCACAGTTCAAGTCCTAAGGCTGTCCGTCGGTGAACCAGGAAGAGCGGTGCTGCAGAGGAAATTCAAAGGCTGTCTGCAGGCGGAGTTTCTCTTGCTCAGGGGAGGTCATCTTTGTGTTCTATTCAGGCCTTCCACTAACTGCAGGAGCCTCATATGGAGGGCAATGTGCTTCACTCAAAGTCCACTGATTTAATAGTAAAGCTCATCCAAAAACACCCTCACAGGAACATCCAGAATAATGTTTGAACAAATATCTGGACACCGTGGACCACCAAATTGACCCATAAAGTTAACCATCCCAACTCTACTCCTGTCGACTGGGCACTCACACACATCTCCCTAAACTGACTTAATCTTCAAGTAAAGACAATCATAAGGTTATAGCTCTGCCTAACGTGATAGAACTATCCTGTGTACAGCCAAAAACCCACTAATCTTTTCCCTAGAAGAGGGGCAAAGTCCATGA
This sequence comes from Macaca thibetana thibetana, assembly GCF_024542745.1. Lineage (NCBI taxonomy): Eukaryota > Metazoa > Chordata > Mammalia > Primates > Cercopithecidae > Macaca > Macaca thibetana. The sequence continues at coordinate 17,878,079 of NC_065584.1, forward strand.
ATGACCTTTCTCCTTCATGTTGAGATCCTGTAGCTTAAGTATATGATGTAAAGCTAACAATACTTAAATACTGTGATACAAAGTCAATACAGCTTATGTTACATGATAAGCGGATAAGAGAGGAAAACACACACATTCATAACAAAATCAGGAAAAAATACTCAGGGCAATTAGAGTCCCTGTCTCTATAACTGGTCACTTGACTGTATGGTTATTTATGGCTACCTATATTCCCTTTTCCCTCAACAAGTACCTCAGCTTGTTGTGGTTCTTTACCTGGTAGGATGAGCCAAATCTTCATTCCCGAAGGGACTAGGCCATTAGTGGCCCTGTTTGGAGTGGGCTGTTGTAGTTTTCCATTGACTTTAATCACAGGGCATGAGTAAGAGATGCCTTAAGGGATCTCCTGTATTCCAGACATACTGTTCCTTACATCCATTGTGGAACGGCAGTCCAAAATTGCCTTGGCAGCCAGCATCAATCACCCCAGCCAGCACAGTCCCTCCCTTCTTGCCTGATGTTTAGAGACTTGAGGAGCCCAAAGTAGCTGAGTGGCGGTCTTAACTCCCAGGTCAATGGAATCATTATTATGTTTCCTGGTGGAAGCTTTCCTGCCTTTGGAACTAAGACCTCTAGGCCAGCAGAGTATAAGGTTGTGGGGACACAAAACAAAAATGTTGCTGGTGGGTTATTAGGGGTAATAGTGAGCGGCACCACTCTTTTTCAACCTCTTGGTTTCTGGACACATGAATCCTGGTTATAGGGAGAAACAGTGCTGTATTTTGGAGGCTGATTCAGACCATACACAGCCTTCTGAAGAACTTTGCCCCAGCCCTGCAAGGTACTGCCACCTATCTGGTGCTATAAGTCTTCAAAAGGCCATCTCACCCTCTATCAAGCCAGCTGCTTCAGGAATGTGGGGAACATGGCAAGACCATCCAATTCCATGGGCATGGGCCCACTGCCACACTTCATTTTCTTCGAAGCAAGTTCCTTGATCAGAAGCAATGCTATGTGGAGTACCATGACGGTGCAGAAAGCATTCTGTGAGTCTGTGGAATGTAGCTTTTACAGAAGCCCTGCATGAAGGGAAGGCAAATCTGCATTCAGAGTGTCTGTTCTAGCAACAACAAAATGCTGCTCCTTTCAGGGTAGAAGAGGTTTAATGTAATCAGCCTGACACCAGGTAGCTGCCTGATCACCTGGAAAATTGGTGCCATAGTAGGGACTCAGTGTTGGTTCCTGCTGCTGGCAGATTGGCCACTCAGCCATGGTGATAGCCAGGTTGGACTTGGGGAGTGGGGGGTCCATGTTACTGAGCCCATGCATAACCTCCATCCCTGCCACCATGGCCACTTTGTTCATGAGCCCATTGGGCAATGACAGGTGTTGCTGGGGAAAGAGGCTGCCTGGTATCCCCAGAACTGGTCAACCTATCTGCCTGATTACTAAAGTTCTCCTCTGCTGAAACCACCCTTTAGTGAGCACCCACATGGGACACAAATACCGTCATAGTTTTTGTCCCTTTAGAGGTCTAGCCACATAACTCTTTCCTAGACTTCTTTGCCATCAATTTCTTAATCATTTTCCTTCCAATCAAACCATTGACCACCCTCTACACTCAGTACCAAAATCTGTATTAATCAGGGTTCTCCAGAGAAACAAAACCAATAGGGTGTGTGTGTATGTGTGTGTGTAGGAAGAAATTTATTTCAAGTAATTGGCTCACATCACGGTGGATGTATGGCATGTCTAGAATCTCCACAGTCTGATGGGGGAAGCTGCCAGGCTAGAGGTCCAGGAAAGAGACATAGTTCAAGTCCAAAGGCTGTCCGCTGGTGAACCAGGAAGAGCGGGTGCAACAGAGGAAGTTCAAAGGCTGTCTGTGGGCGGAATTTCTCCTGCTCAAGGAAGGTCATCTTTGCGTTCTATTCAGGCCTTCCACTGACTGCATAAGTCTCCCCCACGTTATGGAGAGTAATTTCCCTTACTTAAAGCATACCCATTTAAATGTAAATCTCATCTAAAAACACCCTCACAGAAACATCCAGAATATCTGGACATCTGGCCTAGCCAACCTGACACATACAAGTAACCATCACAGGAAGTTACTCAGTCTTTTAGCGCCTTAGTTCCCTCGCCAATAAAATGGAGATAATAACAGAAACTTCCTATTGGGTGAACATGAAGATGAAACAAGTTGATGCATGTGTTAACAGCAGTGCCTGCACTCAGCACTCAGGGCTTGATCTTTCTTGTTATCATCTCAGACTTTGGCCCCAGGCTTCACCCAGGTGACAATACTAAGAACAAGTTTCAGCAGGACCACCAAGAATAACAGGGGCCTTTGGTTGGGAACACCACGAATATGATGAGAGACTTGGTATGTTAGAATTCTGCTGCGGTAGCAAATGGAGACTTGCACACGACCGTCTGCAGGCTACCCTGGCCAGTACGCCATCAGTCAGTGGTGGTTTTTTACTTGTTTTATTCCATGAATAAATTTTAATGTATTCAGTTTCCCCCCATCAACTGCTTATTTACTGCTCATATTAATGCAATATGGCAAAACCATTTACATGGCTGGAGTCTTTTGCAACCTATTAGAGCATTTCTCCTGCTTTGCTGTCCCTTTGTGTCTAGTGAGAAAATTCATTTTTGCTCTACATGTTTTTGAATTAACTGGCACGACTCAGGAATGTAAGATCGGCATCAATCCAGAGGCTGATGTAGAGCAGAGAGATTAAGAAACTGGCTGGGTTTGGCCAAAATTGGGTGTGAACCTTTCCGGGACTTGACTTCTCAGCATAGGGTTATTGCAAGGATTGAACGGGGAGCCCCAAAACATTGCCTGCTCCTCAGGAAGTGCTCAGGGAATGCGAAATAGGATGACTCCTTTCATAGCAATGCCTTATAACAGGGGTCCCCAACCCCCAGGCCATGACCAGTACCAGTTCATGGCCTGTTAGGAACCGGGCCACACAGCAGGAAGTGAGCTGTGGGCATGCAAGCGAAGCTTCATCTGTATTTACAGCCACTCTCCATCACTCACATGACCACCTGAGCTCCACCTCCTGTTGATCAGCGGCAGCATTTTCATAGGAAAGCAAACCCTGTTGTGAACTGTGTATGCAAGGGATCCAGGTTGCATGCTCCTTATGAAAATCTAATGCATGATGATCTGCTACTATCTTTCATCACCCCCAGATGGGACTCTCTAGTTGCAGGAAAACAAGTTCAAGGCTCCTACTGATTCTACATTATGGTGAGTTGTATAATTATTTCATTATATATTGCAATGTAATCATAATAGAAATAAAGTGTACAATAAATGTAATGTGCTTGAATCATCCCAAAACCATCCCCTGACCCCAGTCCATGGAAAAATTGTCTTCCACAAAACCGGTTCCTGGTGCCAAAAAGGTTGGGAACTGCTGCCCTGTAGTGTTGTTAAAGTGCTCCCCTTGCTCTGGGGAGATCTAACTGCCTGGGTTCCTGAATGACTGTGTGGAGGAAGCCATCTACTAACCAGGGTTGCCTGTCAAACTGTTACATATGCAGGAAGTAAACCTCTGTGGTTAGCCTTTGACATTTGGCGTTTGTTCTAGCAGCTAGCTTCAGAGATACTTTGCATTACCCTAAACAGTATGGTCAGTTAATATTGCAAGAAGGTCATTCACATTCTCAATGTCCTCTCTATATCTACAGGCTTTGACCTACTGTAGAAAGTGTCTCCTACACAACTTACTTACTCTCAGCATCTAAAAGCCAAGTCAGTGCATCTCTTTTTTATGGAAATGTCCTATCTCCCCAGTTAGACAATACTGTGGGTATGGATTTCAGGGTGCAAGAAATGCATTTCTTTACTGAATTTCTTTCTTAAGTTTCTATGCCACAAGGATAGCAAAAAAGAAATTCTAGTTAGTTTGGGGGTTTTCTAATGTTTTTTATTTGAGCCCAAGTTCTGGTTTGTGGAGGCATAGCTGGTCTTTAATGTCATCATCTGTTGGAGACGTCCTCACTTCTTTGATATTTCATTGTCAATTAACAGTGAGATTTTTACTCATTCTTTACCATAAGTCCCTTCCATTGGTTCAGGACTCAGCTGCCCCAATTCCCTTTATAGGTATGTAAATATAAAGAGGCTTGTGTAAGAGTCCAGGGTATATGAGAATCTGTCTGTGGGTCAATGGGTAGAAGAAAGTACTAAGGACAACAACAACAAAAAAACAGCCAAGATTTTCATATATAAAAAACATAGGCCGGGCGCGGTGGCTCAAGCCTGTAATCCCAGCACTTTGGGAGGCCGAGACGGGTGGATCACGAGGTCAGGAGTTCAAGACCATCCTGGCTAACACGGTGAAACCCCGTCTCTACTAAAAAATATGAAAAACTAGCCGGGCGAGGTGGCAGGCGCCTGTAGTCCTGGCTACTCGGGAGGCTGAGGCAGGAGAATGGCGTCAAAACCCGGGAGGCGGAGCTTGCAGTGAGCTGAGATCCAGCCACTGCACTCCAGCCTGGGCGACACAGCGAGACTCCGTCTCAAAAAAAAAAAAAAAAAAAAAAAAAATATAATGCCAGCACAAAAAGCAAGCCCTTTGAGGGCAAGAACTGTATCCTGACCATATCCTGGTACCCTGTCCAGCAAATCAAGTTTTTCTTTTCTTTTCTTTTCTTTGAAGCAGAGTCTCATTTTGTCACCCAGGTGGGAGTGCAGTGGTGCAATCTTGGCTCACTACAACCTCCGCCTCCTGGGTTCAAGTGATTCTCCTGCCTCAGCCTCCTGAGTAGCTGGATTACAGGTGCACACCACCATGCCCAGCTAATTTTTGTATTTTTTGGTAGAGATGGGGTTTTACCATGTTGACCAGGCTGGTCTTGAACTCCTGACCTCAAGTGATCCCTGCATCACCCTCCCAAAGTGCTGGGATTACAGGCATGAGCCGCTGCGCCAGGCCAAATCAAGTTTTTCTTATTCAATATTTGCTGCTGCTCTTAAATGAGGAAGAACAGTCAATGGACCACAGAAACGGAAGAAAAGATTCCCAGTTTTCTTAAAACAGTAACATTGGCTGGGTGCGGTGGCTCATGCCTGTAATCCCAGCACTTTAGGAAGCCGAGGCAGGCGGATCACGAGATCAGGAGATCGAGACCATCCTGGCTAACACGGTGAAACCCCGTCCCTACTAAAAATACAAAAAATTAGCTGGGCGTGGTAGTGGGTGCCTGTAGTCCCAGCTACTTGGGAGGCTGAGGCAGGAGAGTGGCGTGGACCCGGGAGGCGGAGCTTGCAGTGAGCTGAGATCACGCCACTGCACTCCAGCCTGGGTGACAGAGCAAGACTCTGTCTCAAAAACAAAACAAAACAAAACAACAAACAAACAAAAAAACAGTAACTTTAAGCATGGAAGGGCACTGTTATGGGCTGAATTATGTCCCTCCAAAATTCATGCATTCAAAGCCCCAAATACCTCAAAATGTGACTATATTTGGAGATAGAATTTTTAAAGAGGTAATTAAGCTTAAAT